>NC_063162.1:94604498-94944163 GCF_023159225.1 Perognathus longimembris pacificus | reverse complement strand
CATCTCTCCCCAAAACCCGTCCTCTTTCCCCTTTCCTAGTCTCATAGGATTAAAAATGCATTGCATATTATGACTACATTCCTCCCTTCTTAAGAAAAAATTTGAGAGACTATTTATAAGGCAGATGTGATGTCTGCGTAAATGAATAAATCAAATTTACTGGCTACTAAGTAGCATACACTTGACTTAATTATTTTAGGGACATTATACATAGCACAGTATAATTCATTATCTATCAAAAGCACTCAAACTTCATTTATTGAAACCAAATTCTCTACTTACCAAAAGAAAATTCTGTTTTACTTCCCCTGTGAGTGGCAGAACAGATATAAGCAAAGGGAACTTCAGGAGATCCATAAATATTATTGTTCTAAATATAACAGCCCCTCCTTTCAGTTCTTTTGGCAGTACTGGGGTTTTTGAATCTAGGACCTTGTGATTTGTTGGCTTGATTACTTAGTTTAGTTCATTAGCATTTGAGCCTTATCTTTAGCCCTGCTTTTTGCTGGTTACCTTGAAGTATCATGGATTTTTTTTTGCTTAGCTGGCATTTAACTAGGATCTTCCACATTTCAATTTCTTGAACAGCTAGGATTATATGTGTGAGCTACAAATATTTTTGAAAATGCCTTCCAGTTTGGAAAATAGTGCTTCCCTGATCTATCAAATGAATCTTATTTGTGATTCCCACTGTCAAAGTAGAAAGTGACTTCCAATTTGGGAAATCTTGTCATATAAATCAAGGAAACTATATTGAAGATTATTTTTTACTTAAATCTTCATCTCTTAACATTCTCTTATGTGGGCAATATAAATGTGTACTCTATCTAATATATGCACATATAAGGTATGAATTTATGATCCGGAAAAGCAGTCAATTCCATAATCCCAAGATACTGTAAAAGCTTATTTGACTGTAACCTGACCATTGACAGATGTCTAGATGTAACCAGATGCTTATATTTAGTATTGGGATGTAAAAATCAATGTAGACCAGAATAAATCATAATAGAGTAATCCAGCTTTCTTTATTAAATCAGGAGTGGGGATAGACAAAGAGGTTCAAATTTCCCTCACATTATTGAGTACAATTTCACCTTGTAATAAAGAAGCTTCCTAACCTATTAGTCGATCTAAAATTTCTTACCACTTTAAACACCTGTTAAATCCTCTTACAAGCTTGTTGGATTGAACATGAACATATTACTATTATAGCTACTAGTAGGTAAATGAAACATCCCAGAAGATTTTTATTCATTCACTGCTTTCACAACACAGATTATCAGATATAGCAAGCTGTAACAGAGAATTTGCCACCTAATCAGACAGAAGTATTAGCTTGCAGCTAATACCATCTTCATGATTGACAAGGACAAAACTTAAAGTTTGTTTTCTAAGTAGGTAGATTTCAGACTTGCAAGTATCCTCATTTCCCTTGTAGTTACTGGAAAGAGAATTGACAATCATCATTAAATGTAATGGTAAATATCACCAAGTATTATATATGTATGCATATAAATAAACTTTAACATATTCCAAGTGAGCAAAACAGTCTTTTTACTTTTTCATCTGGAATCTTAAAATCCAAAAGCTCTAAAATCTGTCTGTGTTTTTCTTATTTTACTTTGATCATAGAACCTAAATGGCATTTACTGAGGCCTATACATTGTCTTCACTTGCAGAAAACTCTGAAGCATTGTTTGAATAAAGCAAGCCTTATCTAGCTCTCACTCTAACATATACCCCATTCCAAGTATATATGGTAACAAAAAATTTTATTTTGGGGGCTGGGGATATATAGCCTAGTGGCAAGAGTGCTTGCCTCCTATACATGAGGCCCTGGGTTCAATTCCCCAGGCACCACATATACAGAAAATAGCCAGAAGTGGCACTGTGGCTCAAGTGGCAGAGTGCTAGCCTTCAGCAAAAAGAAGCCAGGGACAGTGTTCAGGCCCTGAGTCCAAGCCCCAGGACTGGCAAAAAAAAAAAAAAAAAAAAAAAAAAAAAAAAATCATTTCGGATAGTTTTTTTCTCAGGGACTAGGCATTGAGCCTTGACGATTTTTGTTCAAGACTACAGCTCTACCATTTAAGCATCAACTTTACTTCTAGATTTTTCAATACTTAATTGGAAATAAGATTCTTGTGGCCTTTTGTACCTGGGCTGGGTTTGAGCTGTGATTCTCAGATCTTAAACTCCTGAGTAGCCAGGGTTACAGGCATGAGACACTGGCAGCCAGCTTCAATCAGGATACTTTTTTTTCTGAATAATTATATAGTTATTGTCAAAGTGATGTACAGAGGGGTTATAGTTTCATACATAAGGCAGTGGGTAGATTTCTTGTGCAATTTGTTACCTCCTCCCTCATCCCCCACCCCCCCCCCTCGCCTTTCCTCTCCTCCTATGAGTTGTTCAGGTGGTTTACAGCAAATGGTTTCTTAAGTATTGCTTTTGGAGTCATTTGTCTTTTTATCCTTTGTCTCTCAATTTTAATATTCCCTTTTCGTTTTCTAGTTCTAATACAAGTATATACAGTATCCAGGTTACTCAGAAGAGATACAGTGATAGCGTGGGGACAACCACAGGAAGGGGATACAAGAGGAACAACAACAACAACAAAAATAAACCCCTACGGTTTCACATGGCTTGTTGAAAATAATTACAACAGTAATATAACACTTGTTTCCATAACATGGAGTTCATTTCACTTAGCATCATCTTTTTAAGATGAGGATCTGTCACTGGAAAGTGTGTTCATGAAAACCTTGTTTTCCAACAAGAATAGGTAGGGATGGAGGTCTGGCTTTTTTTTTTTTTTTTAAGGAGAAAAGATGCAGAAGGTCATGAAATGTGAAGAAATGATTTTCATTACTACAGTGCACCTTTCTGGACAGGGAAATTTGGTTAAAATTTTCCTTTTAGCAGTGTTAACTTGAAAACCATTTACACTCCTAATGCTCTCTTTCTCTCACCATCTGTCTGCCTGTCAGCCTCTGCCTGTCTAATTGCCCCTCCCCCCCTCTCTCCTCTCTCTTTCTTTCTCTTTGTGGTGATACTATGGCTTAAATTCAGGCCTCACAACTGTGAAGCAGGTGCTCACATACATAAAGCCTGCCTTCAGCACTTTTTTCATACTGAGTTGCATATAGCTGCAATCACAGACATATATCAACATTCCTAGCTTATTTGTTTAGATAGTCTTACTTTTTGCCCAAGCTACCTAGTAACCCTGATCCTTTCAACATTTACCTCCTGTGGAATGGAGATTGAAAGCATAACCCATTGCTCTCAGCAGATCTGTTTCAAAAGCCACTGATTACTGCTATATTTACAGGATATGATCTAGACTTTTTTTTCCCGGAACCATCTGTAGACACTAATAGAAAAAAAGAAATATTGATATTTCTCAATATATTTTTTCTTGTAACATAAATGGCAGAATATTCTGGAAATGTGGGTACACTGTTCATTATTCTCTAGAAAACTAGTTGTTATATTTCACTTTGGCATTCATACCAGACTTTATATGGCTACTTCATATAAGTTCTAGAATTTTAAAAATAGAAATGGAAATAAACTAAGCAAAAGGTTAGGGGAATTCAAAAGAAAAATACTAATTCTAGAGAATATTTTATTTCTTTGTTTTGTAGAGAAATATAACTGAAAGCAAAATGTGAGATACCAATGATTAAAGCATTTTCCAAACACCAGTTCATGTATAATCAACGTATATTGCATAAATAAGTTAGGAAATACCAAGATGCATGTAATATATGCATAAATATGGAGTAAAATGAAAGGGTAAAAAACAATAAAACTGTAAGTTATGAGGACAGATAATGTCTAAATTAACTATATTTTGATTTTCTTCTTTTGTATAGAAGAAGGAAGAAGTAGCAAGTATATACATATTTTGTGTGTTTTAAGAACAGATCCAAGCTTACCTGGAATTTAAATTCACATGCTTAAATAGTAGTGCATACTTGTGTGATGAGAATTCTTTTCATTTTCCAATACATAAAGACTGATCAAATTTCTAAGGACAGAATGATTCTGGTTTTCATAGTATAAATTCAGGGTAAGATAATTTTGTTTATGGAATAGTTTCCACAAACAGATGCAGACAATTTACTTTAGGAAAATATTCCAATAGTCGGAGACAAATTAATTCTGACTATTTGAAATTTTGCTTACATACTATATTTGTATTGTTTTGTTTTCTAATTCTTTGATATAGAAGAGTTGGAGGAAAGTAGACGAGGAACATAAATCTCATTACCTTTCTTCTAAGAAGAGTTAGCAAAAAAAAAAAGACACAAGAGGAAATATAAAGCACATAAAATCTAAACACTGTGAAATCCAGATATTTCAAATATGCATAAGTAGAACGTTTTCAAATTTCTACTGAACTCTCGATTTGTAGTCATCTTTCAAATTGTCTTTGGTAGTATATTTTGTTGTTTTTTGTGGTTTATTTGTTTAAACAATCATATATATGTTACTTTATGCTACAGAAAACTGCATAAATGTCTAGGTAAGTCAGTGAAATATGATTTGCTTTTTTAAAAAAATTTTATTGTCAAACTGATGTACAGAGACATTACAGTTTCATACTTTAGGCATTGGATACATTGCTTGTACTGTTTGTTACCTCCTCCCTCATTCCCCCTCCCCCTCCCCCTTTCCTTTCCTCCCCATGAGTTGTTCAGTTGATTTACACCAAACAGTTTTGCAAGTATTGCTTCTGTAGTTGTTTGTCTTTTTACCCTGTGTCTCTCGATTTTGGTATGTTCTACACCAAATGACTAGGAGCGGCACAGATTCTTCTGGGTTCCCTCTCCAGTTTGGAGAGCGAAGCATTGTAGGGAGAAAAAGCTGCCTCCTGACTTGCCTTTAGAGCAGCTTTGCAGCTGGTTATGGGAAAAGAGACCCTGTATATTGTATAAGTGCTTTCACAATTTTTATGCACTTTATAAAAGAGATATCATCATAACAGAAATGTGAAGCTACCAAGTATGTGTTTCTGGGCTTTAAATTCATGTTCACTGCTGGTAGGTGTCTGCAGAGTACACAGACTTTTTACTAGCTAAGAGAGCATCAACTTCAAAACTCAAGATGCCATGAGTCTTTTTATTTTGCAAACTGTTGCCAGCTTTAAGATTGTATGTTGTGTATGAAATTGTACAGAGAGAATTATTGTAGATATTTCAATGACTGCATTACAAATGTCAATATAGTGAAATAAGACTAGTTAAGGCCAATGATTCTAGGAGATCATTGTGAATTTTCTCTTCACAATGGTGATCAGCTACTATAACTGGCCTTCAGACCAAGTTATGCCTTTGTATTTAAAAAAAAGAAACAATCATAAGAATGGTATATGCATGCCTGATACAGATGGCACATGCTTATAATCGTAACTACTCGGAAGGCTGACATCTGAGTGTTAGAGTTCAAAGTCAGCCAGGAAAGTAAAGTCCATGAGATTCTTATCTCCAATAAACCTCCAAAACGTTGGAGTTCGAACTATGGCTCAAATGGCAGAGTGCTAACCTTTTGCAAAAAATCTCAGAGATGGCTTAGACCTTGAGTTCAGGCCACAGGACAGGCACTAACTAAAATCATATGCTATAACTGAAACAGAAATCTACCCCTATATGGGAATTTAGATCTAGGTACCAGGTAACTCTTTCTCTATATATTTTTCTTTCTCTTTTCCGATGAATTCCAGACTCTAGTATAGTTGGGCTAACAAGAGAGATAAACGAGGATAAATATGGTCAATATAGCTTGCTTGCATGCGTGAAAATAGGACATTGAGACATATTCTGAATTTTTTTAAGAAGTGGGAAGAGGGTTATAGGAAAATTACGGCAAATGAGATTGACTGGAATACATTTATACATGTGTGGAAATGTCAGAATGAACTCCATTTATGCAACTAATGTATGTTATTAAAATAACAATAATTAAATTTCAGACCCCAATTTCTTCTATTTGCTGATTTTAACCACATAAAGAACTGACTTGGGCTGCCCCCTAAATTCCAGAAGGATCTTTTCTGGCATTTGTTTATGTTGTCTTTAGCTCTTCAGTAAGTTCTTGATTTCCATATTCTACCTTGTTGGTGACCCAATATGGCCAGAGAAAACACTATTTTCCTGTGTTCCTACTGTTGTCATTCTCCAAGCCTCAGGTTTGTTGCCTTGTAGACTACTCTTATTCCCAACTCAGAAACAGAAAAAGTTTATTTGTGAAAAATTATACGGCCCTCGATATCCAAACTCTATTTGTAAAATAACTTTTAGTAAAGGGACACTTCGGAAAAATCCTTATATCCTACAGTTACCTTCCACCACTAGATGGAGCCCAGGCATCTACATGACAAGCTCACTATGTTTACATTTGAATGCATTTGTTCTTTGACATCAAGGGACATAAATAATATCAGTATATCCTGAAAGGGGGTTACTAGAGAGACTTTAGATTTCAATATGTTGAAAAAGGTTTAAATAATGAACATTAGGCATGAATTGTTCCTTAAAGGTCCTTTTCCAGAATACAGACCTTTCCTTACACAAAATCCACAGACCTGTTTACTTTTGTGCTTCAGTCTCCATACGCTATCTAGTTGACAAAGACCTGTCTAGAATGATCAACAATGCTCTTAATGTTATGCCAGCCTCATTTTTTCTTATGCTTTTATGAACTCATTAGTTATATTAAACTTTTTTTAACACTACAGTTCACTTACAAGTAGTTACACTGAATTCATTTAAAGAAGTATCTTCTCTCTCATGACTACACCCTCTGACCATTCCTAAGAAATGGATATAACTTCAAAACTACAAATGATTGCTTCACACAGTGTGGCTAGGAACTTTAAAATTTAGAATATATGTTTAGAATATAGATTAATAGAAAAGAAATTAGTAGCCAGATGCCAATGACTCATGCTTAGAATCATAGCTACTCAGGGGGCTGAGATTCATGGATCAGAGCCAGCCCAGGAAGGGCAGTGCATGGTGAGACTCTTACCTCAAATTCACCACATGCACACACACACACACACACACACACACACACACACACACACACACACACACACACACACAGAAATGGAGCTGTGGCTCAAGTGACAGAGTGATAGCACTGAGGATAAAAGCCCAAGAACTGCATTCAGGCCCTGAGTTCAAGCCCCAAGATCAGCACACACAGACACTGCTTCCCCCCTCAAAAAACCCAAAACTACAAATGACTGTTTTAAACAAAGAGATACTAGGAATTACAGTGTGACTATATCAAGCCTCTAGGTTCCATATATGAAAAGCATGGTGACCAAGGAGAATCCAGATATTCATTGACCTCTGCTATAATTTAACTTGACATGCCTCAGGAAATTATCTTCAATTGGATTTAAAAATTAGAGATCAGGACCAAGACATCAAAGCTATTATGAGCTGCTGAAAAGTTTCCAAAGGAAAGAAAGTTGGCATTTATGACCTTAATGTAAATTGTTTAAATTACTTTTGCTCAGTGTTTAGTGTTCAATACCAAATGTTGATGATCAATACTAAATACTTATACTTGTATAGACATAAAGCCTTTTGCAAAGAGCAAGTCTCTGAGTTTATGAATAGGGATCCATTCTTTGGACATGTACAAGAATTTTGCTCTGTTGCTCTCAACTTGCTGTCAATGGAATCAATATGTTCTTGATTCATCTACTAAAAATTATTATGAGATTGTCTGTTTCGTATTTGCAATTAGTAGACAGCTACATTTTTTTTTAATTTGTGCGGGTTGAATTCTGGTAAGAAAGAGCTATCTGTGTTGGAGATTAAAACAAACAAACAAACACTTTGGGATTTGGTGGCTACTGTACTATCTACTTTAGAGAGCTTCTCGTGAGAAACCAGGAGTAAGTGGAAAGATGACAGCTGATACTGAGACCTAGTATATCTCCTATAATGAATTCATCAGCCGGTGCATGTGTTAACACTAGACAGTTCAGGAAGTAGGGAGTCTAATAGGAAAAGATTAGAAAAGAGTTTGCCATAAATCATGATACTGGAAATAAAAATGACCTACGAGGCACATATTGAGAGGAGAGAAGAAGACAGGAAGATAGGCCTCTATGAGGTAGGAATGAGCTCATTTCCTCAGCAAAGAGCAATTCAGCTCACTTAAAGGATGCTTGTGATTGAAGGCCTAGAGGAAGAGACTCTTGATATGAGTAAACTATCGTGAACAGTAATCTTTAGGAAAAGAAATTACAGGTACAAATTTTGAACAATCCAATGTCAGAGAATCTAATAATAACTTTTTACTATACTAGTGTCCTAAAGCAATCATTAAACACTTGATATCTGAAAGAGGAGCTTATATTTTCATTCCAAAATGCTCAATATTCCTTTAAAAAGTATTTTAAAAAATATTTTCAAAATCAGTAAAATTTCATTTTGTATACATTGGCCAGCAAATCCCTAAAGATTATTTCGTATCTACTCACTTCTCTTCTTCCAGCCATCCATTTCAGACACATTGATCTTATAGGTCAACCTGAACACATACTAATAATTCTCCTAAACCAGGGTGATTTCTATTTCCTAAAATATCTATCTGGTTAGCCCTTTTATATCTTTTAGACATTTTCTAGGAATGTACATGGAACAGGTAGCACATTCTTAAGTATCATTCCTCTTTCTCTTCCTACATATCTGTGTTTCTATAAATATATATGTATATTTAATTTGTTACACATTTATATATGTTTCTGTCTATCATGTTTTCTAGTAGAAAATAAACTCCTTAAAGTTTCTGATTTTTGTCTCTATTGTCTTTGTTATATCTTTAGAAGCTAAGATAGTTCTGGGCACATGGTCCACTCATAGTTTGCTCAAGTAATTTAGAGTCTGGCAAAGGAAAAACAATATATAGTTTAACATATTGCATTAGTTAACTTTTCTGGTGCTAAGAAAACACATGAGATAACAAGAATTTATTTCGGGCATAGTTTTGGAGATTTTCATCCATGGTTTACTGATTCTAATATAGCTTAAGGACTTAAGTGTGGCAAAACATCATAGTCAGGAGCATGCAGCTCGTATAAGAAAGTGGCTCACAACATGGCAGGGAGCAAGAATAGAGACAGGAATAGCCAGGACAAGAATTAATCTTCAAATACAATCTCAATAAGATATTCCCCCCCACCAACTATCCCCTAATAGTAAGTCAGCATGAAGACCATAATGGAGGAACCCATTATCACCTATATCACCCTATCACCTCTCAGCTGCATACATCCCATAGACATCAAATCTTTAACACAGGAGCTTTGGAGTGCACCCTTTACATCCAAACTATCACATGCATCATCAGTTTGATCCAGTAGATTACAAGATATAAGAGTTATTTCTGAAATGTTTTTGATACTGTTGGATATTTTTTTAAAGCAACACATTATATTGGAGTCACCGAAGAAAGCTGAATTACTTCAAAATACTTGAAAGCACATGAATCAGCCCACTTACTACTATTACAAAGCAAAGAGAATCTGTAAGCCATAGTTTAATGGTGCAATCTTACTTGGAACCATTGGCAAACATTAAATAGCTTTATTATTGGGGCATAAGGAAACATATTCCTCAGTTCAGAAATAAACTTAGCTATTATTTTACTGCTAATTTCATTATAAACTATACATTTTATGATTTAGTATGATAATCTATATGTATAAAAGGCAATATTTCAACAATTATGTGTTCTTATTGTTGACTCTGAGGAACTAGAAAGTTTTGAGCATTTTTCTTTTTATTATTAACAAGTTGTACAAAGGGATTAAAGTTCTATAAGTCAGGCTATGAGTACAATGAGTTTTAAGCCATTTTAATGTTAACCACTTCTTCTATTTCAAATTCCGATATTTGAACTACTTGAATTTCTACCCAAGCCTTCACTTGCGTTTGCACACACAAGCTAATTAAGTATTTTGGAGGGGGCTTGCGAGAAACACAAGCCAACACTATAAATCTCTTTTGAAAAATCTAGGAGTAATTAGTATGAAAATAGTTAAAGCAAGCGAAGCAACGACAGATCCAAAAAGATTTCATAGGATTTTTAATTAATTTATTGTCAAATTTAGATTCTTATTAAATACTATCTAGTATTATGTAAAGTAAAACATGCTTATCAAAGTTGCCTGTACTTATTACCAAAATAAAAATTCATTTCATTCCATTTTTGTCTGATACACAATGATGATTAAAACCTTACATTTTCACATCCCAGTATTACAGCAGATATGACAAACATTAATGCCTAACATTTAGAATACATTACATGAGACTTTATATGTATGGGGGCATTAACTAAGTTCCTGTTTCTTAATTTTAAAATATTCTTAATCTGAAATTTCTCAGCAACAGAATCTCTTCCTGCACACTAGAAAGAGAAGTTTATAGTGCAAACATATCACCAGAAAATTGAACTAAATTCTACCTTAAGGTAATAGCCTGCACTAATGTGATGATACAGCTGACAGAATTTAACAAGCTTGCTGATATTTATTTCAGAGCACCACTTTGTAGCCTGAAATGGATATGCAGCTCCACAGGTGTCGAGACTCAGCCACAATCCACTTTCAAAGTTCAATGCAAATTACACACTGGGATTCTGCAGAGAAAACAATTGTAATTCCTTACACCTACAAAGGTTTCTTTTGCACTGTTCACTAATCATAGTGTACTTAACTGATACAATAAATGAATTAGGAAAACTCTGTTCTGGCTAAAGTGCCATCAAAGTCCAATTCTTAAATGAGAAATAAAATGTGACTTCCTTTCAAAAACACAAAATTTCCCGCATTAATAAGGGGTTTAGAGTCCTATGTTTCCTTTGAACTTGGTAGTAAGTTTCAATATGTTTAGCATGTTTATTTTAAATATAGTTCTGACAAGTGCTAATGTATACCCTTTGGATTACTTGATACTCTCTACAGAGACACACTATTCAATTTTTTAAAAGGAAAAAAAAAGAAGAAAAGAATAAAAAGGATATTCCTGCCATGGATTTATTTCAGTTGTAAAAAGAAAGAAAGAGAGAGAAAGTGAGCAAGAAAGAAAAGCCATCCTTATCTAAAGTGTTCTGCAAAATATGCATTATACAAATTGTTTTCCAATAAACTAAACAACAGGTTCAATAATTTTCAAGGTGGCTGCAATAAATATCTGTTGAAACAATTCTAAATATATATTAATTTGCTTTATTTATTTATTGCCAGGCCTGGGGCTTGGCCTCTGGCTTCTTTTTGCTAAAGGCTAGCACTCTACGTCTTGAGCCACAGCACCACTTCCATCTTTTTCTGTTTACGTGTTGCTCAGGAACCGAAGCCAGGGCTTCATGCATGCTAGGCAAGCACTCTACCACGAATCCACATTCCCTGCTCCCATCTTTTCTTTTCATAATTCCTTAATTCTCATTGAACTTATTCCTAAAGTACTTTTGCCTCTGTCAATCCCACTGATAGACAGTTATATCAGACTTTAAAGACATTTCATTTATGAGATCCATGATAATATATTTCACATTTTTTTATAAAAGTTACCTTAAAATAAATGAAGACACAAGAAAAATATAATACATCTAAGGAAAGAGCTAAATTTCTGCAAATCCAAAGAGTTTGCATTGTAATAATGCCCAAATGATAACATTGGAGGCATCACAAATTACTGTATTATTAAATTACTTTTTATATGTAAGGAGTTATTGACACATGACTTTTAAAGCAGTGAAAGAAAAAAAGTAAGTAGAAATGAAAGATCCATGAAGCAAATTTGAAACTCTGAACATCATTTGAGAAATGACTTTGGAATTTATGGTTTCAAATCATCCTGAAGTTTTCAAAATGGAAAAACAAAGATTACTAAAGTATTATGCTCTTATTGATTCAGTTAAGGAATATACACATGTTATTCTGTTTACACATAATTATAATGATTGGTTCTCTTACATTTTTTTCTTTGGGTATTGAATAAAATTGCTCCTCATTCTATTCTTTCCAGATAACAAAGTGAGTGAAGCAGAGGTGATTATAAAGCAACAATCTGTTGGAACTTCAATGCGGTGCTTTCCCCTGGGGCAGTGGATTATTTCTTCATCATAATATCTGTTAGTTAATACCAAAGGTTCTGCCCAACTTCAAAGCAGAGATATTAAAAGCTCACTTTCCACTACAGGGCAGGTGTATTTTTATTAGCTTTCTCTTTCAAAATTGCTATGACTTCACTTGCAGATATCCTGCCAACATCCATTATTGAAAGCCTTACTATAATTGCTAAGTTACGTGCAATGTCTGAAGCTCAAAACCAATGTCACTTAGAGCCCTCCAACAATTGACTGAAACCAAGTGTTACATCATTAAAGCTGAATTACCACACAACCATGGCTTGTTTTCCATGTGTGCTATATTTTCAACAATAGTAGAGCAAAACCTGGCTATAAATTCACAGATTCCCTAATTTGCTCACATTCATGAACAATAAGAGCTATCCAAGAGGCTTTCTCTGACTTTAGTTTAGTCAGAAATGTCATACAACAAAATTAGATGTCTGTTTGGATTTTATTGGAGGTGGAAATGCTAGCTCTGCATTGTAAATTTAAACAACCTGCCACAAAGTGAGACTTGCGTGTGCATGGCTTGGGAAGAGATAATCATCTCTATTTGCTTAAGTTTTAAATATAAGCAAATACAAATAATACAAGTGCTCCATTTCTTGACTGGCTTGGAGAAGTCCAAATCAGCTGAAGTAAAGATGACATAGATTTTTGAGGAGTTTAAAGTGTATTTTATTTACCTGGTAGATTTGAATGTGGAATCCACACATTCAGCTATTGTTAATCATTAGGAGTGAATTTTGGAAATTCGTGAAAATTCAACAGTACATTCATTCATGATGACAAAAGGCAATATTGGTAAGATAGTAATATTATTCTTTTTTGTCTAATTAGGTCCAACCCATTTTATTATTTGGTGATCTAAGTGGAAATATTTCTTCTGTCATAGTGGTATGCAAAGCTATTATAATCACTTTTGTTTTTAGAGAGGTTGACAACTTTTTATTTGGCTTCTGTGATTTTATGGTGCCTAGATTCCACCGGAAAATATTCAGTCATTCACTACTTGGATAGAAATCCATCACCTGGAATAGAAATCATGGAGAACGCGCCAGCATCCTTGTGCAGACAACCCTGAAAATATATACTAGGCAGGGCCATTGCCAAATGACTTGTGTCTGGCCAGCACTACTTTTGAAATGTTCTCTGCCTACCAGTTACTGTTAAGATTTATGATAGCTTGTGTAGATACATTTCTGCTTTCGTAACATAGATAATACAGCAGTACTCCACACCCTGTTACCTATTTTCAGTTACAGATTCATCAGACATCCACAACATTTAGATTTCTCCCTTGAGCCTTAAAAAGATCACATGTTGTATCTAATATAGACATTTCCTGATATATTTCCTAATCATTGCAGCAATTTTGTTAGCTTTAAAAAATAAGCACCCCTATAAGAAAACACCTTCTATAACAAATAGAAATTCTACCCGAAAAAACATGGCAGAAGCAAGGCTCTGTAAAATACATAATCATGGTAAAGATAAGTTGTTTGCTATACAAGATTGAATCCAGTAAAGGAAAGGGGATGCATTCTTGATATTGATGCATATTCTATGAAACTAAAAAACTGAAGGAGACATTGATTTGGAAGGGATGGCGGTAATTGGATGAAAGGGGTGACATATTGTACTTATAAAGCAACATGTTGAATGATAACCCCTTTGTACAACTGCTTAAACAAAATAAAAACATATTTGAATAAAACAGATTCAAACTTTCCAGTATTCCTAGCTTTCTATGTACTTAAATCCACCCATTCATGAAAAAGTAACACACACACACACACACACAAACACACACACACGACAGATTGTTGTTGTCTAAGTCATTCAACTCATAGCACAAAGTAAGAGAGCAAAAGAAATTCATATACACCAAGGGGTGGGGCCTATGCCTTTACCACAAGTATATATCCACCCAGTTCTTTTCTTTATTTAGAAAATCTCACTGCCAACTGAATCAAGGCAGTCAGATTATTTTAAGGCTTATTTGTTTTCTTTAAATTTGGCGGACACTGCTCTTTCCTATAAAAGTGGTTGACTCAGAATGGAAAGAAAAAAAATAATAAAACCCTACACCATTAACTTTCATCTTAACTACTTGTTATTCTTCAACTTGAAATACTCAAATCAAATCTTACTGATTTATGTAAAAAGATTATTGTTGAAGAAGCATTTTTATGTATTTTTATGAAGTTATAAGTAGTTACATTGGGATAATTCCATTTCCTTTAAACATTTGCCATTGACTGTATTAATGCTATCCCTTGGACTGTATTATAGAATCTGTTATATTTATCAAATACAAGCATTGCTGTGTATCTTTATACAAATTGAATGATCCATGAGAAGCTTAACCATACATTATTTCAAATCCACAAAGTACTAGTAAATCTTTTGTCTACAGCATTTACATGACTAAAATCATTTACCAAATAATTATTTATTTGATCCTGCATATATTTCAATAAATTAGATAAACTCGATTATATTTACATTTGGACTATAGAGTAATTTTCCAAAACCACATAAACAAAAAATGTTTTGACACCTGGTTCTTTAAAGTTCATAAACTTCAACATCTAAAACCACATGTGGAATCGCCACACGTTCCAAGACTCTCCCTAGGGCACCCAAACACATGTAGCCAACGTATATCACACTGTCCTATGTCAACCAGTTTTCATGAAAGAAATCCACTCTGTCTTTTTATCAGGGCAGCAAAAATGTCACTGTTTTGTATCTATGAGAAAAAAAAAATCAAGGGCTTCCAAAGAAGGAACCCAGCCTTACTGTGAGCATCAGCCTATTCCCCCTTTCCAGATGCCTTTTCTTTCAAAACATGTTAAATAGTGCTAAGTAACAATGCTATGAGTATGAAAGACTGAATGAAGACCTGAGGTGGAAACATATTTCAGTAAGTATGATTCACAATTGTAAATTTTATTTCCTCAATCATGGCAGAGAGAGAGAGGGAGATAATGTGGAGGTGGCAAGCAACTAGAAGTGTTCTTATTTCAAAAAAGGAATATGTCTGTCAGGTTAGCACTGGTCCAGGGACACTTGATAAAATCCATACCAGATGCTCAGCTTCTCATCACTGACTTGTCAGAGATCTTTCCAACTCAAAGATTTTAGAAAAGGGATCAGGTGAAAGGTAAATTAAACCTACCACTCCCTGAAATACATATGTAGTATCTCACCAGAAAACAAAAACAAAAACCTTTATAACTCCACTAAGGGATACAGAAGTGCCAATGCTGTTCCCATGCTCACCAGGAACAATTTCAGTGCTTGAAGCAATAGATTTGTAACATGAAGCAGCAGCAGCAACAACAGCAGCAGCAGCAGCAGCAGCAGCAACAGCAGCAGCAGCAGCAGCAGCACTGAACAGGCAAATCATTTTAGCAGTTGTCTTTGTCCACCTGTCTTTGACTGTAGCTAAGGGCTGAGTCTTGCCAGCTGGTTTTTACATCTACCAGATGACTAACCCTTTCAACCATGGGCAGATAAATCAAGCCACCTGGGCTCCACCTTCCCAACTTTGAATTGCAAGAGGAAACTTCTCTCCAGTGGATTCTTAGTGTCAGCAATTAACTGAAGTAGGCGATTAAAGTCTCCAAAGTAGACATAATAGAGGATCTGGGGTTGTAATTAAGCAGTGACTTGGGATGGCTGAATGGAATATGGAACCAAAACTTTATCTCAAGTGGATAAGACTGCTTTCTACAGTGCTTTAGGAATACTACCATGTATGTAAATGAATGCCTTTAAAGATTATCTAGTGGCATTTTGTGGAAATTTCATATATATTTTGATATATTATTTTAAATATTATATTGAAGTGAAATTCACATGACATATTAAGCATAACAAGTACAAATTTCAGTGATATTTAATACTTTAATATTTTATATACATTTGTTTGTGTGTGTGTGCGTGTGTGCATGTACACCAGTTGTGGGGCTTAAATTTAAGGCCTGGGCACTCTCACTTAGATTTTTTGCTTAATGCTAGAACTCTATCACTTCAGTTACATCTCCACTCCCAAGTAGTCTTTTGGGGTTAATTGGATACAAGAATTTTATAAATTTTCCTGCTCACGCTGACTTTGAACAGCATTTAAACTGTAATACTCAGATCCCAGGCTCCTGATTTGTTAAGATTATAGGTGTTAGCCACCATCCATGCATGGGCTTGCCATGTTCCCGAATATTTTTTATCCTTCCAAAGAAGGTGAATTGTTACACATTTCTGTGATAGACAAATGTTAGTATGTTATATATATTTTATTTTAGCTATTGATCATAATTGAATTAAATTATTGGAACTATTATTGAACAAAATGTTAAGCCATTCAACCTCTGCTTTGAGATTTTCTGTCTGGGAAACTCAGAACATCATAGATTTCCAACTTCAGGTATTCACCTTGGAAGGGCTTCTCTTTCCTGAGGGTAGTTTCTGCTCAGGAACCTGGACACACAGCACATCAATGCTTTCTAAATTAAAAACCTTCAATATAAATGAATAAAGTACAGATGTCTGTGCGAGAGAGACAAAGGGAAAGAGGACTATATCAAGGTAGTTGTATCTACCCCCAGAATTGTCATTCTATTACTTCTCTTCTTCTGATCTCCAGCTTCACTGTCTAATCCTGGAGGATTTTGACTTTCTTTTCAAGTAAAATGCATCACTCCATTTTTATTTATTCAGCTGAAAGATGGATATGTCTACGAGGTAGTAGAGGGAGGGCTGTTGGGTATGATTAGTCTCAGTCTTCTAGATACATTGACCTAAAGGATCCAATGGAACCCCCTGTTTTGTGGAAAATAAGACCAAAGGAAATTAGAAGCTCATTCTGGCATACCATAGAATCACTAGGGTAGTTTGTATCTACAGGACTTGAGTGTTCAAACCAGCAGATACTATTGTCCAGGTAGCTATTTTGTTAGGAACTTTCTGTCATAATGATAAATTGTCTGAAGTAATCAACTAAAAGAAAAAAGGTTTATTTTCTTCCTAGTTTCAGAGCTTTCAGTCTATAGTCAGTGGGTTCCTTTTCTTAGGGCCTATAGCAAAGCAAAACCTCAAAGCAATGGGTCTTGTGATGGTACAGAGCCACTCACTTCATGGAAGCTAGTAAACAAAAGTGAAAGGGAGGGTATGGGGTAACAGTATCTATTTCAAAGGTACATTGCCAATGATTTAATCCCCTTCCACTAGGCCCAGCCTCCTAAAGATTCCACCATTTGCCAATAAAACTATAGTTGGGATCAAGCCTTGAAAAGATGAGCCTGTGGGAAACAATAGAAACCCAAACTATAGTAACTGTAGCCTTGTTAGTGTGAAAATTTTCTTCTAAGCATCTTCCAGCAGTTGGCATGAGCCCTGAGACTGACTAGGAATAAGGCCCAGCAGAATTACAAGGTAGGAAGCAGGGTGAGGCAGATCCTAGGTTCAGATTATTATTTGATCAAGTTTCATGAACAAACTTCCACAAATATCCTGAGTCAGAGTCCTCTCTCCAGCCCACTGACAAAGTTGATATAAAATCCAATTCTATGTTAGAGTTAAAAATCAGTAAGTGACTGAGACTGAGATACAGATGCAAGAACATGGCCTAGAGTTAAGTATATTGACTGCTGAGACTTCAGATGACTTCAGTGAAGATTCCAGAAACACCTCATAAATGCCTATATTTTCAGGTACTTCATCCTCATGAATCCTTTTGTGATAAAGGTAATCATAAACAGATAAACTCTTCATATATTACCTAAAATTATTTTTGTAACTACCATTCTTTTTATATTTTATTAATAATGCATGATATGATTTATGAGGTATATTAGCTATGTAAACAATATTCATTATGTGCTTTTATACTATCATATGCTCTTAATGATAAAGTAATCATTTAAAATGGCATTTAGTCACAGAGTTATTTATGTAAACACTAGTTATTTACATATTCAGTGTTTTTTATCCCCACTCTCTAATCTTGGCCTACACCTCAAAGTTAAACCTTGATTTTCTTATTTGATCTCCCTCAATTCAACATTAGAAAAAGCCATTCTCTCCTTAATATATCACAAATAACTATTTTCAGTAGTAATTTGAATACCCTACTGACAGATATGCCCTCAACTAAGATACTTCTTCACATTTCCAAAGTGGCACCTACTTCCAAACATTCTGCTGGAATTCCATTTGCAATAGCAGTTGCCCATCTCCTACATCACAACAAAGGACTGAATACTGCATGCATCACTCCAGCTTACTGGTAAAACAAAACACCTCTATCCCCACAACTGCAAAAACAGATTCTATCTTCCAGACTATAACCTCAGGGAAGAATCATTGTCTTAAATCTGCTGCCTAGGTCACTGCTGAAACATAGATGTAAGGATTTCTGGGAAATGTAGTTTTCTAGTTTCTGTAAATATTCCTCTGTTGTTTTTCTGATCCATAAATTGGTCACAAAGCAGTTTTTAAAACACTAACTGCAGGGCTGGGGCTATGGCCTAGTGGCAAGAGTGCTTGCCTAGTAAACATGAGGCCCTGGGTTCGGTTCCCCAACACCACATATACAGAAAATGGCCAGAAGTGGCGCTGTGGCTCAAGTGGCAGAGTGCTAGCCTTGAGCAAGAAGAAGCCAGGGACAGTGCTCAGGCCCTGAGTCCAAGCCCCAGGACTGGCAAAAAAAAAAAAAAAAAAAAAACCACTAACTGCTAGCAGGTAGTTCTCACACAGAAGTTGTTTAAGCAGCAGTAATTGAATGATAAATCAATTGTGTAGCACACTTGGGTAAATAATTTACTTAAAGAATAACATGAGTGTTGAAATTATTTTATGTTTGCATTTGTAGTTACAATAAAAGAAGAAATACGTCTCTATCTCCCACAACTTGTGGATCTTTAACTGTTTGTCTCAAAAATTTATAGCTCCAGTTAAATTTCTGTCATTTCCAGGCCTAAATGCCTGAATGTATACAGCAAATAGGCAATTAGATTTATAAGCCTGCATTTTGATGGAGATAACAAGGCAGGGCAAATAAAATATGTTGCTTACAGAATTTTAGAGCTTAATTTAAACCCACAGGGCTGGGCAAATTGTTTTCAGTGAGTTGAGAGTAAAAATAAGTAGAAACCATGCAGCACCCAGAGAACTAAGGAGTTGGAACATAAAGGAAGCTCAAGCATCTGAGAAGGAGGACAAGAATAAACTTGCTGGCTGACCAGATGGGAAGAGGAAGAAAGAAAGGTCAAAGCTCTTGCCTCCTTCCTTCTTCCAAATGCTAATCTACTTCCAGGAGTTGACTCATCTTCACAATCCAGTGCTGATGAGCTCACTGGCACTCCCTGCCCTCCTAACCATCCACACTTCCCAGCCATCAGTAGAACCAGAATTGCTAGAGTACACAAGAAGTTTTTATGTTAAGCTATTAGCAACATTTTTCTAAGGTTCATGGAAGGAAGAGCTAGGAGAGGGGCTAGAGAAAAATATCAGCTTAGGGTCTGGATCAGACAGACTTTATGAAAGATAGAAAATTTTTTTTAGAAAGGAAATTGTCTGTATCAATATCCTAATCAACAAAATCACGGTTCTTTACATTTCTATGAGAGTACAACATAGTTGCAAATCCAGTTGAGGCAGAAATGGATCTGAATTGTGCCATTATATCTGTATGACTTTGGGCAAAATCTTTACATCTCCAGGTCTTAATATTTTTTTTTCATTTGAAGTGTATGTGGGTAACAATAAACTCCCAGGGGTACTTTGAAGTTAAAATGGGCACATATGGGGCTAGGGATTTAGCTCAGCGGAAGAATGCCTGCCTGGCGAGCACAAGGCCCCAAGTTCGGTCCTCAGCTCTGAAAAAAAAAAAAGGGTACATACTTGGAATAGAATTTGATAAATGTAGAGTTTTTACCTTTCTATATTTTATATGTATTCTAATTTTTTTTTCAAGCTGGACACTGGTGGCTCCCACCTGTAATCCTAGCTGCTCCTAGGAGCCTGAGATCAGAAGATTCCAATTTATAGAAGCCTAGGCAGGCAAGTCTACAAGACTCTTATCTCAAATTATCCAGCCAAAGTCAGATGTGCAACTGAGGCTCAAGCATATAGCTTAGTCTGGAGCAAAAAAGTTAAGGGACAGTGCCTAGGCCCTAAATTAAAGCTCCATTACTGGCACAATGTTGGTATGCAATCCAAGAACCTTAAGCAAGCTAAGCAAGCATTCTACCACTGAGCTATGTCAACATCCCATTGTAAATAATATTATACAAATGGAAAGTCTTAAGACCTGTTATATGTTCATATTTTCCTACAGTAATTTTTGGAAGCTAAAATGTATATGAATTTCAGTTTTGTGTTTCTTACCCTTCTCCATTGTGAAATGATCAGTTTTGGTAATGAATAATTATGTACATTTAAAGGCAAAATACATTGATGTATGTTAATGAATAATTATGAACCTTTAATGACATAATATATGGATATATTTTCTGCTAATACCTTTAGTGGAAAATTGACTTGGTCAATGAGAATTTACCTTTCCATTCTGCCATATATTATGTCTTAATATTAATTTGCAACAATAATAGGCTATATAATCTAAATATTTAATACCACTGTAGCTTTAAGTAATATGAAACATTAGGCACTCATTTCGAGATCTTGCAATTAAAAGATTTTGGAAGAAAAGTATTAAAATAATATTCATTTAATTCAGGCTTACTTTTTCATTTATGATATCTTTTTCTTTCAGGATATATTATGAGAGAAAATAATCTAATGAACAGAAATATATTTCAAAAGCTCAAATTCCAGAAGGAACAGAAATCTCTGAGTCATATAACACATTTCTCCCTAATCTCTTTACCCTGAACCCACTGTACTTAATTTTTTTATCTGTAGGAGTTTTTAAATGACATGAAATTCGTAGTCTTACTTTATGTGTGGCTGTTAGCAACATAATGTCTGAAAAAGTCATAGTTACAGTTCATGCCCACTTTTCAAAACTGAGTGTACTGGGCTGGGGATATGGCCTAGTGGCAAGAGTGCTTGCCTCGTATACATGAGGCCCTGGGTTCAATTCCCCAGCACCACATATACAGAAAATGGCCAGAAGTGGTGCTGTGGCTCAAGCGGCAGAGGGCTAGCCTTGAGCAAAAAGAAGCCAGGGACAGTGCTCAGACCCTGAGTCCAAGCCCCAGGACTGGCCAAAAAAAAAAAAAAACAAAAAAAAAAAAAAACACAACTGAGTGTACATTGGAATTGGAAGCCCAAAGATGGTTTTAATTTCTAACATTGAAACATGGATAAAACTTGTTTTTCAGAAAGCATGGCTTAACCATAGCTTAAAAAGTGAAGTTTGAGCTGATGTTGGTGGCTCTTGGCTCTAATCCTAGCTACTGAGTAGGAAGAGATCCAAGTATCACAATTTAGAGCCAGCCCCAGGAGAAAATTCTGAGAGACCTTGCCTGCAAACAAACAAACAAACCAAAAACCAGCAAAAAGATGGATTGGCTCAAGTAGTAGAGCAAAACAGCTGAGCCTGAGCACAAGGACTTGAGTTCAAGGCCCAGTATGGACAACAACAAAAGCACAAAATTAAAATTTGTACTTACATACACAGGGAAATGAAATGTCAAAATTAAAATGTTCTTTAGCAAACTATAACACTTACTGAGGATACTGGTTATCATTTATTTTTACATATTTTGGATATTAAAACTAGAAAATGTGGGAACTAGAAGTCTAGCATGTACACGATCATGGATTTGATCTATAGCCTCAGATGTCACAATTGAAAAAATACATAACTCTACAATTTCAAGATTAAGTATAAGTGAATAGATGTCTTGAATACCCATTAAGAATAAAACACATATTTTTGATCATTGACACAGTGAAGCACTTATCAGACAATATAAGGATAGTAAATATTCAATGTTTGCTCAAAGAATAAAGTGCATGACAGCATACAATTAAAAATCATTATATACTAGTTATCTTCAAGAGACCAAACTTTTTTACCCAATATTAAAGCAAAATAGTTGTAGCTGCTTTTGAAATAGGACTAATGGTTTCAGATTTAAATTCATCTTCATAGTAAAAACATCTCATAATTTAAAGTTAGAAAATAGGTTTGCAATACAGCTGCAGATGTTTTTCTTCTATAAATTAAACCTATCACTTAGGACATGGTAGGCAAAAACTCTACCATCAAGCAACTGCCTTCAAAAGATTTGCTTAATGAACACAGTAGGCTTCGCTGAATGGTGTATTAAGTTTTCATGGATTGAATGTATTTCTAACTTTAAAGCACTGGTAAATATTTTATTTAAACTATCTTTTTTATTTGTTAGCCTTTTCTCTCTGGTAAGATTATTTTCATGAGATGCAAAGGATGAGATAAATTCTGCTAAATCTCTTCCAGTTTCCTAATATTGCCTTAGGAGTGGTATCCTCATTCAAGCCACTGTAATAACTTAGCCAGGTTACTGCAATAAAGCCTTATATTTCTCTATCTCTTCTCCATTTCCCAATAATTCCAATTTTACATAACCAGCCTTTGTGATTATGCCAAGATGCCTGTCCAATCAAGTGCATCATGAATAAAATTCATCATTGGAGTCATTGATATGACCCAAGTACAAAGTTTCAAACTCATTCCTTATACATACACATTTTTCTGATGTATTCTCCATCATCTGTCTAGTATCTGTTGACATATCTCCATTCTTAAGGCACAGTGGAGCCACTCCCACCTTAATTATTTAATGTGGTAGGCACTTCCTCTCCTCCTAACCCAAGCAGCCTGAGCTTTTGTTTTGGATGTATTCTCCTATGCCTTCCAGTTCTAAAAGAACAATGACAAATTCATTCTGATGCTCTAAACAGAGACTTCAGGAATTTTATTCAACCATGCAATTGAATTAGATATGATTTCTTTCTATGATCTTTCAGAGAATGCTTTGCTACATTTTAAAATAATGTTTATCAAACCTTCCCATGATTAATTATTATGTGACCTTGAAAGAATAGTAACTAATTAGTTATTTCTCCCCAGTATCTGTATCAATACCTGCTACTTCTGTCATTTCCATCACCCTCAACAGTGATGGCTAGTAATTGTTTAAAGTCTTACCATGTAATACATACTACATTGGATTATCTAGAATTAATAACACTATCTAGCATTATTAGTATAGCGTAGGTAATTCTTAGTGTTTACGATATACACTGGGATCTTTTCAAATGGCATTCCAGCTAGACACTTTTAGATCATGCATGTAATCCTAGCTAATCAGGAGTCTAAGGATCATGGTTCAAAAGTATCCCCAGCAGGAGAATTGGTAAGAATCTTATCTCCAATGAACCACACAAAGCTGAAAGCAGAGCTGTGGCTCTGGTGGTAAGGCACTAACTAGACTTGAGCACAAACGCTGAAGAACAGAGCCCAGACCTAGAGTTCAAGCCGCAGCATGAACACACACACACACACACACACACACACACATGCGCCACACACGCACACATGCACACACATACCACACACACAAAAAAACAAAACCCCAGCACTCCGTTTACTTCTTGCAGCAATTCTAAGGGGGTGCAAATTACTTTTCCAGAAAGCTTAAAAATATATTTATATTCACACATCTGGTAAATATCAAAGCTAGGACCCAAGCAAAATTTGTGTAAGTCCCTGAATTTCTGTTCCTAACCACTATGATACTATATTCCTCTCCAGGAAGACACTCAAGAGATGTTTTTGAGTATGTAAATGGAGGGTCGATCTACATCATTCAGGTAAATGGAAATTACATAGGTTTACATACTAATCTCAATTCTTCTTGTATGTTCTAAAATAATCATTATGCAATATGGATCAAAGAAATGTATGTTTTGTCATTAGTAGGAAGGAAAATACTAATTTTATTCTTGATTAGGTATAGTCAAATAGGACCTGAAATTCAGATACTCTTTGAGATTAAATGAGGGAATATTCTTTACCATTGAAAAGTTACAGTTTTTGAGCTAGAAACAGTCATCTCAAGCTGTGTGTACTGTATATTAGCTTTCAATCAGCAGTGTAAACAACGTAATATAAGCATTACATGGACTCTACATTAAGATAAACCAAACCACTTTTGCCAAGACAGATGTAATCACTCAAACTCCATCAGGAAAGAGGTAACAACATTCTTTGGTCTAAATCCCAAGTACTTTATTTAGTAAATAGCAGGATTTTATATGCTCATTTCTTCCTAACACCTATTTCCAACATTTAAACATTACAGTGTGTCAAGTGTTCTGGGCTTAGGATTCAATTTTAAAGCAGGACATGTGTTATTCTTCCCTCATCAAGCCATTATGTAAAACAAAACACAAGTTTAAGTTATATGCAGGAATATTTGACCATTTGATTTTAGTTAAGATGTTGATTTTAAAAATGTATTCAAAATTTAAAGTAAAAAAAATTAAATTGACTCCATACGATATATATCTTTGAAAAAAATTAGTGATGCATATAAGAACAAAACCAAGTCCCTTGAATTGAATTACCTTATCTTTTTTAAAGAATTAGATCTACCTGTTAAGACTTTTTTAGTAACAATATACCTAAATTGATATGGTTATCGGTCATAATTTCTATGAATTACTCTACAATGTGTCAACACTAATTCTTCAAATAACATCAAAGCAGGGAATATAAATATGTGTACATACACACACATATATATGTATTTTTAAAGATTCTCTTTCATATCTGTCTACTGCAATGCAAATATTCCCTGATGGATTTCAATGTTACTGCTTTTTAAGGTGTAGTTTTAAACAAATTTTACTCACAGGCAAACACACAGCCTTTGTCTTTGAAGACATTTTCTTGATATTAATTAATGCAATTTTTGATTTCTGTTCCTCCAAGGTATCTAGGACACTTAACATAATATTACAGTATTTTTATGATAATCTTTTATCTGCATCTAGAGCAGCAGATACACCCTTGAAATATAGTCCAAATGAAGCACTTTAGTAGTTCATACTCTCCCCAGGGTTCTTGTCCTAATGGCTCAACTCCATACTAAAGTCCTCTCCCATAGTATTCACAGAGTACTCACATTGTGGAGTACTCATCTTTACCAGAGATAGGCAAGTAAGATTGTACTAATCGTATAACAGAAGAAGTTGTTTTGCTATACAAAGGAAATAAAGTGAAAATGTCACTGCCAGGGGGGGAAAAAGATTTTAAGACTGAGAGCTGGGGACATAGCTCAGGAGTACATGCCTAAGGACATAAGTTTCAATCCCTAGCTCCACCACTGCCCTTATACTAGGGAAAAAAAATGAGTATCTGAAAAATAAAGGTTATACAGAAGATGTAATAAAATGTGAAATTATTAGGTAAATACTAGTAATATTACTCTATGATTTAGAAACAGCACTTCTCAAATTTGTGTTCTGCCAAAACTGTGCCTGGATTCCTTTTTATTTGTTGTTTTGTTAACATGCATATTTGTACAAGCAATGAGTCTGACCTGTGGGGACCATTTTTACTGGTGTTAAAGTATAACCCTTAAAAATCTCCTCAGAGTATGGAAGAAACCTGAAGCAAAAGTATCACTTCAGGTGTAGAAGGGTAGGACTGGGTTAACAGTAAATGCAAATCACATGCAAAGTGATCTATATCCTTCAGCAATTATCTGAAGAATATTTAGCAAGCAAAAAAATTGGTAAGTTTTGCTCTGTGATTTCCACACAGTATCACTAATAAAAAAAAATAAAAAAGCAAACCTCAAAATTCTTCCAAATTATCCACATAATGTGTTTTGATTAAACACTTCCACATGCTTATTATAAACCACTAATGTGTCTCCCATTGAGATTTCATTCTGTGAGTGACACCTCAATGATTTATAAAAACACTTTAGGAGAAGAAAGTAGAAGGAATATATGTCTCTGGCTACCTTTACTGTAGACACATGGATAACAATTTAATATTGCTGAAATGTTCTATAGATAGATATCATCAGTTTTTGGCTCATGGATTCTCAGAGAGACAGTTAACAGACTTGTCTTTTACATCAAAGATGCTGGGTTCAGTGTTTCAATATCCATTGTTGCCTCCATCACAAATTTGTCTTAGGCTCCTTTCCAATAATCTGAATCTGCTTCCACTGAACTATCTCTAGCTGTATCCTTTCCAGTAAGGGAGCTTTTCTGGAAGAGGGATTTATAGAATGAATGTAAACTGATTTTTTTTAAAAATTTAGGTTGCTGATGCATTTATTTGGACTGATTTTGTAGGTTGTAAATGGCAAAGTAGTGATTACAAGGGGGTGCATTTAAATTCTCACAAAATACAACTATTATTCCAATTATTTATTTTCTGTTCTCACATGCCATAAACAGAACATTTCCATAGACCTACCTGCTACCTCATTGCTCACAGATTCTGAGAATCTATTTTTTCTCAGTAAGATTATGACACAAATGTGAACAAATAGTAACAACTGTTTCACCTTTCAATTCTGAGCATAGATCTAGTATGAAATCTTAAACACTGGAGTCACATAGAAAGATAACTCATTTCCTTTATGGGTTATGAAATATACCATCAATGGCCTTTCTTTTAGAGTGTTTATTTATAACAGCCATGCCTCTGGAATTGGAATCCAGCGTTTTCTCTATTTCATTTTAGTAATTTTTATATTCATTCAAGGCTAGTCTAAATCAGAGTCAAATACTGTTACAGAGAAGTACAATTTGGAAGAGATAGTACCTTCTTTTGCTGTGTTCTAGATCCATGGAAAAATATTTATCAGTATTAAATTTTGGTGGAAAATAGAACATAAATTTAGAGAGAGATCAGTTGTCCTATAAGGCAGTATAAATTGGATAGAAAAATCCATATTACTATAATCTATAAACTTCAGTTTCCTTAGATTAAAGCAGGTATAGAAGAGGAAACTACTCAAAGAGCACATTTATGAGTGATAGTGAGAATTTCAAGCAGTAATACTGCACCAGCCAGCTGCTATTTCTCTGAGATTGTATGTCCAAGGGGTTGTTAGAGAGGTTTATGGTCTCACTTTCAGGATGAACTTACATATTTGAGGTAGGAACAGTAGATTTCTGTTTTCTCCAATGGGAATAGTAGTAATGGCATAAATGCAAAAGTTCCCAATACTCACATCTCTACCATATTGGATTCAGAAGGTACAACACTTTAAGCAGAAATAGTTGCTTCAAAATTTCAATTGGGCTACAAGCTGAAATAGCTGGTGCTTCAGAATTTTAATCTGACTACAGAAATAAGAGGTAGTTCCAGGAACTAAAACTACATTGAAGGGTGACATGGTGTTAGGAGGCTGATAAAGATTCCTAAAGGCATGAATGCCATTTTGTACGAAAATGTACACCTAGAATTTTACCAGTTTTTAAAGAGCAGGAGGATAAAGGCAGATTTCCAGAAAGTTTATCTTGTAGTAGATGAAACAGAGGCCATGAATCCTAGATATATATGAAAAGATAGAAGTTCATTCTAACTTAAAAAAAATATAAGTAGCTTACATAGCTAGTGATAAAGAAAGCTGAATGTAGATAGCAGATAATCTCTGAAGATGTTAAGTTTTCAAGAACCATTGGAATTCCCTCAGCATGCATGATTCACTGTAAGTCACGTGATGTATTTATATTCATATAGCACCCTGTGGCTTGTGTGTTTTGTCATGTAGAAGCCTAAACAGCATTTAGATTAACATCTGCAAATAACACACTCTTTCAATTCCTCTGTGTGTGTGTGTTTGTGTGTGTGTGTGTGTGTGTATGTGTGTATGTCTGTGTATATGTGTGTTTGACATAGGGCTTGAACTCAGTCCTGGGGCATTGGTTTTGCTCAAAGCCAGCATCTTATCTCTTGAGCCATAGCTCCACTTCCATCTTCACGCAGAGATAAAAGTCTCAGGACTTTCCTTCCTGAGCTGTCTTTGAACAGCAATTCTCAGATCTCAGCCTCCCAAGTAGCTAGGATTATAGGCATGAGTCACTGGCACTAGGCTAATAACTCGCTTTATTTTTGAGGTGTTCTGACATCTATTTACTTGGACTATCTTTACTTAGCAAAGAATTATCTGAAGAAATAATAAATGCTTAAAAAATTCTATTAACCTACAGCAAAGGAATCACCTCTTCAGTATTTATAACTACTAGATACAACCTGTTAGGGCAAAAAAAGATCCTATAATCAATGGTTTTCACTTTGTTCACAGTGAATAAAACAAATATACAATCCAAATTTAGCCTCACTTTCAAAGGAACAAAAGACAATCTCCTGACATATCCTGCCTATTTAAAAAAATTATGATGGTAAATAAACCCTGGAAAATTCCTTCTCCGATTTTACCACCTGAAAAGGCAGCTGTTAGCTGCCACTATTTCAGTCTTCCAACTCCAAACTCACGTGCAAGCCTCATCAAGGGCAGACATTTCTAATTGATTCCAGAAGTATTTCTTTTGCTTAGATCAGGAGGCAAGGGAAGAATAATGAGCAACTTTTCAGAGGGAATTGGGGGTTAGGGTGTGTTGAGGGGAGGGAGAGGGGAGCTTTTAAAATCTTGGGCTTGGCCAGAAATGCACAGTAATTTTACGGTCAATTGGCAAGAGCATCTGGAACCAAGCATTCCGGCCTCATAGTTGATGGTAGTGAAACCAGCTTACAGGCAACAGCAACCTGGTAATGAGTCCCTGTCATGTACTGGTGGAAACCATGCTGACAGTCTGCCAAATATCCCGATGTCTTCTCCTCAATGACAGGATTCTCTTCAGAACCTATATGTAGTGCATGAAATCCTGTCCACTGTGAATCTGAACCTATCTCAATCATTGCTAAAGACATCGTAAAAAGAAAAGGGTGTTCAATTCCCAGTATTCCAACAAGGCTTTCTATCATAAGACTGTAGTGCATGAAGAATGTCAGATGCTAAGCTCCATAAATCGTAGCACAGAATAAAACACACTAGACACAAGGAAGCAAAATGTGAGTCTCTTGGTTTATCCAAACTATGACAAGTGATAAGGAGAAAAAAAGTGTGGGGTAGGGCAAGATTTCTCCTTTAAATGTTAAGCAGAAAACTAAGAGTGATGTGGAATAATTTCTTAGGGGTAAATGATATTAACTTGAAGATTTGCAATTCACCATGCTGGCACTGGTGGATATTATGTATCCACAAATAAGTCAGTAGGGAAGCCATGGAAAAGCGGAGATGTGAGTCAAGAGAGTGGAAACTGGTGGTTTTCAGCTGAACCCGGAGTCATGAACAAAAGGAGACTTCTAACATTCCAAAATATATTTTTATCCTAAGTCTACAATTGATAGGTATGCTATTCATTTGAGAGCTCACTCAAAATTCCGAGACTTGTGACATTAAAACAATTCAACAGGTTTGTGCTTTTCATTTATTCCCTTGGCAGAGAATCATGTTCAGTTGTTTTTTTGTTTGTTTGTTTGTTTGTTTTTTCAGTATGAAAGGAGTAGAGATTGGTTGGCAACATCTGTCACTTACTTTTTGAAGGCAAAAGTATAAAAGGGGTGGGTCTTACTGTGTCACACCTTGCTTCTCAGCTACTTGAAATTCTTAAGTACTAGAGTCCAGGTCAGGCTCTTGTCCCTCCCTCCTCTGGGAAAAAAAACAAACCAAAACAAACAAACAAACAAACAAACAAACAAAAAACCAGAAAATTGTGTCCATGGAATAACTAAAGCAAAAGTGCTGTGCCTGTGTTGCAAATAATAGGTTCCTTCTCACCATGTGTAGATCCTTGAGTTCCAACTCTAGGGAACGAAAGGAAGAAGGCAGGCAGGCAGGCAGAAAGCAAGAAAATGAAAGAAGGAGAAAGAATTCAAGAAAGAGAAAAGGGAAAGAAGGAAGGAAGGAAGGAAGGAAGGAAGGAAGGAAGGGGGAGAGAAATAGAAAGAGGTTAGGGGAGAGAAACATAGGTAAAACTGTAAAGCAAAATGAAATATTAAAAATACTGAAAAAAAGAAATACATTTAAAACACTTATTTACCTAGTATTTCCTTATTCATGGAGAGAAAAGGTAATTATTTTTGGAAGAAAGAAAATGGAGAGTATTTTTTTTTGTTAAATTTTTATTGTCAAACTGTGGTACAGAGAGGTTACACTTTCATAAGTTAGGCATTGGATACATTTCTTGTACCGTTTGTTACCTCCTCCCTCATTCCCTCCTCACCACTCCCCTTTTCCCTTTCCCCCCATGAGTTGTTCAGTTCATGTATACCAAACAGTGTTGTAAGTATTGCTTTTGTAGTCGTTTGTCTTTTTTTACCCTGTGTCTCTCAATTTTGGTATTCGCTTTCTATTTCCTAGTTCTAATACCAGTATACACGGTTTCCAAAGTACTAAGATAAGATACACAGATAGTGCAGGTACAACCATAGGGAGGGGATACAAGAGGATCATCAATAATAGAAGCTAAGGTTTCATTTCGCATGTTGAAAGTAATTACAACAGTGATATGACAGTCGTTTCCATAACATGGATTTCATTTCACTTAGCATCAGCTTACGTGCTCATAGGGCCTATTGGGCTGTTGTGATCCTCTGTTGTGACTAGCCTAAACCTGTGCTAATTATGCCCTATGAGGGAGACCATATAGTCCGTATCTTTGGGTCTGGCACACTTCACTTAGTATAATTTTTCAAAGTCATTCCATTTCCTCATGAATGGGGCAATGTCATTCTTTCTGTTAGAGGCATAAAATTCCATTATTTATATATACCACATTTTCCTGATCCATTCATCTACTGAGGGGCCAGAAATGCGACAAATCAAAGAAAGGATGGACAAATGAGACTACATCAAACTGCAGAGCTTCTGCAAAGCAAAGGACACAGCTCATAAGATAAACAGAAAGCCCAAAGATTGGGAAAAGATCATTACCGGCCATACAACCGACAAAGGCCTCATATCTAAAATAGATGCAGAACTAGAAAAATTACATTCCTCCAAAACAAAACTGCAAAGAACCAATCGCCCTCTCAACAAGTGGGCTAAAGACTTAAAAAGAGACTTCTCTGATGAGGAAAAGAGAATGGCCAAGAGACATATGAAAAAGTGCTCTACATCACTGGCCATAAAAGAAATGCAAATCAAAACAACATTGAGATTCCATCTCACCCCAGTAAGAATGACCTTTATCAAGAAAACTAACAATTACAAATGTTGGCGGGGATGTGACCAAAAAGAACCCTACTTCATTGTTGGTGGGAATGTTGGTGGTTTAGCCACTCTGGAAAGCAGTATGGAGATTCCTCAGAAGGTCAAACATAGAGCTCCCCTGTGACCCAGCAGCCCCACTTTTGGGCATATACCCAAAAGAGCACAAACAAGAAAACACTAAAGCCACCAGCACAACAATGTTCATCACAGCACAATTTGTCATAGCCAAAATATGGAACCGACCCAGAGAGTATTTTTAAATAAGTGAGCCACATATAAATCACCTCAAATGTCTTGTCTCACAAGTGATTGGTGTACAACTCAATATGTCTGTTATGTTCTACTCAGCCTTATAGAATAGTACTCAGAGTGAATTTGACCGTTATCTATTATGAATTGCCTACATGTGTAACAAAATATCATAGGATTTGTAATAACAAGTGTTTGTTTATTCCATGTGATTATATGATAAACTTAAGAAATATCATATCTTCAGATCAGAAATATGATAGTTTACCATTGTAAATGAAAGTAAAGAATGTACTTTTTTTTTAAAGGCTCAGCACACTTCAGTTGAGTTAGAGGTAAAGGAGGAAAAATAATGTCAAAGTTTCACATTAATAATTTTTGGAGGATTTTCTAATAATCCTTCATTTTGTGCATTTTATGATATACTACAGATCATGTACCTTTTTGATAAAATTAAAAATACACCCCTTAAAACAAAATCTGTTATATTACATGAAGTTAAAATTCTCTTGATACATCTGTGACTGAACTCTGAAGTGAAATGGCTTATATACACCTACAAATGTCTATTGGACAAGTAAACTCCTATTTAAGAGAAGATTCACGTTATTTGTAAACATAAGAGTTTTTTCAATATACATCATAAACATGAGATTAATATTATACCTATTTTAAGTATGAGCTCCTATTTTAAGTATAAAAACAGAGCAAATCATCATCTATGAACCTAAAATCCAAATAATAAACAACCTCACTACAAACAGCTAGAAATCATGAAATTACTTTCATATTATAGGTTAGCATTATCAGTTAGAATCGATTGAATTTGTAACTTTTCCCAGGAATAGCATAAATTTGTAAAGGTGGTTTTAGAAGGAATTGTAGCTAGATTCATCCAGCACATTTTAGGAAAAGTTTTAAGTTCACATGAATTAATAATAGCAGGTGGCTTAGTCATTTCATTTTTTTCTATGACAATAAAAGACATTTAGATTTATGTAAAAAAAAGTACAGTTTAAATAATTAACAAAATAAGAAGATGTAGTTAACATGTAGCTCTTTATGACTTTCTCACCTTAGTTCTGCTAGTTTGATTTGGCTGCTTAAGTCATTGGAGTAGTAAGTTACGTCTCACATGATAGTGACCCTGGAACAAGATAATGAAGACCAGTCCCCTGCTCCCTGTGGTTGTCAGTAAAAGGTGGTACTTTTACTAACTGCTCTCTGTTCCTTATGATATAGTCATAGATTTCTTTTCAGCACTTATTACAAAACTCTAAACATGTCATTTTAGCTGAAAAAAGAAAACCTCACAGTTATATTAAGTTTGCAGAGTTTTCCTCACTAGTTTAGATAGAATGCACCTATTAATCTATTGCTCACTCCTGCAATCCTAACAAGTCAGGAGGCTGAGATCTGAGGATCCTGGTTCAAAGCCAGCCTTGGAAGGAAAGTCTGTGAGACTCTTGTTTTCAATTAACCACCAGGAAGCCAGTATTGGTACTGTTGCTCAAGTGGTAGAGTGCCAACCTTGAGCAGAAGGGCTCAGGCATAGCAACCAGGCCCAGATTTCAAGCTCCACCACCAACAAACAACAAAAACAACACCCCCCAAAAAAAAAAATCGTAAAATTTTTAAGAATCCATTGTATAGTGTACCACAAAATGAAGAAATTCAAGGAAAGGGGATGGTCAAAGAGGAATGAGATTGTTGATGGGAAGACACAATCAAGATGCATTGTTGCTTCGTTAAATGACATGTACATCTACTTAATGATAATAAAAAGGAATCATATCTGCTCATTATAGAATACTATATTTATGACACACAAATCATGACACATTAATATTACTAAAATATTGATATGTTTGGTGACCTTGAGTATCTAGGTATTGCATATTGAATTTCTAAATGGAACACAAATTAAATATCCTTTCAGACTTCCGGGAAGGCAGCAGAGGAACATCAGAGCCCAAGCTAAGCTTCCTCCGACACCCCAGTTTTACCATTCCAGAGAAACTTTTACTCCTAGAAAGACAGCCCAAGTAAGTTATAACAGTATAGGAATTCTGACCAGAAAGGAAAAATTGACTTTTCTGGCCTGAAAACACAGATTTGAGCTCCAGTGCTGGCACCAGCACAGCACCCCACACTCTGCTCACTTAAAACACACAGCGGCCACCAGGAAGAAATCCTCCACATGGATTGCAGGCTGAGCACAGACAGGCTGAAATCGCAGAGAAAGCATGAGTACGCCATGAAATACATTCTCACTCCCCCCCACAGAGCAGCTTCTGGGAGGTAGCCTTTCCCCCACCACCAGACAAAGGGGTCATCTTTGAAAAGAGCAAGAGGGAACAACCAGTGAGAGCCAGCTCCACCCAGGAGAATGACCCCTGCCCAGGCCAGAGGCAAGTTCCAGGCCACAGCTCACACACTCAGGTGAACTCAGCCAGAGGTGCCCCACCCTGCCCACTGGAATTTCTAAATTTAAATCAAAAGTGACGAGCAGCTACCAGCAGCAAGGAACAACCAGATGGGTGAAAAGACAGTTCCCAAGACAGATAAACGGTCCCATCACAGAGGAAGCCCAATTCCCAGCCGCAAACAGAGCTGAATTCCATAGTCAGCTCTGCAGAGGAGGATGCCCCACCCAGGAGGGAGGAACCTCCTCCAGCCAAGCGACTCTCAGCCAGGTAAACCAGGCCAGAGTAACCTGCCCTGCTGAGTCCACAGCCTATTCAAAGCCAGGCATTAAAGGCAGCGGCCCCACAGCAGATGGGAGGAGACACAGTTCCCAGGACTGGTCTACAGAGGACACCCAAGTCCTACCTGTAAGCTGTGCAAACCACAGAGCCCCAGGATTTCACTAACAGGGAAGGGGGGTCAAAGCAGACCCACCACCAGCAAACTGAAAGCAAGTCAAACCAGCCAAGCAGCAAAATAGACTGCAGTCCATTGCAAATAAACCAGAAACTGTAGAAAGCCCACCCAAACAAGGAAGGGTCCATTTTTTAAACATTTTAAATTTTTTTCATTTCTGAGACATAGTTGGGTTTTTGTTTTCCATTTTTATTTGTTTGTTTTATCAGGGTTTTTTTGTTGTTTGTTTTTCTGGGTTTGTTCTTTGATAATTTTTCTCTGTGCATTTGTCTTCCAGTATTTTTTCTTTCTTTCTCTCTTCATATTTCCTTTCTTTAAAATTACTTTCCTATGAATAACACCTTCACTCTTTTCTGCTCTCGATTGTCTATCATTTTAACCTTGTTCTTTCTACTGATTCTACTCTTCTCCACATTTCTATGTCACTGAAACTAAACCAAAATCATCACCAACACCCCATACATTTTACTCTATTCTCTTCACTACCTCTAGCTTACTCTCCTGATTTATTTCCAGGACCTCCAGATTCCATTGACCCCTGGTTATTGGACAGAGGGTATCCCTGTTCAATCTGAGTGAATCAAGGGGGTTCATAGAGAAAGCCAGCCAGTCCAAAAAGAACTTAATATAAAGAACAAAAATTGCTCATAGGGTTGTAACAGTAAATAAGTAACTACTGAATACAAGGCTCAGGATTGGTTGTTATATTGAAATTGTATTCTTTAGGAACACCAAATCTACTTTTATATACAGGTAGACAAGGTATCTGTATATAATTGTGAACTTTTAAGATTCACACAACAGTTCTTGGTAAGGTCTGCTTTGGGTCTTAAATGATGCGCACAGGTGCTTGTAGAATGGCATTCCCAATCCAAATGGGCAAAGAAAGACAAGAAAGATAGCAAACAATGGAGTCTTATCTCCCACTCAAAACAAGCAGGAAGCGGAGCAGTCAATCAAAGACATAGAAGAGAACCCTCAAAATGCTCTACAAAATCTACTGATAAACATGTTAAATGAAAAGTTTGAATCAATACCACAATCCTTCCATAAACTAATCGATTATTTCATGGCCTTGACAAACAGAAAGAGAAATGAACTTCAAGAGTCAAATGAAAAGATAGCTACCCAGCTAAAATATTTGAGAGACAGCATTCAAAACCAAATTAATAAAGTAAGAAGTTCATGGAGGACCTAAGAGATAATAGGACATAGAAATCATCAGGAAAGATCAGTCAGAGGGTAAAGAGATTTGAAATCAAGTAGCTAGCCTACATTCCAGACTAGATGAAGCAGAGGATCGAATCTCAGGAGCTGAAGATACCCTAGAATCTATGGAGAAAGATAAAAAAAAAATACAAAACCAATCCAATCAACAAAACAGATCACTCCATGAGGTCCAAGACACAATCAGGAAGCACAATTTAAGGCTAATAGGTATTGAGGAAAACCTAGAGAAAGAAGTTAATGGAATAGGCAACGTATTTAACAGAATATTAGCGGAGAACTTCCCAAATATCCAGAAGGATAGGCCTATATAGATACAAGAAGCATTTAGAACCCCAAACAGACCAGAACAGAATAGGACATCCCACTGACACATTGTGATCAAACCAGGATCAAAAGAGTCCAAGGAAAGAATCCTTAAAGCTGTTAGGGAAAAGAATATAATTACACATAAAAGAAAAACAATCAGAGTTACCCCAGACTTCTCAGCATAGACTATGAAAGCAAGGAGAGCCTGGAATGAGGTATACCAAAACCAAAATAAAAATAACTACCAACCAAGAATACTGTACACAGCTAAACTCTCATTCAAAGCCGAAGATCAAATAAAAGTCTTCCACAGTAAGGAAAACCTGGAATAATATATCTCCACCAAACCAGCTTTACAGAAAATCCTCAAAGATGTACTATACTGGGAAAATAATCAAGATCACATTACAGACAGATAAATGAACCCTAAATAGAAAACCAGGATATTAGATCAAGAAATGGTAAGACAGAGCTTTTAACAAGATAGCTATAATGAAAGAAACAAATGATCATCTCTCAATCCTAACTCTCAACAATAATGGACTTAATTCTCCAAACAAACTACATAGGCTCATAACTTGGATCAAAAATCAAGATCCATCTTTCTGCTGCCTCCAAGAGACACATCTATCCAGCAAAAGTAAACATCTTCTAAAAGTGAAAGGCTGGAATAGAATCCATCAAGCAAATGGCCCTCATAAGCAGGCTAGAGTTGCAATCCTAATATCAGATAAAATTGACTTTAAATTAAAAACGCTAAGAAGGGACAAAGAAGGTTACTACATTCTAATAAAGGGATCTCTCCTTCAGTATGATACAACCATCCTAAATATCTACACACCAAATACAGGAGCACCCAAGTTCATCAAACAAACACTACTGACTCTAAAAATACTCATAGACCCAAACCCATTGATAGTTGGGGACTTTAACACTCCACTGTCACCTCTGGACAGATCATCATGCCAAAAACTGATTAAAGAAACCACATAACTAAACAACTGCATAGACCAACTAGAGTTAACCGACATCTACAGAATATTACATCCAGCAACAACTGGATACACATTCTTTTCGGCAGCCCCTGGAACATTCTTCAAAATAGATCATATCTTAGGACACTAAGGAAATCTGTACAAATTCAGAAGTATCAAAAACATTCCCTGCATCTCCCAGCCAGAGAAATTAGGCAATAAGAAAATACAAAGGGGATCCAAATAGGAAAAGATGAAGTTAAACTTTCTCTCTTCACAGATGATATGATCCTTTACCTAAAGAACACCATAGATTCTACTCCCAAGCTACTAGAGCTGGTCTAAAACTTTGGCAAAGTAACAGGATATAAAATAAACCCTCAAAAATCAATGGCCTTTCTATATTCTAAAGACCTGAACGCCAAGTCTGAAATCAGGAAAGCAACTCCTTTTGCAATAGCCTCAAAAAACATGAAATACCTAGGTAACATTAACCAAAGAAGTGAAAGACCTCTATGATGAGAACTTTAAAAACATGAAAAACAAAATTAAGGCAGAACTAAGGAAACAGAAAAACCTCCCATGCTCCTGGATTGGGAGGATTAATATAGTCAAAATGGCACTATTGCCAAAGGCTATCTACAAATTCAATGCAATACCCATTAATATCACAACACCATTTTTTAATAAAATAGAAGAAGCAAACCAGAAATTCATATGGAACAATAAAAGACTCAGAATAGTAAAAACAATCCTAAACAGAAAGAAAAGTGCTGGAGGAAATGCAATACCCAACTTCAAGCTGTATTATAAAGCTATAGTAATAAAAACAGCTTGGTATTGGCACCAGAACAGGCCTAAAGACCAATGGAATAGAATTGAAGACCCAGAAATGAACCCACAGAACTATGCCTACTTAAACTTTGATAAAGGAGCTAAAAAAATAGGATGGAAGACAGATAGCTTCTTTAACAAATGGTTCTGGCAAAACTGGTCCAAAACGCAACAAACTAAAACTGGATCCTTATATATCACCCTCTACCAAATTCACTTCCAAATGGATTAAAGACCTCAAAAGTGAAACAGACACCAGGAAAACACTAAGAGAATGAGTAGGAGAAACACTTGGGCTCCTTGGCACAGGACGGAACTTCCTTAACAAAGACCCAGAAATGCTACAAATCAAAGAAAGGATGGACAAATGGACTGCATCAAACTGCAGAGCTTCTGCAAGGCAAAGGACATAGCTCGCAAGACAAACACAAAACCCACAGATTGGGCAAAGATCCTTACTGGCCATATAATGGACAAAGGCCTCATATCTAAAATATATGCAGAACTAAAAAAATTACATTCCTCCAAAACAAAACCACAAAGAACCAATAGCCCCCTCAAAAAGTGGGCTAAAGACTTAAAAACAGACCTCTCTGATGAGGAAATGACAATGGCCAAGAGACATTAAAAAGTGCTCTATATCACTGGTCATAAAAAATGCAAATCAAAACAACTTTGAGATTCCACCTCACCCCAAAAGAATGAACTTTATCAAGAAAACTAACAATAGTAAATGTTGGAGGGATGTGGCCAAAAGGGAACCTTACTTCATTGTTGGTGGGAATGTAAACTGGTTCAGCCACTCTGGAAAGCAGTATGAAAATTCCTCAGAAGGCTAATCATAGAGCTCCCCTATAACCCAGCAGCCCCACTTTTGGGCATCTACCCAAAAGACCACAAACAAGAACACAGTAAAGCCAGCAGCACAACAGTGTTCATCGCAGCACAATTTGTCATAGCCAAAATATGGAACCAACCCAGATGCGCCTCAGTAGAAGATTGATTGAGGAAAATGTGATACATATACACAATGGAAATTTATGCCTCTATCAGAAAGAATGACATTGCCCCATTTGTAAGGAAATGGAAGGACTTAGAAAAAATTATACTAAGTGAAGTGAGCCAGACCCAAAGAAACATGGACTCTATGGTCTCCCTCATAGGGAATAATTAGCACAGGTTTAGGCTAGTCACAGAAGAGGATCACAAGAGACCAATAGCTATGCCCTTATGAAGACATAAGATGATACGTGAAATGAACTCCATATTATGGAAACGACTCCTGTATCACTATTGTAATTACTTTCAACATACCATGTGAAACTGTAGCTTCTATTGTTGATGATCCTCTTGTATCCCCTTCCTGTGGTTGTACCTGCACTATCACTGTATCTTCTCTGAGTACATTGGAAACTGTATACTAGGTTTAGAACTAGGAAAGTGAAGGGGAATACCAAAATCAAGAGACACAGGTTAAAAGACAAACGACTACAAATGCAATACTTGCAAAACTGTGTGGTGTAAACCAACTGAACAACTCATGGGGGAAGAGGGAAAGAGGGAGGGTGGGAATGAGGGAGGAGGTAACAAACAGTACCAGAAATGTATCCAATGCCTAATGTTTGAAACTGTAACCTCTCTGTACATCAGTTTGACAATTAAAAAGTAATAATTATCCTGTCAGCAAAAAAAGAAAAAGATAATTATAAAGTGGATAAATATGATAAGTAAAATTGACTTTGGAAACATACCACCCACTCCTAGCTCCTCCTCCTTTCCCACCTCAGTTCACCATAGTTCTGTTGTTTCCTGCCTCATTTCAAGCAAAATCCTTGAATTCATCATCCTCACAAACATTCTCTGCTCTCTTAACTCACACTTCAAACTGATCAATTGGAAACCATGTCTCTTCTACCTTAATATTCCCCCTGAATCTGACCATTTCCCAAGCTTCTTAGGCCCCCACATGGTCCTTGTGTTTCCTTTCTTGTCACTCCCCTTTCATGTCTTCCATCTCCCTCCCCTTCCCCATCAAAAATGATCTTCTCAAGATCTGTTAGTTCAAATACTTCCCCTGCTCAAATTCCTTAGAGGCTTTTTGGTTGTCTTACAGCACAAGCCATGATAACTGCATTAACCCCAAATTCCTGTTACCTGGGCCTCAATGGCTGTGGCCAAATTTCTATGACATTCCTTTATGCTCATTCTAGTTACGGTGTGCATTTTGGACCCAAGTGTGCATACAATACCACAGTCCATTTGCACTTGGGCTTCCCTTTGCCTGATCTTCTCTGGCAATCCACATGGATTTTGCCTGTTACTTGATCTTAACTGAAATTCTATCAGCCTTTTTTGGCTACAATTTCTGTTTTATTTTATTTTTTATAAATTGGCATTACTTAATTTTGTCTCTTATAATTAAGATTTTTTGAAGTACTTACTATTCCCTAATATGAGTATATACATATATATGTTTGTATATGTATATAAATATATATGTGTATATACACAGATATGTATGTATATATGCACATATATAATCATAAATGTATACCTACATATGTATATATACAAGTGTATACATGTATATAACATATATGTGTATATATACATATATATATAATTAATTCTCTGAATTATTACCCACTCTCCTCAACTGTGACTGATAGAAAATAGGGTAGCTCTATAGTACCTACCTCCACTAAGTATGATCTGCCAATCTCTATTCTCCATTTTTATTGCGTATGAGACCTAAATCTCACTTCTAGAAAATACGATGAGGTAAATGTGAAGAAACATTGTAAATGGTATTAAGGTAAATTTTGATTTAGTAAAATGAAAGATTTTCCTGAATGTTGATCTAAGGACAGTGATGGCACAATGGAAGGAACATGTGTAAGGGGAAGAGGTCATACATGACACAGGAAGCCAGAAAAATTGGGGAGAAGGTCAGCAATATTTTTGTATTAAATATTCTCACAAGAATGAAAGCATGAGTTCAAGAAAAAAAAAATCTCTTCCAAGGACATGATCACAATAGCTTCACATTAAGCTTACATTCTCAATATTGTCAGGAGTAGAATTAACCTCCAAGGCATGAACTCGTTATCAATTACATCCAAATAACAGCATTTTTTTTATTACCATATAATTCCAGTCAAAAGTGTCAGGCAATATCTACTCTTGAAAAACTGGTCAGGTGTATGCCAAGATGAGAAGAAACATATTTTGGAAAGAATGAATTAGCAAACTGAAAAATTTTGCCACGATTTTTTCCCTTCACAATCAAGAATAATCTAGACATAAGTTTTTTCAAAAACACTTTCAGCGCTACTAAAGTATTTCAAAAACAGAGCACTTGCCTAGCATGCACAAGGCCCTGGAATCAATTCTTAGTACCACTGCAAACATAGGAAATGCTTCTGCAATTAAATTAGAAGTCATTTCATTATAGCTTTATACTTTACACTATTTCATATATTCACTTCTCATCTGGAGCCTTTGAGGTAGTTCAATTGCTATCAATACATACAACAATATTAATGAATGATTAATAATTACAGTGCATGAGTTTTACCCTCACTTGTTCCTTTCATAACTATTTTCATTCAAACATTATTCATAACCCTAAATTCTCTTGTAATGAATATACAAGATAGATTTGGCATAAGGATGAGAGAGAAAAGTATAAATGAGATATCAGATCATAATAGAATCTCAAAGTATGTCAACTCTTATTTTACCTAGTTTACAGCTGACTAACCAGAGTACATAGATGTCATAGAATGCCAGACTAAGAATTCATAACTGTGGCTTTTGAGGCTTGAAATATGGCCTAGTGGTAAAGTGCTCGCCTCATATACATGAAGCCCTGGGTTGGTTCCTCAGCACCGCACGTATATAGCTGGAAGTGGTGCTGTGGCTCAAGTGGTAGAGTGCTAGCCTTGAGCAAAAAGAAGCCAAGGACAGTGCTCAGGCCCTGAGTTCAAGCCCCAGGACTGGCAAAAAAAACCAACATAACTATGTCCTTCTTCAATATTATTACTTTTCACCACTTTATACTAAAACAGTAACAACAACAGCAATAATAATAATAATCACAACTCACACGCTTATTGAGCATTTACTATGTGGTAGCTACTATGCTTGCTCTTTTAAATGAGTTACCTCATTAAATCTTATAGGCTAGTACTCTTTCTTCCTTTTATTGACGAGGAATCCAGTGGTCAAGAAATGTATCCAATGCCTAACGTATGAAACTGTAACCTCTCTATACATCAGTTTGATAATAAAAATTTGAAAAAAAATTGAAAAAAAAAAGAACCCACACCAGGTTAGTTCTCTGTGCATAAGGAATCTTTTCTAATTATAGACACGAGAGAAAATACCTCCATATAATGAAGGCACTGCTGAGTATGTGTGGTAGTTCACCTCCCTGCTCCAGAGGCAAATAGAAAATGTGACTTCAGTTAGTTATGGTCTTAAACATTTTGGGATACTCTTAGATGAATAAGTCATATTTGAGGTTCTTTGGATGATGGAGGGCAATACAGTGGGTCCAACAGCAGAATATGATGAGTGCTTGTGAAGTGATATGCTGTTATTTTATTCATGTCAATGAGTAGGTGATGGTAAGTGATTAAGTCATGCTCTTTGAAGCCACATTGCTTGAATCATATTACTTCCTTGAGAACTTAAATGATTTCCTTTTTAGTTTTCTTTCAGTATGGATATTTCTAAATTTTATTAAATATATACAATTTATTTTTTTCCCTTTACTTTCTGGTTGTAATCTCAATACATAAGGTATTCCCACAGTATATAAACTTGAATGCCTCTTAAATGCAAAATGTATTAGATTACATAGTATCCAAATCATGATACATTTATGCTTCATTATTTAGACTCATAAAAACTTTTTAGTGTGAAGCATACTTTTAGGGTTTAGAAATTTAAATCCTTCTTTTAAGGAAGGATTATCTTCCTCTTCCTTTCTTTTAAATGTACAGTTTATATTTCTTTTCTACGGGAAATTATGTGTTAGGTTCCTATTTGTATTACTACATGTATACATAGATATAATCAAAATATATTTATACATATGTAAACAATATATTTCTCTCCAATGTTTTATATTTACATTAATTTGGCATAGAATGCTCTGTACATCATCCTGCATTATGTTTTATTTTATATATAACACACTGTATAAGTACATGTTTTATTTTGTAAATAAAATATAGTTTTCAACTAGACACTTTTTAATGACTATTACATAGTTCTGTGTTGTGGTACTACAAATAATGGTACAAGGAAAACTATTGAATATATATCAAGTCACAAATTGTGGGCATATCATTTCTGTTTTAATTCTTAGAAATAAATTGTGAAAGATGAGGATATGTGTGCTAATCATATTTTAAATATCATTGAAATGCTTTGCAATAAGTTACTCCACTTTAAAATCATTGTTAAATAAGTTTCAGTATTAGTACTTTCATTGATGCTGAGAGAATGTTAGCATTGCCTTATGTTTGGACAGACTTTGATTTTCACATTCTGGACATAATGGTGTGTGTTTCACTCCAAATTTAAACAATATACATAAAATTAAAACACCCTATAAAAATACAAAAGATAATATTAAAGATTTTCAACAGATATTTAAGATCTGATATAAATACTAAATATTGAATGTAGTATTTGGGAAGTTAAGGTTTACTCATTCCCAAAGGTCTTATCAGATAAGATATTTTAATTATGTTTTAGATTCAGTCATTTGATTTATTGATTTATTTAAAATTAGGACTTTTGGTTGGTTATTGTCAAAGTATCTTAAACATAATTTTTACTTCAGACGCCTTAACAAAATCTGAAATGGCATAGTCCTTGCTAAAAATTGAAAAATGTCCACTTCCTGAAGACTTATTTTGCCACATAATTTTTAAAGAAATTTCATGTAAAATAATCTGTTCAATGACTCTATGAATAGACTGATACCAATCCAAAGTTAGGGTTAATAAAATGTGGCTGTGCAGTATTAACTAGCTCAAAGTGATACAAGTACTGGTAAGTAAGTAAGTTAAGTGGGTAAAAGTTTCCAAATAGTACTAAGTAAATATTAAACAGATGTTATCACTGTGTGAGGGCGCTATGCAATGGATGTATGATCCACACTATAACTGCCAAAAGCAAAAGTCTTACCTCAAATAAAAATGACAAAGAAGGGACAAAAGGCTTTAGGTGACCACATCTGTGCAATGTGAGGAACACGAAACAACGGAGCGTTTCCATAATGGCTCCCTTGGGTCTGAAATCACACAATGTAACATTCATTAGCTTTAAATATATTACATAAGTAGGCTATTATTAGTCATGATAGAGTTTCTTTTCATTTTAGGAAATGCATAGTATTTTAACATATTTGAAAAGCATGTACCTCTGAAGGTATTTGAAAAGTCATTAAACCACCACAACAACAAATAAATAGCATCCCTTTAAAGAAAATCAATTTTTCACCAACTTATTTTTTAAATGAGCATTAGTGAATTTGAGTAAAGCTTATTTTCAGCTAACTAATAAAATATCATTTTTTTTAGAATTGAAAGTGAGGGTTTCCCCATAGATCCAATGGCTTTTTCTTTATACAGAAAAATTATTCATTAGAAAAAGTGATATATCCCCTAATTGACAGTAAAGAAGAGTAGAATAGCATGCCCCACATCTATTTTACAGAATGCACTACAGTTACATAGTATGGTATTTTTTTCTGCTACATAGAACACTCTTAGATTTAATGGAACAAAGTTAACCAAAGAAATTCAGTTCTTACCTTTGATCCAGAAGAAATCCAATGGTGGTCAATGTCAAGATAATGAAAAAAACCCTCAGAAGGAGAGTTACCTGTGACAATGCCTGCCAAACAAAGGGGGATTGATGGTTATGTTATTCACTAGTATCCTTAGGTAAATCCTCTCTACATCATTTTTTGCAATAATTCTTAAAAAAAAAAATTGTCTGAGTTTCAAAGTGAATCAAGTAATTCCTGGGGTTAAGCATAATGTTCTAAGGTAATTCTCAGTTTGTTGATATTGCTTGTAATTTACATTTATTTGAATACCAGAGGTCTGCTGCAACAGATTGACTAGCATAGTCATGTAAATATTATGCGAATATTCCTCCACCATAATAACTACTGGTAATTTCAACATATTATTCATTAGTATCCCTACACACAGCTTAATTGCAATCTACTCATATTTATAAACACTGAACAAATGACAACCAGGTACTCACATGCAGAATTGTCACTATATCATCAAACCTCAGGCCTTTCTTTCATGGCCAACTACCTGGGATGAGAGGCAGAATTTTCATGAAATTTTGAAATCCTTGAAATCAAAGTTTAGTAGGAGGGTTCCATAAAATAGAAACACAATACAAATGTGTGATGGAGGACAGTGATCTCAGTGAAAGCAAAATGGAGGATATAGTTACTCATGGAAACCAGAATGTCTGAGAGAAAAGCTGAAGAGACCTGTTTGGCTATGTCATTGTCAACAGTGGCTGTTTTGGAAGTGAAGTGATAAACACATGAAAAATAATATTTTTTGTTTTAGGTATAACAATCCTGTTCATGGGTAAACTAACATTCAGTCAAAGGAAGCATTTTGCTTTAAAAGAAAAATCCTTTTTGATTTTTTGGATAAAATGCCATAAGGCATGGAGGAATCCTGAGTACCACGTTAAAACCACAAGGTGATCGTGATTTCTCCATAAAAACAAATGCAGTGCCATAAACCCATCATCCATAGCCACGGGCAAATTATTTGATATTTCTAAGCTCTGATTATATGTGAGGTTCATTTGAAATAAAATATGGCTTTGGCCAGGACTGACTGAAATACATTATTGAAAAGAGAACTGGGTACAATAGGAAAAGTTTAAAGAGGAGAGAAGCAAAAACAAGATGCCTATTAGCTTCTAGTATCAAACAAAACTCAGAGACAGAACAAGTATCTATGTTTTGCTGTGGTTAAGGGTATTTATGACTCTCTAGAAAAAGAAAGAGCTCCTTTTCTCCAAATTGCTTCCTGGGTTCTGCAGCAGAGTGGACACCAATCCAGCTACCTTATTAACATCTGTGTTTGGCTTGTGGGCATCTGAGGCTTAGGCAATTCTGTGACTGTGTTCAATTTCTTGCCACCATCTCCAGTTTTTGTCACCTTAGGACATATCACCTCCAGTTTTTCAATTCTCAAATCAAAATCCCATGACTCATCCTTGAGCAATCTCTCTCTTACTTTCTACTTCTAACACATCAGCAATAAATGTGGATCTCATATTGAAAGTGTATCCATAATACAAACTCTGTTCTAACCTAACACCATCTTCAGTCATTGTTGAAATTCCTTCCTCCCTTATCTCCTCACTTCTAAAATTGCCTATCCGCCTATCCACACCTAGTGATCCTTCTGCTTGGAATGTCATTCCCCAGTGATCCCTAATAGTTCATTTCATTTAAGTCTCTATGCATATACAAGCCACTGTCTCCTCACCTGCCCCTCACCCCTATATAAAAGTGCTTCTTTACAAATATCCATAATCATATTTGCTTTTACTGTTCTGCTTTTGACCCAAGCCTCACAATACTTAAATCTTTGTTTCTTATCTGTCTCCTCAAGTTGGAATGCAAGCTCAAAAGAAGTTTTTTAAAATTATTTCTTTATTTATGATTGTGTGCTGAGCACCCCAAACTGGCTGACACATAGTTCTTACCCAGTACTTCTGTTGACCCCCTTACCTTCTTCTTTCCCATATTTGAATACTAATTTATCTTCCCTTCAATGATACAAATTATTCTAAAAGCATTTGAATTTAAAGAAAACCAAGGAAAAAACCTTGAGAAATGGCATGGCATATTCATTAGAGAATCCATTTGTGCACGGAACTTATTTATAATAATAGATTTTATAGACTTTAATAATAGACTTTATAATAAACTTTCATAAGCTACATAAGACACAAAGTCAACTAATGCTCTCAACTTTCTCCTCATTCTTTCCCTGAATATTTACTGAATATGATTTTAATATCATGGAGACTATGAATTTAAGAAAAAGAGCAAGAAGAATAACAAAATCATTGCCCTTGATTTCACACTACCTTTTTCTGACTCCAATAGGGTGAATACAACTTCCTCAAGCAAAGGGGCCTTTCACTTTCCAGATGATCAAGTGGCTCATGTTGCCCACAAATTCTATGCTTGCCTCCATGTACTGTTCCTGTGAGCTGGTCCTACCCAGCCAGCACTTTGGTAACCTTGGCCACCTTGATGGACTTCACCTGGCTCAAAGCCATGATGGTGATTTGTTACAAAGCAACCACGTTTCAGGAATAGCATTTATAGGATACTCTAGTCATGCCCACTTCCACTCTCTGGAGAACACGCATGAGATCGTGCTTGAATTTCTATCATTAATTTTTATCATAAATATATATATAATGAAGGAAATATAATCATAAAAGCTTCGGAGGCAAGGAAATAATTTTCAGCCTTTAAGATTCCTGAGTTGCATACCAGTATTGTCCCAGATTTCCCATTGCAGGAATCACAGTTCAGATTTCATATCTATGAATATGCTGAAACACACACTCACACACCACCACCACCAACAGCAAGAACAAAACCTTCCTGTACCATTCATCAAGTTGCTGATAGAAAATACTCCTGAAGAGACACTAACTACATGGTAATTCCATACTTGTATGCCTGATGCAAAGTTGCTTAACAATTAATGAAATTTGTAAAAGGCCTTTCTTCCCCCATAGATAAAGTAAGGAATGCCCTTCGTGTTTTTGAAGGAGGCTGTTTTCCTGTCATCCTTCTATGGAAAAATCTGTTCATTGGCTCAGCTACCATTCCTATTTCCCATTCAACAAATAGCACATATGTTACATCTTAAAGGCTGTTAAATATAAAATGCTTTTATATCTGTATTAATATAAAAACATATATTAGATGTTATAGCTGTTTATTAAGCTACTATCCTATCATATTAAAAATTAGTGTGACCAAAACAAGATGACAAATAGGGACCAGATTTTCTCTGTCAAGCATTGCTAATACATATGAAACTACCCAACAACTTTTAGAAAGCAAATACAATCTCCATGAGCTAAAATGAAAGATAAAAGTATATGCCTGATATTGACTAAAGATATCTCATGGGGAGTCTAAGCTAGATCAATTTTCTAAAGGAGCACTCTGTTGGGAGAAAATAAACTAGATTGATATTTTTTCAGTGAATCCATTAAAAATGTCAACATGAAAACATTAGTTAAAGAAATTGTAACCATAATGTTTTATAAAGCTTACATCCATGGGAATTTAAAAACTGTAATAATCAGCTCCTGAATTCATACTTGATATTCTCAGATGCCTTGTTAATATAAAATGTGTCATCAAAGTAATCTGTTAAAACATATCTGCAGCAATTTTACTACACACTGAACTATACGACCTTATTAAATATTCAAACTGTTTGGTGCCTAATAAAAAACATTGCTTCTTCTATTTTAATATGAGAACATGCTATTACAGAACACATTTTTATTCCACATGTGTATGCATTCATGTTATCTCCCTGTGAAATGGACCTTGGCAGCTGAGGAATTGATTACCCAAGCATTACTAGACCAAAATCAACATAAAAGCCTGCAGGTTATATCACTAAACTAAACACTATGTATTTAAATATGTGCTGCACCTTTGTGTTGGCCATCAAATCACTTCTTTGATTCGCAATATTATTTATACAGAAATCATACACATAAAGACAAGTAAGTATTTATCTACTCAAATATATGCATAAACAGAAAAGACTGTGGGACCACAGCAGGACCTCTAGTTACAAGTCAGCCACAACTTTTCTATGTGATTATTGGCTGCAGTGAATCTGGAAAAAAAATATTACTATTGGATTTTAAACTCTAACTTTGCTCTTAGACATCCCATGGACTTGAAAGGCACTATAGAATTTTGCAATAAGCAACTTTTCTCCTTAATCACACAGCATGTTTTAAGCAAAAGAAAACACATGTGGGAAATAAGCAAAAACACCTTTCAAAATTGATTTGTGTTGGGAATGAAGCTACCTCCAACTCGATTTCAGTTTGAAAGAGGTTTAAACACTAGATAGTTTGCTTTGTCAATATACCTGAGTTTTTCTTAAAACTTTTCGTGAACAATCTTTTGAATACTATTCTGTAAATTACATGTCTTTATATATTGCCTTCCTACATTTTTCCCCCAGGAAAATATGTTCACATATATTCAGACCTTCAAATATCTTGGTTAATACTTACAAGACAATATGCTGTAAACCAACTGTACAACTCTGGGGATGGTGTGGAGGGAATCGGAAAAGGGGGGAGGTAGGAGAAAAATGAAGGAGGAGGTAACAGGTTTGATAAGAAATGTACTCGCTGCCTTACATATGTAACTGTAATCTCTCTGTACATTACTCTGACAATAAAAAAATAATATTAAAGGGTATCTATTTCAAATCCAAAGTAAAGGCTCACATAGCTAAAAGTGAGTAATTTTTTGAGATTGAGTTTGTAAATTAATATGTAGTAATATATTTATGTACATTTTATAGAACCGAAAATGAGTGCAGTTTTTATTTTAACTGTAAATTGGATTCAACAGCGGCTTATGTATCAAGAGTTTGATATGTGAAAATATATTGTATTCATAAATTTATTTGTGAAATGGCAACTCCTTTGTACAACTGCTTAAAGATAATAAAAATTTTATTTACAAGAGTGTGATATTATGATGCAGATGAAGTAGCTTTTTTTGGACCAAAGAAAGTTCTTGTCTAAACTCTCTCAATGTACATACAATCTGGTCATATTTTGAATGGACATATGCAGATAACGTTTTAAGCAGCCTCTGGTAGAGACGCTATGAGTTCTGAGGATGAACAATTTTAGTAAAATTTCCACACACTGGTTCTATAGTTTCAGATTAACAAACTAAAGATTAAAAATATCCAAAAATTTTCATTTGTATTAAACATGTACAATCCTTTTTATTGTCATTTAACCATTAAAAAGTCTAGTGAGAAGGGTATTGTTATTAGTCTGCTAATGATTACATATATTAACAGACATATGTATATGAAATTATTCTGTGATTTACACAATAGACTTGGGCACCTACACATTTTGTCATCTACAGGCAAGGACATGGCTTGAGATTGATCCTCCATGGAATCTCTGGAGCAAATGATCATATGCAATTTGGTCATTTTGGTATTTCAGTGTCACCCAGTACAAAATGTGAGAGTTTTGTGGTTCGTGCACTTACTATAGGAGCTTACTTCCTGAAATAAATTCTTAAATTGGTTTTCCTCTTTTGAGGATAACTGGCAAACCACTCAAGCACTCCTTGGGATTGGTTTTGTTATTATTTATAACACATACAGGAAAAAGCAAACAGTCAGCAAGTATATAGCCAGTTTTTATATTTTAAAGATATCCCTAGGTATATGAGAGACATCTATTAATTTTTTTTCCCTGAGTATCATTGGAAGAGAAACAATAGATCTAGAGGATTGATCTCAAAGCCAGTCTTGGCAAAAAAAAAAAATAGTCCTTAAGACACCATCTCCAAAATAACCAGTAAAAAAGCAAGGCTACAGGTATTACTCAAATGGCAGAGCACCAGTCATGAGAAAGCAAAACACACAAGCTTGGACTCTTAAGTTTCAACTCAAAAACAAATGAAAGGGAAAAAGAAAAGCTTTCTTTCTAACATGTGAATCATCTTGTTTCAAATAGAGTTTTTAAAATAATTCAATGTATAAATGGCATAGAAAATATAGAAATTTAGAGTAAATTGTTCTTTTGCATAATTAACATAATTTAGTCATATTTATATAATGAAATTATTAACAATAACCAAAAAGTTGGATTTACTATTTAAAAGAGATTTAATCCTTTAAGCTGCTTCAAGCCAATTAGGTTTACTTAATTGATAGTTTAATTCCATTTTAAATACTTTGAGAATTCTAATCTATTAATTCAGGTGAAGATTTGCCTAGTGCCATTTTAAGAGGTTTTTTCTTTTAATGACAAGTTAAGTAAATTAGCACTAAAGGGTTTAATTATGTTATTACTCACATGCATATAATATATGTATATATATATATATTTTTTTTTTTTACCAACTCCACCTTCCATTTCTCTTTCTTAACCATTCTCCTAAAGTTAAGAGTTGTTGAAATGTTACCTAATAAACTATGCTGTAGTTTAGGATTATGTGTTTTGGAGGTATGATTTAAACCTGTTTCTTTTAAGTACCAGATATTGAATCTGAGTTTACAGTATATTTTTACTCAGAGTTTATCTAGACCATTATTAGTGCAAATCTGGGTCCATATCTATGAGGAGTAGATGGTTAAAAATATCAGGGAATATTTAGATTTTTCCATCTCCACAACCAAGTGCAAGATAAGAAAATTTCCAGTTCAAATTTTGGATTTCTCCTGGGGTTGCCTTCCCTTCACTGTGAGAGTATTTAGTTGTCAGTTATTTTATTAGAGATTTTTTTTTCAAATTTGACTTATGCAAGATCTAGCTTTATTCCTTTAGGTAATGTTCCATGGGAAATTTCAGAGATCCTCAGTAACTTGTCAGGATAAATACTCCTTTCCTTACTCATATTAATATTGTAGCAATGATTTTTTTTTTTTTTTTTACCATTTTATGTGTTCTTCAGCTGTTGCTAGCATTGTAATAGACATTCGGTATATTTTTATCCCTCAACATTAGGTGTTCTTTTTTTTTTTTTTTTTTTTTTTTGCCAGTCCTGGGCCTTGGACTTAGGGCCTGAGCACTGTCCCTGGCTTCTCTTTGCTCAAGGCTAGCAGTCTATGTATGTGGTGCTGGGGAATCGAACCCAGAGCTTCATGTATACAAGTCAACCACTCTTGCCACTAGGCTATGTTCTCAGCCCCAACATTAGGTGTTCTAAAAACCTTAAAAATAAGTGTATCTAAGCCACCCATGCATAAGGCAGTGAATACATTTCTTGTCAAACGTGTTATGGCTTCCATTTTCTCCCATCTTTCCTCTTATCCAACCCTCACTGAGTTGTAAAGTTAGTTTATATATTGTCTTGTAAGCATTGCTGTTATATTGATTCACTTTTGCCCCTTTTCTTGCCTTTTTAATGCTTCTCTTCCTTTCCTTAATTCAGACAAACATATATACAGGGTAACAAAATCAAATATGCTGAGTGACAACAGGGACTAAACCATAGGGAAGATAAACATAAGGGAAAAGAAATAATTTCACAAATTACATTAAAAATAACAACAACGTTACTGTAACCCCTCTGTACATCACCCTGACAATAAAAATTTAAGAAAAAGAATAAATAAATCACCCAATGCTGGAAGTCAAAAGCCACTATGTTTCTTCAAAGTATCATCATTATTCATACAGAGTAATTGTGCAACCTTCAATACTATGACACAGTGAGAATATGTCATAAGATGAATATTTTTATTGGTTTATATTAAATTGTACATAGTAAGGGCCTTCTTCCTGACACTTTCACACATGAATCTAATGGACCTCCATCATACTCACATGAACAAAGCCTGTAATTTTCTTACTCTATTGTGATGCTATTTTCTGTTTCACATACTTTCAATTGGTTTACTGCTTTTCATTTCCAAAGTTGATCTAAATGTAAATACTTTCATGAACAATATACTATAAATAAGCCTATAGCTGAAATATATGTTAAAATACCTATATTTATCACTTTTGAAATTGATAGTTCATTTGACATAACTTCTGTGATTTTATTCTCCCACAAATACAGGTAATGTGAGTGTTTTTACAAAGCAAAACCATTACTCCCATGTTGCAAAAAATGAACAATATAATTCAAATTAGAAGGTTTTCCAAATTAGTCAATATTAATTATATGAACTTTATTGCAATTTTGGTATCATTTAATTATGACATGTAATTTACTATTACTTCTATTGATGACATAGCATTTGATTAACATTCTGTACAGCAATGCTTTAGATGCAATTAGTTCATTTAATTTTCTGGAAGAATAAGTTTACATATTTAAATGTAAAGTTGGGAGGGAGGCATTTTTATATCATAATTTTCCTACACTATATTTAAAATGATCATTACTTACTGCTGTATTTGCAAATGTCTCTTCATAGAATGCTAGCATCAGGGCAAACTGCACCCCTGTGTATATCTTCAACAGCTGAGATGCTGGGGACGAGAAGGGGACTTCTTTTCCTGTGATCTACATGGATAAGAAAGAAGTCTTTTCTTCATAATGCTCCAGGGATTGTTTGCATATTGAAATTCACACTATGTGGAGAGGCTACAGAAGACTGTGTGAAAATATCCTAACATTTCCTTACCTTGAAAAACGTTTATAAATTAGGAGATTTATTTCTCATTCCTGTTAGACTATGCATTACAGTTTTGATTTAGTCTACCTTAAGATAAAACTAAGAAATGATTCAGTAAACTGTGCCAATACTAAAGAACACATATATATATGTGTGTTCTTTAGTATATATATATGTGTGTGTGTGTATATATATACACACACACACATATATATATAATGCATTGGGCCTCTTTCACGTGAAAATAGGTCCATGAATGTAGTGGAGAAAAAAAAAGTTAAAGAAGGAAAGAAAGTGACTCCAGGAAGTACCTATAACCATACCCCAAAATAAACAAGTGCCTGAGTAAAGCAACTTTCTTAAACCCCCAAGTTTCACAGAAAAACAACCTGCTTTTAAAATACAATGCTGGCACTCACATAACTCTCTAAAATATTCACTTTAAATGATTTATTACAAAACAATAAATGGCTCAATAGATTGTCTGGAGCTAAAATGACAAAAATATTTACAGCGTTGCCAATCAGATAGTTAAACAATTGTAAAATATGGATAAGAGTTCCTCGGTCTATCATATGCTTTTATACTCAAAGTACAGTCCCTGAAGTGGACAGCAGTTTATTCTTCCTGTTGTTACATTTTTATTAGCATGATTTAATTGATAAAGAATTTTGTATGCTTTGAATGATTGAAAAGCAATTGTATGTCTTTCCTGTAGAAGAGGATGCCTAACTCAAACTGAATTTATATTTGGTTTTCAGTATTAAATTTTCTAAAGAATTTTTTTCTAAATGTGATTTCTAAGTTTAATACTTTTATACTAACACATGAATTTATTCATGGCATGACCAAAAATCCCACTCTATTTGGAGACCTTAGATCAAAACCAAGGAGAACAGAATGATTATAAAGGCTCCTCGGCTTCTGGTGTTCTATGAGTCTCCGTGAAAGGCACATACTTAAACCTGTGAAGTGTGCAAAAAGGCTGTTGGCTCTGTGTTTGAAGGGCACTGAAAACTAGAGCTGCTCTGCTTTCCAGACTGTACTCTCTGCGCAGAACTGACGTCCACGTGGCAGACTCCACCCTTCTAACCTACTGTGAGGGGCGTCCCTAATCATTAAGTGATGGATCACCATCAGATTAAGGCAATGTGTGTGTGTGTGTGTGTGTGTGTGTGTGTGTGTGTCCAGGGCTTGAACTCAGAGCCTAGGCACTGTCCCTAAGATTTTTTGCTCAAGGCTAGTGCTCTATGATTTGAGCCATAGCTCCACTTCCGGCTCACAAACTTTCCTGCCCATGCTGACTTTGTACCTTGATGCTCAAATCTCAGCCTCCTTTGAAGCAAGAATTAAAGGTTTGTGCCTCTAGAACCTGACTGAATTTTTTTTTCTGGTCCTGGGCCTTGAACTCAGGGCCTAAGCACTGTCCCTGGCTTCTTTTTGCTCAAGGCTAGCACTCTGCCACTTGAGCCACAGCGCCACTTCTGGCCGTTTTCTGTATATGTGGTGCTGGGGAATCGAACCCAGGGCCTCATGTATACAAGGCAAGCACTCTTGCCACTAGGCCATATCCCCAGCCCCTGACTGAATTTTTTAAATAAAAGATTTGCATGAAGGGAACATACATCCCGACTGTCTGTAGATTTAACTTATGAAACAAGTCTTCACTACTTCCAGTTCCATGAAATTTCTTACCTCTGGGATGTCCTCACTCAGTCCAAGTCGTGGTTTACCTGGAGCCCATCCTGGTCCTTTAAATAGGACAGAAAACTTATGAAAGAACCCAGGTGTGGTCCAAAATGTAGTCCATATATAACGTAAATGGTGGAACTAGGGGAAAAAAAAAAACTTCTTTAAAAATAAGGCAAACAGAGAAACATACACAAGTAATTATTTAATTGCATTGTTCAATGTAATTTGAATATATTTATTCAAAGCATATTTCGCATTAATGGATTGATATAAATAAAATCATAGACTACATTATAAAATATTTTAGGGATTCTATGTCTTTGTTTTGTTTTTGTTTTTGTTTTTGCCAGTTCTGGGGCTTGAACTCAGGCCCTGAGCACTGTCCCTGGTTGTTGTTTTTGACTCAAGGCTAGCACTCTACCACTTGAGCCACAGCATCATTTCCCTTTGTTTTATATTAATATTTTAAAATTCAATATATTTATAATTTTGAAATTAAGAAGAGGAATTTGTTAGAAAAATATATCTTCATTACTTTATTGTCAAAGTGATGTACAGAGGGTTTACAGTTCAAATGTAAAGCAGTGCATACATTTCTTCTTTTTTTTTTTTTTGGCCAGTCCTGGGCCTTGAACTCAGGGCCTGAGCACTGTCCCTGACTTCTTTTTGCTCAAGGCTAGCACTCTGCCACTTGAGCCACAGCGCCACTTCTGGCCGTTTTCTGTATATGTGGTGCTGGGGAATCAAAACCAGGGCCTCATGTATACGAGGCAGGCACTCTTGCCACTAGGCCATATCCCCAGCCCCATACATTTCTTATCAAACTTGTAATATTATAAGAGTAGAAAACTAACATGTTAAAGCCTGGTGCCAGAGATTTACACTTGTAATCCTCCCTTGTTAGGACACTGAAATCTGAGGATTGCCGTTTGAATCCATCCTAGGCAGAAACTCTTTATCTCCAATAAGCCATCAAAAGTAAATACATTCATGCATGCATGCACACATACATACATACATATATACATGCAAGCAAGCTTGAAGTGGAAATGTGGCTCAAGAGATAGAGTACCAATGGGCTGGGGATATGGTCTAGTGGCAAGAGTGCTTGCCTCATATACTTGAAGCCCAGGATTCAATTCCCAAGCACCACATATACAGAAGTGGCACTGTGGTTCAAGTGGCAGAGTGCTAGCCTTGAGCAAAAAGAAGCCAGGGACAGTCCATGTTTCTTTGAGTCTGGTATTGTCTCCCTTATTGGGAATAATTAGTACAGGTTTAGGCAAGTCACAGCAGAGGATCACAAGAGCCCAATAGCTATACCCTTAAGAACACATAAGATGATGCTAAGTGAAATGAACTCCATGTTATGGAAATGATAGTTATATCACAGTTGTAACCACTTTCAATGTCCCATGTGTATCTGTAGCTTCTATTATTGATGATGTTCTTGTATCACCTTCCCGTGGTTATACCTACACTATCTCTGTAATTTTATCTGAGTATATTCGAAACCATGTATACTGGTATTAGAACTAGGAAATTGAAAGTGAATACCAAAATTGAGAGACACAGGGTAAAAAAGACAACTACAAAAGCAATACTTGCAAAACTGTTTGATGTAAGTGAACTGAACACCTCATGGGGGGAAAGGGAATGGGGGAGGAAAGAGGCGGGTATGAGGGACAAGGTAACAAACAGTACAAGAAATGTATCCAATGCCTAACGTATGAAACTGTAATCTCTCTGTACATCAGTTTGATAATAAAAATTTGAAGAAAAAAAAAAAAAAGAAGCCAGAGACAATACTCAGGCACTGAGTCTAAGCCCCAGGACTGACCAAAAAAAAAGAGAGGTAGAGTACCATCCTTGGCCAAGCAAATCCAGGAACAGCACCCAGGCTCTGAGTTCTAATCTCCAGTATTGGCACACACACACACCACAACAGACACACAAAATTAGAAGGATTTGTTTCAAGGCTGGAAGTCCGCCCACTCAACATCTTTATCGGATGATATCTTTTTTCAAGTCTTGCTAAATTGATATTCAGTTTATACCTAGAAGCATATAAAGTTTGGTTATCTTTTAACTTTTTGAGACTTTATTGTGTTATAGACAAACAAGTCATAGTAACAAAGATATCCAAATGCATTTCAGATAATAACCTTCTGAGTAAAATATGGTGCATCTTCTGTCATCAGAGGAAATTTGCTGAGAGCAAAGTTTGCATTAATCCATATTCTTCAATTAACATGGATTTGACATGTATATTAGTTAAAAGTATGCCCAATTATAAGTGCTCAATAAATCTTAGCCATTAGGAGATGCACTTTGTGCCATACAAGTGCTCAGATCCCTTTATAATTAAAAATAATTCTAGGGATTGGGCATCCACTATAGATTAAAAAGATAAATTCTATTGTATGTATAGAAATTAATTAAGGAAGAAAGCAGCTTTGGCTCTCAGAATTTGTAGTCTGGCTTGTATTTACACTATCCCTGGATGAATTTTAACTATGAGGTTTATAAAACTGTATTTTGAAACTAATACAGCAGTAACACTCAGTAGAAACTATGTTGGGAATGAACTATACAACTTGTAGGGGAGGGGATTCAGGAGGGGAAAAAAACTGAAAAAAAATGATGGAAGGAGAGACAGTGCTCAAAAAAAGTGTATTAAGTACCTGATTTATGTTAATGGAACCACTCTGTACATCACCTTTTCAATTAAAAATTCAAAAAATAAAATTTCTTGAAATGTTATAAACTAAAGCAATTAAAGAACAACACAGGATTTGATAGAATAGATTTTGAGGACATGGAAAACATTAATGAAAAGTTATCCTGGGGCTTTGCATTAGCCATACAGAAACTTCATGTGTTTAGGTGTTATTACACACATTAAAATACTTAACTTTTGTTATTCTGAAAATGGATGGCAATTTTGTTTCTATCATTCTGGATCTAGGCCATAAGAAATAACTGGTAGTATTTTGAAATAAAACATTTTCTTACCTGATTTGTTTCCCAGTTTTCTGAAACTTTCCAACCCCCAAAGAGAAGAACAGTAAAGTGAATGATCTAGATCTAATAATATTAATGACCACCAAAACTTAGTGTCTAGTGGGAGCCATTCTAAGTTACTTTATTCATGTCTCTGTGTGAAAAGTAAGAAGTTTGGCTCTATAGCATGGCATATTAGCAAGAATAGCCATGTGTTTATGAGTTCAAACTCTTCATATCATAATTTGCTGACTTAACAGTTCTGTCAATATAAGGGTGAGAGGAGCGTTCTAAACCTTAGATCCACTTGTGATATTCCTATGCTAAAGGCTCTGCTAGTAAGTGAGAGTAGAGACCTGGAGTATCAGCCTAAGAAGTGCAGGTTAGTGGCTCATGAACACCTGAGATTGTCTTACGGTCACTCCCTTCCCCCAACTCCAGTCACTTAAGAGTTTGAACAGCTTTGACTGAAGACAATTACACTATCCTATTCTGCCTCATCTATAAAGGCTTATCTTCAACCAAGGATTTGACATGTACAAGTGTTTATTCACTAAAGCTTGCTATAAAAATTATCCATCAGCCAAATAAATTGGTATTATCTAGGAACTTGTTGAAAACATAGACATTTTCGAGCCGTTCTTAGACTTTGTGAATGGAACCTACATTTTGCTAAATTACACTTATGATTCCTATTCTTGTTGGGCTTGGAAAACTTTCCTTGACTATTGAAACCATGTTGTCTATTTCCTTCTAATTCTTCACAGGAAGGAGACAAATCTTACATGAAGGGACTTGCAATGTATTATTTCTAAATTGGGTTCAATTCTCCAAAGCTTACTATTAAGAAAGTAACTAAAAATATTTGCTGTCTCCTGAAGGACATGCCATGTTCTTAATAAAGTCTAACAAAAGAGATGGAGAGAGACATTCCAGGTGTTCAGAATAAAGAAGAGGCAAAATAATCAACATTTCTCATTTGACATATGAACAGATAGAAAAGTCTTTCAGTTTCCCATGGCTTTTTATGCATAGTACCCATGGTATAGTATAAAGGTTAGAGTTAAGTGGATCTTAGCACTGATTGATTTTGACAAATTTGCAGCTTACAAGGAGTGTGGAAACTGGATAAATTATTTAAATGCTAGGAACATCAATTTCCCCCCACAGTATGGTGTGAATATGAAAGATCCCCCAACAAAATCTTGTAATGATTTATATATCACCAGTAGTTGGTGCTGTTGGGGGATGTGGTAGACACCTTGGGAGCTGGCAGCTAGCTAGAGGAAATGGCTCATTGAAAGTGAGTCTTTGAAGATCAAGTCCTGTCTCTTCTTTCTTCTCTGCTTCCTTTCTGTGGCAAGGGATCAGCCTCCTCTATCACAAGCTCCTATTGTCAAGATCTGCTGCCAAAGCATATGATGCCAAGGAAACCTGGATTGAACCATTTGAACGCACCAACCAAAACGAATCCTTTCCCCTTGGTGTTGTTTCAGGTATTTTCTCACAGTGATGAAAGTCTGATTAATACCCTTCTCTCACAAATAGGATTAAAAGGAGCCCCTGCTCATAAGGTTTGAGTAATAGTGACATGAAATATTTTGTGCTGTGCTGTTTGCAATGTGCTCCACATCTTAGATGCCAAACAGATGTCCATTATTTTATTTTAATTGTCTGTGGAAACTGGAAGAAGTAGGTTTGAAAAGCAAGCCCAACATGAACCTACAATTTGGTCACTTCCTGAATTTTGCAACTTGTCCTCTATACATAAAAGTTGTTGACTAACCTTTGCAACTTCTTGAGCCTGCTTATCATTTTTTCATTTATGAATGTCTAACCTCAGGAGTCTTTGTGGTGGACTGACACTGACATAGCAGAGCTTCGCAGACATTCCTCATTTCTCTAATGTCAACCATTGAGGCCAATGAACAACCAATACCATATGTCTAATAGAAAACTGGTCCAGTCCAACAAGTCATAGCAGGTGAGGTAATGGGCAGACCTAACTAATCTATAATAGTTCTTGACAACTAGGTCTAAGAAGAATAGGGCAAAGATCTTATGTTAAATGTCTAACCAGAGGCTGCACTCTTGAAGCAAATACTTTTCTTATTGTGGGATCAACCTTAATTATACATGCTCCCAATACTCCTCTGAATACATGAATATAATTTAGTCTCTTCTGAAAAGAAATATGCTTTCTAAAATGCTACTTTTTTTCAGCCTCAGTAATAGACATTTGAAAATTCTTAATGAGTTGCTCTTCTAAGTAAATTTTGCCCACTATTATCCAAGGTTCTGTTTGAAAGCAAAATTCATTTTCAAATTATATTACATGTAATTTTTATTAGCAGTATAGTACACTTGTGCTTTTCAACAACTTATTTTTTATAACTGTAAATTTATGAAATAATACAAGTTCAGAAGAATATTGCCGATCATATTACCTGCACCTTAAAAGGTTCAAATGTATTAATGGGATGTGTCAGACCATATGCAACTTGTTCATTCTCTGCTTCAAATGTCCCTGGAAAACAAATATTAAGACAACATCTTTGACTTTCCATGAATAAATGAGATAATTTATTTTGTTACAATTTATATATTTTACTTACCAAAAAGTCTATCCCAAATAATAAGTGTGCCAGCATAATTTTTGTCTATGCAGTAACGATTTCTTCCTGTGTGATAAAATAATGAAAACTAATTTTTTCTCAAAAACATTATGCTTGTAGAAATATAATTTTGCCTTCTTTTAAGAACATAGTAATAAAATTAAGAGTTAGCCAATTAAATAATTGTCCTAGGAATGTCTTGACAACACAAGAAATTTTTTTTGCCAGTATTAAGAAGTGAAAACAAAGTAATGTATTCATGTTCTCTTATTTTAAAATTTTGGTGCACTCACTAGATCACTAATCCTTTTCTCTTGTTTCAAAAAGAAACAAACTAACTCTTTAAATCATAAAAGACAGTAAAAATTAAATTCTTCTTGTTATTTTTATTATTCCTTTAATTATTTTTAACTCATAGCGTATAAGATGTTTTTCTTGCTCCAAAATTTACAATTAAATTTAAGTAGGTAGGTATCATTACATATATGTAATTTCAATTATGATAATTATATATAATGTATAATTTGTAAGATCATTCTATTTATCAACCATACAGGATTTGTATTATATATATATATTTAAATAATCACAGCTCTACAAATATATTTTTGAATCTAAAGAAAAATAATCATTAACTTCCAAGCACTGTTCTCAACTATCTCTATTTATTGGGTTTATATTCCTTTAAGGTATCTTCTGAACATGCACGTATGCATTCGAAGTAGGAATGTTAGTTAAAATCTCCCTTTGTGCAAAGGCAGAATAAGATTGGCTGTACAGATACATATCACATTGCATACACTGTCAAAATGATGCTTCTCTGTTTGAGTAAGGGAGCATTTTACCGCTGAAAGGATATTTGTCAATGTCTTAACATCTTTCTGGGAGTCACAATTAGAAAAGTATACTAAGAATTTTTTGTGGATTGGGCAGTTAAACATTCTATACTGCACAGCACCTTCACAAACAAGTGTCACAATGTCTACAAGGCAGGTGCTGGAAAGTCCAAATATAAAGTAACAGAATATGAAAGATAGGAAAAATAAATGAGCAATTATTTTCTATGTGAACTTATTATTTCCCTTTTTTCTTTTCCATGGAGGAGATCAGAAGAGTATAACACTATTGAACTCTCTACCCCTTTACTAACAGGACCCTAGGGGTAGCATAATCTGCTGAGTTTGGAAGTGTCTGACCTACCCATCTTCTTCTCAGTCTATGGGAGCTTGTGCTTCTCTGCCTCTGGCTGTGGAGAAAGGCCATGCTACAGTGTCCAGGCATGCCTGTGAAGACTGGAGTCATAAAAATAAAACCATAGCATGCAATTTTTTGTGCATGTCACTAGCCTCTGTCTCGCAATATCTGTTGAAACTTATTTGTGCTGCTGTATATAACAATGAGTTGGACATTTTTCGTTTCTATTTGAATCTTTCTTACATGAACTGTGTGGTGCATAATTTATTGTATTCTGATAAACCTTTGAAGTTATTTTTAGCTATTACAATAATGCTGCTATACATATTCTTTATGGGTTTTGTGGTACACAAATGTAAGCATTGTTGTCAATATTAAAGTTGATGTCTTTAAACTTTCGTGCATTAGCCACATGTGATTTTCTGCTTGGGCAAAAGCAGCTCATGTTGTATTTGTTCATAAAATTTAAGCAGGAGAGGGATATGTTGCTTACTGGGCTCTTTCTAAATGCTAATAGTTTTCAAAGCCAGAGACTTTTTGGCTGTGAACAGGAACAACCCTCAGAATTGAGGACAGCCTACAAGCAAGTGTAGCCTACAACAGACTCCTTAATGAAAATAGATGTTCTCTCTTCAGGTGGATATCTCATTATTTTTCCCTACTGCAACTAGTCTGAGAGCTAGGTAAAAAGAAAAATCCGAAAGCAAAAAAATGAATGTTCTCCACCATATGTTACTTCCACCATAGTCCACGAAAGTTGAGACTTGTCCAGACACAAAACAACAAACTATCTTTATTTAAAACATAAATGCTCACTATAGAAGGCCATTTTGGTGAAATGAGGTAAAATAAAATAGTAATATTGTTGTTAAAGAAATGAAGATGGAGGGCTGGGAATGTGGCTTAGTGGTAGAGTGCTTGCCTAGCATGCATGAAGCCCTGGATTCAATTCCTCAGTAGCACATAAACAGAAAAAGCCGGAAGTAGTGCTGTGGCTAAAGTGGCAGAGTGCTAGCCTGGAGCAAAAGAAGCTCAGGGACAGTTCCCAGGCCCTGAGTTGAAGCCACAGGAATGGCAGAGGGAAGCGGGGCTGTGAGAGGGAAAGGGGAGAGGGGGAGGGGGAGAAATAGAGAAATGAAAATGGAAAACAAAGAAGGAATAGGACCCCCTTACCATGATGAACTCTATGGTGGCTAGGAGTATTAAGAATGAGTTCCAAAGGGCCAAGATTATTGATAACCTGTAAAACATAAAAAATGTTTATGCACAGTTACCATTAAATGTGTACATGATACACAAGTTTATTTATTTATTTATTCTTGTGGGGCTTGAATTTTGGTCCTGGGTGCTTTTCAGCTCAAGCCTAGTGCTCTACCACTTGAGCCATCAGTCCACTTCCAGTTTTCTCTTGGTTAATTGAAGATAAGAGTCTCACAGACTTTCTTGCCTGGGATAGCTTTGAACCGTGATCCACAGATCTCAGCTTCTTGAGTAGCTAAGATTATAGACATGAGCCACTGGCACCTGGCTAGATGTGTTTTCAAAGTACCTATGATACAACAAGTTTTCAAGTTTGCATTAAAAATGAGAAATATGAAGCCTCTGGTTTCCTTGAAATGATCTGTTTTCCTGTGGCTTGGCTGGTTTATCATTGTTGTTGTTATTTCAACATACCATGTAAAATAATGCCCCTTTTCTTTCGTTTTTCTTTTTCATGGTTTTACCCCGGATATCACTATAACTGATTTTAGTACCCTGAGTATTGTATATACGTGCATTGGAACAGGGAGGGAAGAGGGAATACCAAAATCCAGAGACAAAGGATAACCAAATGCAATAGCAATGCAATAGCAATACTTACAAAATTTTAAGGTGTAACCCAATTGTATTACTCATGGGTGGGGGAACAGGGAAATGGGGAGGGGGCAGGCAGAGGAAAAATGAGGGAGTAGGTAAAAAGTTGGATGAGAAATGTACTCACTGCCTTATGTATGAAACTAACATCATTTTAACAATAAGTGAAAGAGAGGGGGGGGTATACCTGGAGTTCATACAAGAATAATAATGTCCTAACTTGTGAGAAGTATTACAGTAGTATGAGGAAGAGTGGGGCTGACTCTATTAGATCCTCTGTTTATTGTGTGCCAACTTGGGGAAATGACAAGCTTTTGTTGTTTATTTCTGGTCAGCCATATTGCAGAGCCCATGTTTGCCTCAAATTCACAATCTTCTTACCTCCCTCTTCCTGAGTTCTGGGGTTACAGATGTGCAACACTGAGCCTGGCTAAGTGAAGTCTCCTATAACTACATATCCTCCTCTCTAAAATGGAAATGACATTTCTACAACATAATGTAGCTCTAAGGATTCCAAATATTACTGTATTTGTATGCACTATTGTCACGATACACTTATCCCAGGTTTCATGTTGATTTATGCTTTGTACTTTCAACTATGTATTTACGCTGAGTACATGGCTAATAGGAGAAAACATAGTGATATATTCATCTTCTGGAGTTGGTTTCTCCTGGCAGCCAGTCATGGGAAAACAACTTGGTGTTTCAGAAGTTACCTATTGGATCAATGCAATTTTGTCCATTCAGATAGAATCCTGAATAGTATCTTCCTTGTAGAATCACCACTCGGCATTCCATCTCAGTAGCATACTTAAGGGCTTTAAATCTGGCCCTCAATTCTAAACTGATCTTTCTCCATATTTCTTGTAGGAACATTCTATCCTAGAATCTGTAGATTCTTGGGGTAGTGAAGTCAGATAGATATCACAAAAGTACAACATGCTATATATAATTGATATTGCATGCTATATGATTATTATTGGAAAGTTTGGAAAAACTTCTAATTTAATTTATGTTGTTCAGTTGTTCACCAACCCTGGAATATAACATAATATATTACTTACTTTTACTCACATTCCAAACTTGTTTGTTAAGTTCTACAAATGACAACGTCAATAAGGTATTGTGGAATTTTGCAAAACCATTCATCTCTAGAATTTATTGATTTAATATATGAACGAAAATAATGTTTAAAGCTTTAGGAATAAAATAGCCTCTGAGGCTAATGTAAACTTAGTAGTATATCAGTAGCAAAAGAAAAAAAATAGGGAGATGAGCTTGTTTAAGGTAATAAGATATTTAAGACAAATATAATGTCAAAATATTTGATGTAGGCATTGTTTGGATATTTACTTAAACAAAAAAGATAATGAAAGTACTAGATAATAAAATATATTTTACCTGGAGTTTTAATGCCATTGTCACTGGGTGTGAAAATGCAATTATATGATAAGAGCCATGTAACTAAATTATAGAAGACACAAGAACATGTTTTAGCAGTGAATCAAAAAAAGAAAGTATAGTTGATATAAATGAATCAAAATTTGAGCTTTTGACAGAAGTGGGAAATGTATAAATCCATTGGGTTATGTCTTTTATTTATCTGAATGCTTGGATGTGTAAGATAGAATTGTAAGTAAAGAAAATCATATTCTAGCATCACAGGTAATAATCTCTGAGCCAACTGAAACTATTAATAGATCTCTAAACTTTGAAACCTACTCCTAAAGTGAAACAATATAAGGATTTATTTATTTTTCAGGTACTCTCTAACTTACAAACACCTAAATGATGATTGTTCCATAGGTTTGAGGCATTGGTGTAGCCATACTATCCTTAGCTTATGGGAACACTACCTACTGAACTGGAGTGGAGATAATGAGACATTTATCAACCTACAGTCTCCACAGCCAAGATGCCACAGTCCTCTCCCTATTGTCCATTGCTTACAGGTCAGAAGGAGTTGGTCCTTTCCTGTGGCCACCCTGCCCAGCTTCTCTTCTACATGCAAAAGGCATGTGATATCACATGTTCTATTTAATGTCAGGTCTTCTTTTCTCCTTCCCTTAATCTCCCTCTTCCTTTCAGTCTTAATTTTGACAAGGAATCCTCTTTGTGCACTGTGACGTTAGTATCATGAGAAATGAACTTTGAGTTCCCAACAGTGGAAATTCAACCAGTCCAAACCACAGAACTTATTTTAACTGTTAATCTGTATTTTTGTACTCAACTTGGATTTTTTTAAATTGTACTTTTTTATTTTTACTTACTCTATATATTTTTCAATTACAGAAGTTCAAAATATTGTGAGTCCACATCTCATATCAAGCAATATTCTTATAAAATAAGACACATAGATATTACCTCACAAATATAGCACTGATAACTAAGAATCAGAAAAGAGTGATGCTCAAAGGACCATGTATTTGAATTTACTCTATCATTCTCTGTTGGAGGAAAAATATTGACAAAGCAGAATGGTGATGGATAGAGAAGAAAGTAAGGTTTCTAGGCAATCATAACATTGAAATTTGATGCTTTGACTGGGCTTTGTATCTCTGGCAGAGCACCAGATGGAAAAGGAAAAGGCCATTTTGTCCCTGTTTGTCTCGTTGGTGCCTAACATGTGTTATAAAAACAAACAACAAAAGGAGGTGGAGGGGCCCATACTGACTAGCTTCTGCTGCCCAGATGCGTTTCTGATCTGTGTTCTGGCATGTGTGCAGCCAGATTTAAAGCCACACAAATGGTGAATGCATTCAGATGGCTGGAGCCTTGGCTGAGTGCATTACTTTTTTTTTTTTTTAATGTCAAGTTCTTTTCCTGAGGAAAATCTTTTGTTTGTGTAGGCTAAAACATATTGATATCAATATTGAAAGCTTTTCCCTTCAAAAAAAACTAAGTGAAAAGCCAAGTACAATATAATCAGCCACAGTAAAATTCCCTGATAAGGTCTAGAAGTAGCTTGAAGCTGAGGAAGACCACCTCAGAGCACATGATTCATCTTTCAGACAATAGAGTCAGAGCCTCTCATGTAGAAAATGCTTCTGTTTCAAAGTCATGGAGAATTCATTAATATTTAGTAAGAGTCAAGCATAACGATTTAATTATTGCCCACTTGTTGCAAATTCAGCCATTTAGCAATTCAACCACATCTAGCAGTTATATTCACTTCCTGAAAATATGTTACTCTAGGAATAATTGCATCTATTCTAAATTTTAGAATAAGTTATTTGTCTTACTTTACTAGACTTAGATGTATAGGGCTTCAATATAATAAAAACCAATAAGCAATTATAAAATAATGTAAAACTGTCAGGTTGGAGTCCAAGTTTTAATAGCTTTGAATAAGTCCTAAAGCCTTTTCAATTTCAGTTCACAATCTTCTGTATTTCTGTCATATTGCTTTTAAAGAAATAGAACATATTTGTATCTAATAAAAGCAATTCAGAGTTTTAAAATTTTAACAGAAAATCCTTGTGACTCTCTATCAGATTAAAATGATTCCTGGTATTCAGAAGCCTGGGAATTTGAGTTTTTCCACATTCTTATGTGGTGTTTTTCAGCTCTTTCTGGAGCTTGTTATGCCACCAACACAATGTTCTCAGACCTATAATTTTTTGGTCAGGCTTTTATATTCTGAGGAACTGGGGGCAAACAAAGGCTGTTCACGGTCTTCAAAAGATTGGGATACCATGAAGCTCAGTACCAAATTTTATGGTTATGTGCTAATGAATATTTCTTTTTCTGATGAAGGTATACCACTTTTATTAATTTAACCAACAGGAAATACAAGTTCCCCAAAGTTAAGAAACCAATATCCTAAACAGAGATGATTTTATTATTTCGTTCATCCTTATTTTATTGTTGTTTGTTTTCTAATTTTCAAAATTCGAGGGTTAAAACATATTTTTTTTAAAAAAAACTTGAGTTTTTGTCCAAACTTCTAAAATACAAACTATAATGGTTTGTCTGTTTCAAGAAATCATTAAACTTTCCAGAAAGATTATTTCTTCAGCTACTTTTGTTTGCATAAAGAAGATTTATTCATACTTGTAATGAATTAAACATCTAAAATATTAATGAAGTTCCCACTGTAACTTTATATCTTTTTATCTAGCTGGAATAGTTCTGCTCTAGAAATTGGTAAATACAAATTACATCTCTATCAATGAAATGCCTTTTTGTACTAAGTATAATTTTTTCTTGATTTAATACATACTTTCTTCTTGCTATTATTTCTTTTCGTCCTCCTTCTTTTTGCAATACTAGGATTTTATATCTTGGTGTCATGCTTTTGGGCACGTGTTCTACCAGTTAACTTGTACTGCTAGCAACACATTATTTCTTTTTTTTCTACTTTTTCGTGTGTTTTAGATTTTCTACCCAATTGTAGCCTGGATCAAGATTTTTCTATCTAAAACTTCTGTGTAGCCAGGATTTTTTTTATATGACCACTTCTAGCTTGTTTGTTTGAACAGAACTTCCTAAGTTTTCATCTCATCTGGCTTTGAGCCACAGTTCTCCTGATTCCCAATTCTTGAATAGCTTGGATCATAGAGGAAGCCAATATGCCTGGATGTGTATTGAAACATTCTCTATCTTACATGACCTGAAATATATACTTCTATAGGGAAAAATTACTTAACATCTATAAAGCATCAAAGTAAATATTATAAATAATTGTTATTAGAAATTATCAGTATTCCATTCAACATAATTATTTTCAATGATTTTTAATTGGAAAACATCAAGTAGGTTAGATAATTGGAGCTCAATAAGAAGTACAAAACTAATTAATTAATAAATTTAGACAATGAGATTTGCTTTTAACAAAACAATTTGATTTTTGAGTAAAATTAATTTCAGTGATAACTTGAACCAGTCAGAAAATTTCCTCCCTCATCTTACTGTGATGATTGAGATTAGAAAGCAGATTTCTTAAATTGGAAAACAAAATGTAAAATTAAACTTAATGTAAAATTAAATATTTAAAAATGTGCAAAATAAATTCAATGTAAAATTAAATGAAATGGAAATCAAATTTTAGAATATTGGGTATTTTCCCTCCATTCATTTTTCCATCTGCACATCAGTAGTCAAATATTTATAATCAACTCATTTTTCAAAAGGAAGATATAAGCATATGTTGGGATCCAGCCTTTGGACTTGATGGGGGAAGGGCATTGGAGAGCACTGCCCTTCCCCCTAGCCCTGGGGAATGGGGAAGCAGGCCACAATTCTCTGGGTCCGGAACCAGAAGTACCGGCTTTGCAACCAGCCCCCAAATTTCTCGCCAGCCCAGGCACCCCCAGTCTCTCCCTGGTGCAGCGCTTTCGAGTGACATTAGCTCATGAGGGGGTCATATGTCAAGCTCACAGCCTATCAGCGTCCTGGCAGGTCAGTCTCCTTTCGTTCCTTCCTATCATTTCCCTTTACCCCTGCCTTAATAAATCAGATTGCTCTTGAAGCTTCTCCGAGACCCCCATATGCCTGGCTTTCTTTACTGGTAAGGAGGTGGGCAAAGCGTTCTCGTTTGGCCTCGTGCAAGTGAGGTCAGTGCTGGCTCCCCCGCCCCACCCTGGCCTTACCTGCAGGCCGGGTGACCAGGGGAGAGGGTGAGAAAGGGAGTTGTGAGAAGCCTAGCTGAGCCTTGATCTCCACGCCAGGGGAGGCCACCCGAGCCCGACAAGCATATAGTTGATTATAAAATTATTTCCAAACAAGTGTTTGTGAATTTGCCCATTTCCTGTATGAGAGGGAAAATCCAGAGAGAAAAAGTATGTCTTTAAAGGGAATCCCCATTATAAAAATGAAAGTATAAACCACATAGTAACTGCTAGATTTCAGGAGGGAGAAGTGAAATCTCTGCAGTATGAAAAATGCGGGCCTTCACGTGAGCCTGGATTTTGGTGCTGACATCCATTGGACCTAGTCCAGGCCTTTCTCCATAGTGTGTTGCATAATGGTTGTACCAAAGGGACTTCATACCATTATAGGTCTCCTGGTTTCAGTGCAACCCCCATGTATAGAAGAAAAACTAAGCCAGACTCTAGCACATTTATCATTTCATATAAAAAAATCATAGTCATGTTAGATTTAACTGACAATGACATACTTAAAGTTCAGCATGAAAATGGGAAAACTTCTTATGTAAATCAGTTGCAAGATTCTATGAAAGCCTACACTAAAGTTTGAATGAATGGTTAAGTAATGTTTAGTTGGCTTTTCCTTGGTGAAGTCCCAACTAACTCCTCTTTTCCTTTCCTTTCTCTTTTATTTATCTAAGTAAAGGAGCAATGTATGTAACTAAATGTTACAAGTCTAGATGAAAAGTCTTTTAACTAAATGTTACAAGTCTAGGTAGAGAATCTTTCATATGTAAGGATTTTTTTTTTATAATTAAAGATACACTCACAAATACCTGAGTGAAAAGTTAGTATTTATAAATATTTGTCTGCTTTTCCAGTAATAAATTTTCATGTTTAGTCCCATTTATGGCAAGTTAACTGAAAACATATATATACATATATGTATATATATCCCTGTATTTCCTTATTATATAATCATAGATGTTAAATATTAAAATGCAATTTTTTCTATTAAGTAAAAATTTTTTCTATTAAGTACAAATCCATCATAAAAATGTTCTATTATCATTAAGAAATATCAGAGCACTGAGACATATTCATTAGTCTTCATCATAGTCTATTATTATAAAACTTACACAGCAGAGTGCCCGTGACTCATGCCTATAATCCTTATTTCCCAGGAAACTTAGATCTGAAATTCCAAATGAATCCAGGCAGGAATATCTCTGAAATTCTTTTTCTTTTTTCTTTTTCTTTTTTTGGCCAGTCCTGGGCCCTGGACTTAGGGCCTGAGCACTGTTCCTGGCTTCTTTTTGCTCAAGGCTAGCACTCTGCCACTTGAGCCACAGTGCCATTTCTAGCCATTTTCTATATATGTGGTGCTGGGAATTGAACCCAGGGCTTCATGTATATGCAAGCACTATTGACACTAGGCCATATTCCCAGTCCCTCTGAAATTCTTAAATAACATCAGAAGTAGAGATGTGACACAAGTGGTAGAACATTGGGCCTTGGGCACAAAAGTTCATCGACAGTGGTCAGGCCTTGAGTTCAAACACTAGGACCTGTATTCACATACAATTGTTATTGGAGACAAGCATGGTGACCAACACCTATAATTCCAGCAACTAGTGAGGGAGAGTAGCTGGAGCACTTCAGAAAGGTGGTAGTACCTTGGTAGATAACCAAGGTAAAAGTTAGTGAGACTTCCATCTCAACAAGCTGGTTCTTCTGCTAGGATTATCCTAGCCCTGTACTAATTATTCACAATGAAGCAAACCACAGAGTCTATGTTTCTTTGGATCTGGATGACTTCCCAATAGCTCAATAGTGATGTCCATATGAACACATAATATGATACTAAGTGAAATGAACTCCAAGTTATGGAAACAAGTGGTTTATCATTATCGTTTTTATTTTCAACATACCATGTGGAATTTTTCCCTTTTACTTCTGTCTTTCTTTCCCCGTTTTTACCCCTGATATCACTGTAACTGACTTTGGTACCCTAGATATTGTATATATTTGTAGTGGAACTAGAGAAGGAAAAGGGAATATCAAAATCGAGGGACAAAGGATAAAAGAGAAACCAATGCAACAGCAATATTTACAAAACTATGTGGTGTAAACCAAAGGCACCAACTAATGGGGGTGAGAGAGGGAAGTGGGGAGGGGGGAGGGGGGAGAATGAGGGAGGAGGTAACAAGTTGGATAAGAAATGTATGCATTGCCTTATGTATGAAACTGTAACCCCTGTGTACATCAATTTGACAATAAAGAAATTTAAAAAACCAAGCTGGTTGTAACAGATCACACCATAATCCCAGGTTCAAGGAAGGCTGTGGGTAGGAGGATACGGTCCGAGGTCAACTCTGGGCAAAAAGACAAGACCTTTTCCCCAAAAATAACTAAAGTAAAAATGGGCTTTGGCATGGATGAGGGGGTAGAGCACCTGACTAGCAAGTGCAAGCTCCTGACTTCAAACTCTAGTATTATTGTCAGAAAAAGGAAGGAAGGAAAGGCCGGGAGGGGAGAGCAGGGCAGGGAAGGGTAAGAAAGAGGGGAGGGAGAAATAAAGAGAGAAGAGAGAAAGAAGAAATAAAGAGAGAGAAAGAAAGAAAGAAAGAAAGAAAGAAAGAAAGAAAGAAAGAAAGAAAGAAAGAAAGAAAGAAAGAAAGAATGAATTAAGGAAGGAAGGAAGGAAGGAAGAAAGAAAGAAGGAAAGAAAGAAAGAAAGAAAGAAAGAAAGAAAGAAAGAAAGAAAGAAAGAGGAAGGAAGGAAGGAAGGAAGGAAGGAAGGAAGGGGAAAGAAAGAGAAAGGGAAAAGGGAAGGAGGGAGGAAGAAAGAAAGGGAGGGAGGAGGGAGGAAGGGAAGGAGGGAAAGGAAAGGAAAGGAAAGGAAGGAAGGAAGGAAGAAAGGAAGCAAGGAAGGAAGGAAGGGAAAAATTCTATTTTAATAATTATCAAAGAATCATACCTTCAGCCAGCCCATTCACTCTAAAAGTACTTACTGAATTTCTAGGGAATTTACTATGAAATGTCACATAGTGGGATAACGAAAATCACAAGCTAACATCAACTGCTTTATTTCCTAAAGGTTAAATGAATAGCCATACAAAATATTTTATTGAATATTTATCGAATATATATATATATGTGAATACAATAATCATTAAGAACAGAATAATCCTCAGAGTTTTAGAATAAAAAGGATAAAATCCATGGATCCTGCAAGTCTACATAGTAATGATTTATTTCTCATCTTTAATTAGTTGATCTTTACCTCTCATTGTTTTCCTGGTTCAGAGCTTACTCAATTTGAACATTTATGGATAGCTCTACACTGTATAGCATCTGGTGATGAAATGTAAGAAATAAAATCTTAATTACTTTGTCCAGTCGTTCTGCTGTGCTAATTCAAGACAACACACTCAAGTATTTAGACAGATGGTAGTGGTGGCCATATTATAGCCTTGATTTCTCTACAGGGAAGCCAGAGACTGCAGAGGGCTTAGGACATGTGCTGTCTGACCAGTCTCACACTTTGAAATACTCGACAAATGCTGATTTATTCACTGCCAAATGTTTTCCTATCTGATTAGGCAGTTTTCTACTTCAGTAAGCATGTAATGTGGAGGTAGCTGAATTTCCACACCAAGGAGTGAAAAAACAATATTTATAGTTTGGAAATAAAACATTCTGGAGGTATCAAGGACTGTTGGGATCATAAAGGGCTTCATAGGGAGTAAATTTTGGATGAATCCAACCACAGGGTTAAAGAGTTAAAGACTTGGTTTTCAAAAAGACTGGGCCCAGAGGCCATGTTTATACAATAAACAACCATTTTAAAGGACTGTGTTTATAATAAATTATCTGGGAGGCCAATTCTTGTCTCTTATGATTACTTTATTCCTCAGACAAGAGAACAAGAGCTGGACAAGCCAAATTTTGTGGAATTTATTTTAGCTTACTTCTTGAATAATACTTTGCATTTCTTTTTTGAATAGACAATGTGAATAGAATAAAATACTATGCAAGGAGAAATAGAGACCAATACACTCACATTTAACAGTAATTTTTTGATAGAAGGAAACAGAAATATTTACATATAATAATATCAATGTATATCTACAAGTTCAAATAGATGTACAAATAGAAAAACAACCCCACTCTATAACAGCAATGCTATGTTAAAAGAAAACAACTGAAAAGGTTAAGTAGTCCATGTTGAAAAATCTAACCCAAATAGTCTTGGAGTAGAGGATTCGTACTTTTGACTCATTCCAAAACTCACTTCATTGTGAGTGCCATTATGATCGTATTCCCAATTTAATTACCAAAGGCTGAAGAGTGGATAATTGTAATATTAACTTACTGGTGTCTAACCATTAGGTAATCAAAAGAACAAAGCAGAGAGGAACCTGCATTTCAGCTTCCACTAACAAATATCAGACTTTTGTGCCACCCCATATTATACATTTTGGTATATTAAGATTATCGAAACAAATCAATTAAATTTGAATCTCACTAAATAAATGCCCAGTTAGTACACTGAAATCTACAATGCCCTGTGTGTCTTACCTCCATTTCCTTGGCCATCCTACTGGTAAAACTTCCCTCCTAGAACCAAGCTATCTTAACAAAATAGGTCAATTCATTGAATCTTCAGAAGATTTTTTTTTTTTTTTTTTTTTTTTTTTTGCCAGTCCTGGGGCTTGGACTCAGGGCCTGAGCACTGTCCCTGGCTTCCTTTTGCTCAATGCTAGCACTCTGCCACTTGAGCCACAGCGCCACTTCTGGCCATTTTCTGTATATGTGGTGCTGGGGAATTGCACCAGGGCCTCATGTACACGAGGCAAGCACTCTTGCCACTAGGCCATATCCCCAGCCCCCAGCCCCTTCAGATTTTTTTAAATCAATAGATTCTCTGATTCAAGGCTTTGCTAAAAGTGCTCTTTCTACTTCTATTTTTTTTCCTTTCTGCTTCTTTATAATACACACATCTAATTAGAGAATAAAGTCAACACAATCACTTTATCCACTTTTAATTATTTGACCTTCAGTTATGTTTACTTTAGTTGTAGGCATTGCGAAGAAAAAAGTGAATAAGTTATCATGTTCTTAAACACTTGCATGTCAGTTCCTTTTTTGTAGTGCTTAAACTTCATCAGCTCAACGTTCAGTCTAATTGCTTAGGGTGCTTGTTAAACATTCAGACTCCTTCCCCTACTTTCCAGATATATAGGTACTGTGGTTCTTGGAAGAAGACAATAATTCTGTATCTCTTGGAGGCACTGAAATTATTTTGATGCATGCAGGTAACCTCCATTATTATTGTTGTGTCTGTTCTACCTCTTACTTTATCAATTTCAGTATGTAGATTTTTATATTTTATAACTATACAACTTCCATTCATTGAAAAAATACTGTTTCATACTACTTTTTTTATATTTAACTTCCTCAATTCTTCTAACACTCGAGGATAAATATGATCGCCATCACTTAACATATTAAGAAGCAAACTAACAGTTTAAAGAAGCTTATTAAATGTTCCTTCTCATTCATTTAACATGCATTTCTCCAACTTCTACTGTATAGGTAGTCCTTCTAGTTACAGAAGCATACTGCTCAACAAGGTAGACAATTTTCTATGGGAGATATCTTTTATAGGAGAGCTATCTGATTACACAGCTTTTACTTGTTCCCATTATGGTATACTATTCCTTTCTCTCTGAAATGTCCTCCATTCATTTACAGTATATAGCTTCTCATCATGGCAACTCTCTCAGAATGCAGACTTCAACACTTCTGCAAAAGATATTTTAAATGGAAATGTACTTTTGTGCTAGTCCAGAAGATTAAACTCAGGGTCTGGGTACTGTCCCTAAGTTTGTTGTTGTTGCTGTTGTTTGTTTGTTTTGCTCAATGCTAGCACTCTACCACTTGAGCCACAACTCTACTTCAGGCACTTTAATTGGAGATAAGTGCCTCACAGACTTTTCCTGCCTGAGCTGGCTTCAAACCACAATCCTGAGAACTCAGCCTCCTGAGTAGCTAGGATTGCAGGTGTGAGCCACTTACACAAAGCTTAAGACCTGTACAATTTTAGAGCATCTATATATGTGTTTGGAAGTACAATAAAACTATTAGAATTTTTAAATTGTTTTCCTACTAGAGTTACTACCATACAACAGATTCTGAAAGCAAACATTAGTGACAAAAAGTGACAATCCAGGTAGGAACAGTAAAAAACAATCCTATGCACTCTCTCTCTCTATATATATATATGTATATATATATATATATATATATATACACATGTGTATATAAGCAGGTAGATGTATATGAGTATTGTATTTATGTGAATAATAATATAAATGTACATATATACATGTATGATTATAAACATGTGACATGCTAATCTAAATCCATTGAGTGGATTTAGATTATGTTTCTTGGAAGAGGACAATAATGCTGTATCTTGAGAAGGTACTAATATAAAATATACAGGTGACTCACCCACACACATATCAGATGTAATATGTATGCAAAATATAGCTACTCAGGTGGCTGGGATTTGAAGATAGCTCTTCAAAACCAGGCAGGAAATTCTATAGGACTTTTATCTCCAATAAACTACTCAAAAACAAGAAACAAAAACAAAAACAAAAACCCTGGAAGTGGTGCTGTGTCTCAAGTGGTAGAGTACTTGTCTTATTCAAAAGAAGTGCCAGGAAAGTGCCTTGGGCCAGAGTTCAAGCCCCAGTACTTGTTAAAACGTAAGTAAATAAATATTATATATATATGTATATATATATATGTATTACACTTGATAAACTGTGAATAAGCCAAGTGGGAATGAATTATCTGAAAGGATAATTATAAAAGGAAAACCATGTTTATTTGGAAGGAACTATAAACATGTAGAATTTAATTAAGTACAAGCAAAAGAAAGGTAGAGTCAAAATTGACACTAAAATTCACTTTAATTTTGGACCTAAGAGAAATGCAGCCCAAGAGAAGTAGATGATTTAACACATGAGAAGTCATAATAATGTTTAGACCTATTGATGGTGTCAAAAGTCCTTAAATGTGTTAAGACTCAGCAAATATTCACTTTAAATTCATAAGAGATTTTGTGATACAGTTATACACTGAACAATCAACTGTTCAGAGATAAGATAAAAATATGATAGAAAATTTAATTCTAAAGATCACAAGAGGAATAAAAGAGGAAAAGGGCCAGGAATTTTAGTAGAATCATCAGAATACTGTGAAATATCTATTCTTATTTCAAGAAAAAAAGGTGTTTAGGTATTATGGGAATAAGCATTTAATATTTATTTAAATAGAAACAGCTCAATATATTATCTTTTCTAAAATAGATCTTTCCCCAAACCATATAATTTGGAACATAATTTGTTCTTTCCCTCCCCACCAAATTTCCTTAAATTTCAAAACCTTTGCAATACTGTCCCTCAGAAACATATACTCTTAAAGGAGGTATGTCAAAAATACATTTCAGATATAAATGTTATTTCAAATAGATAAACATACATAACAAAATGTAGCTACTAGTACTGAACACTAATGATAACTACTAATAATAGACACTATAATTTAGTTAGAGTATTTATTAGACTATATGTATAAAGCAAAACACACACACACACATATATATATATATATTCAGATACAGAAATATATAATAAAGGAACATTTTTCCACTGAGAAATCCAGAAAATACTGGTTGAGACAGTAAGTTTAACAGCAAGTAAAACTGAGTGTTCTAAGGATTTAAATTCAATGTTGCCTAGCACATATAAGGTTCAGGGTTTAATTCCAATCATCACAAATAAAAATACATAGTTAAGCTTTATTATTATAGATGGGATATTTCCCAGGTAGAACAAGTCATTTGTTTATCTCACTTGGGTTCTCCAGCAAAGCTCAACCGCTTAGTACTTAAGAGCCAATATGAAATAGAAATAAATGGAGAGGTAGTATAATGAAAAGTGTACTTGACTCTTAATCAAAGGTGAAAGAGGCATTCCAAAGAAAGTGATAATTGAGTTGAATGGTAAGGAATGGACATAAGCCATCATAGAGAGTGCAGGAACAAGTATGTGAATAGCTGTGGGGGTTAACTATACTAGCTAACCCATGGAACAGGATAGCAGAGGTAAGCAAGGGTCCCATTTAGAAATCTTCCCATGAATTTTAAGGTTTTGCAATTATCTTGGCAACAGAAAGTCAGGTAAAATTTCCTCTTTTTGTTGCTTGTGAATTTTTTACATAACTAGGGATTTAAAATGATTGCCAGAGTTGTCTGAAAATAGAAGTCTGAAAGATAAAATGAAAATTTATGTAGGCCACAAAATTGTATAAATCAAATTAAGACAAGGAAAAGGAAAGGATTAGAAGAATTAATACATAAAAAGAAAAGTCAACTTGTGTATAATCAATGTTTTAAAAAAAGAGAAAGGATGTGCAGTTAACTATCATGTCAGAAAAATAAGAATTTTTCAATAGGGCTGTTCAGAGAAAACTGGGATATATAAACATTCTTCTTCAAAAAGATACTATTTATGTAATAGGATTCCAGAGGAGAAAAGAAAGAAATTTCATTTTTCAGATTGTAGGGTTTTTTTTTCAATTTAAAAATTAGAATATTACTTGACTTAGAGAAAAGACAATAATACTTTTTCCATTATTTGTTATAATTATTATATTTGTAAACCTGATACCTATTGTACTACATGTATAACTTTTGTTTCTAGGTATTATAATAATTATTCACAGACATTTTGTGACATATTAATGTGTTTAGTATTAATATGAATGAGTGAATGTTGGCTAAGTTGCAAATAATGGAAATCAGTAAGATGTCGGTCAGGAGGTACAGTTCAAGCCAGTGTCTTCAATAAACTTGAACTTGGTCAATGAGCAACAAAACATTGTTATCATGCTTTCAATAGGAGTAGTTTCTGAGAGTAGGTCCAATTTTAAGAGGGGAGTAGTCGATGTGGGAAAGGCCACATCATTGTTTTGGGTTTTTTTCTTGTTTGTTTGTTGTTTTTTGGAAAAGGCAGAATTACAACTAAGTTCTCTCTCCACCAATGGCACTGATGTTTTCAGGGCACCATGTTGTTTATTTAGGAACTCTTCTACCCTCCATTTATATCTGAAACATAACCAGGATTTTTGTTTTGTTTTTCTTTTTTTCTTAAAGAGGGAGGTTTCCAGGTGAATAATGGTTAAAAGTAACTGTCATATTAAGATAACAATGTGCTACCCAAGGAGGGAGAACTGTATAAGTAAAAGAAGTGAGTAAGGCACCTGGAGACTTTCTGTAGTGAAACACTCAAGGACACTCACATATGACCTAGGACAAGTCATCTAGTACCTTGGGAACCTGCCTGTTCCAAAGATTATTAAGATTAGTAACGTAATGTTTGTTAAAATGTTTAAGATTCTTCCTGAAAAATATCGGGTTTTGGATAATTACATGATGCCCAAAATAAAATAAAAAGACAAACAGTTACAAATGACATCTCCTTAGTTATTTCTTCAGACTTGTCAAACTAACTCTACCTTTAGGTCACTGAGAGCTCATGCAATGAAATGACTGTACTTGCATTCCTAAGCTTCAGACCTTTCTTTTGTTTGTGTATCAGACACAAACAAATGCTTGCAGTTTGAAAACTTATAATAGCAGCAAATAATACATTTTTTAAAACTTTCTGTGTACTAAGCACTCTTTGTTGGGATAGAAAATAATATAATTTTCTAATCTTCACAACAATGTATTTGTTATGACTATGAGGGAATTGAGGCACAAGAAGACAAAGAAAGCTGCAATGTCATTGACATGGTAGGAAATTCAGAAAGCTTAATCCCAGAAATACATATTTTATTCTGTAAAAATGATCTTATGAATGATCACTTTATCCTCTTTAAAATACAAATATTTGTATTCCTTATGTTAGAAAGTAAATTTTTGTAATTATAGCAAATAATACATGCAGAAATGTCTTCCCACGTGTCATGTTTCCTTATATACAGCAAGTATTTAAATTGTTAATAAAAATGACATGCTGACTATCTCAGTAATTCCAATATGTTTTCTACCTAAATGAAGGAAAATATACCTTACCTAGAGAAAATCTATAGTCATGTGCTCAAATTCATATTACAAGCTTACATTTTACTTGAAATGTAAATAAAATTTGTATAATTACTTAAAATAGTAATAAAACTTTATATTTGACTATGTTGAAAATACATTATATTGAAGAATGGATAAATATTGAAGAATGGATAAATATCTAAACACTATTGGTTGTGTCCCCATAAAGATTGTTTCTTTTCAGTCTCCACTGCTACCCCTGATCTATGTTCACTGATTGGTTTCAGTGCTTCATAATTCTATTGTGTAATACATATGCTTCTGTAGTCCTATATTTTGTGCCCTTTTGAGCTTTATAACATAGGCCTATTATGAATATATTCTCAAGGGAATATCTTATAAAGACTAATTCCTGCATATAGAAAGTTACTGATGGGAGAGTTATTTTTTCTCACAGCTTGCTAACTGTATTAGTAAACAAGCACTGTCTGTACTTATTGGAACCTACCTGGAAAAGTAACATTCCTTAGAATGGCTGCCTGAAAGCATGTCCCATTTGCAAAAAGGGGAAAGAAAAATACAAGGATTAGTTTTATTAGGTTAGGAGCCTGGAGTAAAAATCTGCAACCTTAAATGACTGGAAAATGAAGGGGAATACCCAAGAGGGAAAGAAAGCAGAAAGGGAGCCACATACAAATCCCCTTCTACCTTTCCAGGTTTGGCTGACTGCAATGACCCATGCATATGGCAAGGCATTGTGAAACCTGATGAAAAGTGAGGAAGCTGAAAGCTAGAACATGGTGGAGCAGAAATTTCCTCTACCTGGTGGGACAATAGAGAATGTAGAGTTCATAGCCTACCAAATGAGGAGGATTTAGTACCCTCTGAAATGTCTCTGGTTTTTCATTCAGACAAGAAAACATAAAAGATAAGCTATATCCTTTATTTCAAGGATAAAAATAATTCAAAATGACTAAAGACAGTAACAAACACACAACTACAAAAATAACTGATGAAGTATCCATTGAAGTTTCCAAAAATCAAGAAAATCAATTATTTCACTGTCTCCTAGCATAAATCTCATGAATAACACAAACCATTCTCTAAAATAAATGTGCCTTAAAATTTGAATACAATAAAAGTAAAAAATAAAGTAATAAATAAATAAATAAATAAAGAAGATAAATTTGATCGAGAGTAGGATGAAAAAGAACTGAGTAACAAGTTGGATAAGAAAGGTACTCACTGCCTTATGTATGAAACTGTAACCCCTCTGTACATCACTCTAACAATAAAGAAATGAAAAAACTTTCAAAAAGAATAAATGAAATGTTGGAATCAGTTACACATAAATTTAAAATTAAAATTATTATAATTGGGCTAAGAATGTGGCTTAGTTGTAGAGTGATTGCCTAGCATGCACAAAGCCCTGGGTTCGATTCCTCAGTACTGCATAAACAGAAAAGGCCAGAAGTGGCACTGTGGCTCAAGAGGTATAGTGCTAGCCTTGAGCAAAAAAAAAAGGCAGGGATAGTGCTGAGGCATTGAGTTCAAGCCCCAGGACTGGCAAAGAAAAATTATTAAAGCATAAAGGAAAAGCACACAAAAACTCAATATCAATGGAGAAAAAAAGCCACATGTATAAATACGAATTGAAATTCTATAATTTAAGACTACAACCTGAGATTGATCTCTGAGATAATATAAAGGAAAATAATACAGGTATGACAGAATAGGAGATGGGAAAGAGAGAGCGAGAGAAACAATGTATAGCAGTTAAATAATAGCCACATTTGTTTTAAAGAAGATACAAAGAAGTTTAATGTTTAGAAAATCGTATGTGCTGGGAATATGGCCTAGTGGTAGAGTGTTTGCCTAGAATGCATGAAGCCCTGGGTTCAATTCCTCAGCACCACATATATAGAAAAAGCCAGAAGTGGCAATATGGCTTAAGGGCTAGTGGTCTAGCCTTGAGCAAAAAGAAGCCAGAAATAGTGCTCAGGCGCTAAGTTCAAGCCCCAGGACTGGGAAAAAGAAGAAAATCACATATGACACATCATAGTCAAACTGATGAAAGTTAAAAATAAAGAAAAATATCTTCCTTAAATAAATCTAAGCGGGAAAAATCACATTGCATACAACCTAGCAATAATACAGTTTGAATTATCTATCTGAAGCATCAAATAGTCAAATACAATGGAATTTAAAAAATAAAATATCGAAAGAAAAACAGCAAAGAAATATCAACTAGGAATTATTACATCCAGGGAAATAACTGTCAAGGTGAAAGAAAAAAGTATGAAAATAAAAAAGAGGGACGAAAAAGAAGTCTAACAGAAATGTATTGGAGAAAACATTTTATATTCTTGACTCCTTTAAATAGCAGACAACTGACTAAATCTGTTAGGTCTAGAATAATGAAACTAATATTTTTATAATTATGCCACATGAAGAATTAATGTACATAAGAATGCTAGACAAACCACTCTGGAAAGCAATACGGAGGTTCCTCAGAGAGCTAAAAACAGAGCTCCCCTACTACCCAGCAGCCCCACTTTTGGGAATCTACCCAAAAACTTACAAGCAAGACCACACTAAAGCCACTAGCACAACAATGTTCATCGCAGCACAATTTGGCATAGCTAAAATATGGAACCAACCCAGATGCCCCTCAGTAGATAAGTGGATCAGGAAAATGTGGTACATATACACAATGGAATTTTATGCCTCTATCAGAAAGAATGACATTGCCCCATTTGTAAGGAAATGGAAGGACTTGGAAAAAATTATACTAAGGCTGGGAATATGGCCTAGTGGCAAGAGTGCTTGCCTCGTATACATGAGGCCCTGGGTTCGATTCCTCAGTACCACATATACAGAAAATGGCCAGAAGTGGTGCTGTGGCTCAAGTGGCAGAGTGCTAGCCTTGAGCAAGAAGAAGCCAGGGACGGTGCTCAGGCCCTGAGTTCACGGCCCAGGACTGGTCAAAAAAAAAAAATTATCCTAAGTGAAGTGAGCCAGACCCAAAGAAACATAGACTCTATGGTTTCCCTCATAGGGAATAATTAATACAGGTCTAGGCTAGTAATAACAGAATATCACAATAGCCCAATGGTTATGCCCTTATGAACACATAAGGTGATGCTAACTGAAATGAATGCCATGTTATGTAAACAAGTGTTATATCATTGCTGTAATTATTTTCTACATGCCATGTGAAACTGTACTTTTTTTTTCATTTGTTTCTCTCATATTCCTTTCCTGTGGTTGTACCCCTCCCCCTGCTATCACTGTATCTCCTCTGAGTACCCTGGGTACTGTATATACATGTATTCGAACTAGGGAAGGGAAAGGGAATATCAAAATCGAGAGAAAAAGTATAAAAAGACAAACAATTCCAAATGTAATACTTACAAAACCATTTGGTGTAAACCAACTGTACAACTCATAGTGGGAAGAGAGAAAGGGGGAGGAGGGAGGCAGGGGAGGGGGATGAAGGAGGAGGTGACAAGTTGAATAAGAAATGTACTCGCTGTCTTACATATGAAACTGTAACCCCTCTGTTCTTCACTTTCACAATAAAGGGAAAAAATATTGAAAGGTCATGAATGGCTTTGGGGATGGACTTCTAGGCCTGAGACCTGACTTGGACTTCCCAACATGTTGGGCTCAGCCTGACATGTTGATCTGTCCAGAATAAGGCAAATAAAAGTAACAAGACAAAGGCAAGATGAAATTCTAATCAAAATGTCTCTGTGAGGAAGATGGAGACTGAGTACAGTTGATCTTTGATTGTAAACATAAGTTTACACTTAAGGCAAGGAAGGATTTGGGCAGGAAGCCATAATAATGCAAAACTAAGTGGTCCTGGACAAAATATTCTCATGGTTAACATCATCTCAAATTTGGTTCTGCAAAAGCGTCCTAAAGTGATCCTTACTGCTGGAAAAGGCAATTCAGTTTCCAGGTAGTCATTGCTCCTTCATGGGGAAGGGTCTCAGTCACAGTGATCTGCCAATGAGGCACCACTGCTCCTAGAAAGCAAGCTGACTGCAGATGTTGGAGTCCTTCAGTCATGCTTTATGGGATTTGTTTTTGTAGAAGCTGACTGAAAGAAAATGTCTTAGTTACTCTCACTTTGAGGTTCCAGCATTAAAAGAAGCTGAAACTGAACAGTTTTAGAGAGACAGTTAGAATGATTATCATGCCTATGAACAGAGTGAAGTAGATGTCTGATCCAAAATAAACAAAATAGCTGAATGAAGGCAGAGATGCCTGATATTTTTCTGGCTTTAATTACCTTATGAGATCAGAGGAAGAATCAATGCTTTTGAAACAAAAAAAAAGTATCAGTAAACCTTACTTTAATGAATTAGCAGCTTATGAGTTTGACAAGACTACAGAGATTTCCACATATCCTGTCTCAAACAACTTTTACTCCATTTTGCAAATTTCTCCCATAGTTATTAGGCTCAAAAAACACCTATTTTTTCTGCACTCAGTGACTTTTCAGCAACTGAACACCTCTGAAAACATGTCTAAAGCCCCGTAGGCCAATGATAAATAAATAAATAAACAAACACAATCGCAAAATTAAGCAACAGTATACTTTTACCCTGAAATTCTTGTTTCTTTGTTCAAACAACTTGAAACTTAACCAAATGTTTTAATATTCTTCAATTTGTTTAAGGACCTATTTGTCTCCTCTTATCAGAAACATGTCTTTTTCTTTTTGTTGTTGTTACTATCCCCCCCCCCCCCCAACACACACTTGGATTCAACCAAATCTGACCGTCTTAGAGAAAATTTACTCTACTTCACATTTAGGAAATCAATCACTTCTTAATCCATCATCCTGGACATGGAGCACTGATGTTCAAGGATGTTAGAGAATATAAACTACTGAGGAATGAACTTCACTGTGTAATCCTCCAGGCCCTATGGCCCACACTGTGCTGTCTGTAGCCATCACATAGTTATGAGAATGGACAGATGTCTCTTGAGGTCTGTATGAAACAGTTGTGCCAGTGTCTCAGTCCAGCTAACAAGTTATACAGTTACAAGATGGGTATTTTTCTTTATTTTTTTCCTTTATTGTCAAAGTGAATAACAGAGGGGTTACACAGTTTCATATGTAAGGCAGTGAGTACATTTCTTGTTCAACTTGTTACCTCCTCCCTCATAAGGTGGGTATTTTTCTAGATAAAAAGCCTTTATTTTGAGGTTTGATTATTACTTCATATTCTGCATTGTAACTTTAAATATTTTTAAATTTATTTATTGTTATTGTAAAGAAGATGCAAGGTGGGATTATTGTTACATAAGTCAGATAAAGAGTATATTCATTTCTGAAAAATATCACCCTTTCCCTATCTCCAAGTTTTTCCCTCCCATCCCTACCCACAAGTTGTATAGTTCGCTTTCAACATAGGATCTACTGAGTGTCACTGCAGCATTTTTTCACCATTTCTCCTTCCATCTTTGTCTTCCCTGCTTTCCTATCCGAAGACACACCAACATGACAAAAGGAAATGAAAATAAAAACAGCAATAAAGAAAAAGAAAACTTGTTTTCATTTCCTGGAGTTCATTTCAATGAAAATTATTTTGTTTAGTCAGATGCATGTAGAAATTTCTACACACATAGCTATGTGATCCTTTCCTAAGATTGTCCTCATTTTGTATCACTGTGTGAATGCCTTGAAATCCGTATAATTTAACACGACCCAGTGTATTTTTCTTTCCTTTAGTGTCCAGAGTGTTTTTAATTTGTAAATTTATAGATACGTTCTAAATGAGAGAAATCATGCAACCTGCGTTTCTTTGGGTCTGAATTACTTTATTTAATATAATTTTTTCTAAATATTTCCATTGCCTTATGAGTGGTACAATATAAAATAGAATTCCATTGTTTATGTATATATCACATTTTATTGATCCATTCCTCCACTCAGGGGCATTTGGGTTGATTCCATATCTTGGCAATTGTAAACAATGCAACAATGGAACATAGTTGTGTTAGTAGTTTTAGTGTGGCCTTGTTTATGTTCTATTGAATAAATACCCAGGAGTAGAATTGCTGCATCATAGGGAAGCTTTATTGTCTTTTGAGGAACCTCCATATTTGCTTTCCAGAGTAGTTGAAAAGTTTACATTCCCACCAACAGTGTAATAGAGTTCTCTTTTGGTCACATCCCCATCATCATTTGCTATTGTTAGTATTTTTGATAATGGCCATTTTAACTAAATGATGTAGAATGTCAGTATTGTTGTGATTTGCATTTTGTTTATGGACAGAGATGTTAAACATCTTCATGTGTCAGCCATTATTTCTTTGTCTGAGAAGTTTCTATTTAAGTGTATTGCATTTTACTAATGGGGTTGATGATTCTTTGCGAGTTTATTTTTGGGAGGTTTAATTTTTTGAACTCTAAGTATATCTGATATGAGGTACTTATTTGGTGCATAGCTGGTAAAGCTTCTCCCATTAGCTGGGCTTTCTATTTAACTTGTTAGCTATATTCTTTGCTATACAGAAACTCTTCAGTTTGATGCAATCCCGCTTATTCTGCATCTTAAATTTTTATTGAAAAATGGGCAAGTAAATGTCTAAAAATTAAATTTAAATATAGTTAATCTTTTGCTATACTACTTCTCTACTTGATTTGGCTTTCTGTTTAGAAGCCATTACTGTTAACAGTCATTTGATTCTCTGGAATCATTCTATTATTTGTGAACAAATGGTAACATATTGTATCTAATTATCCAGTGTAACTACACAGATGTGAAAAGTCTCAGAAATCTGTTCACAGTTAATAACATAATTGAAAATGTAAAGATCCAAACCATAACTTCAAAAGTGTATTGCTGAACTGGGCATAGAATTACATGTCTATAATCCCAGAAACTGAGTGGAATAATTAGGGAATATCTGTCATGAGTTAGATGCAGACAAAAAATATGATGTTCTATCTGAAACAAAAAGTTAAAAAAAGGACTGTAACACATGTTAGGTGGTAGAGCTCCCACTTAACAAACACGTGGCATTGAATGCATATGTTAGCACCACCAAACATGAAAGTATACTGTCCCTTCTAGTACCACTCCAGTACAGCAAGCACGCATAGTGAAGTACTTCAACAAGTCTGGATCATAGCACAAGTGAGAGATTCTAATGCATGACTTTCCAAATATTTAGGCACCTAGACATTCTGAGCTAAAAGGTAAAAATCTCCCTATCAGCTTTCACACCTTCCCAGTATACTTCATGACAGGGAACTCAATATCCAGTATAGAGACTTCTCAGAGAGACACCTAGAAAGCTAGAAATTGTCTCCTATCTAGACTAATACGTGGCCCAACACATGACATGACCTGGGGCACAGCTACTATAAAAATGTAATTCTCCTTTAACCCCTCTGTGTAAATCACCAGAATGCTTCCCTCCACTGATTTAAACAAATTTGGTCTTTGACCTCTAGAGTCAGGATTGGCCTCAACAGCTCTTTCAGATGTTTGTCTCATGGTCTGTTTGATGCATGTCAACTGTCATAAAACAAACTATATTTCATAAGATATATTCAACTAATACCATGGATGTCCAGAATTAAGATAACAGTGCCTTTATTCTAAGCAAAGCAGTAGCATGAAATACTGTAGATTAATGAAATAATCCTCATGGTTATATCAAGTTTTGAATCTCCTGCAGCAGTGATTTGTGGCATTATTCACCCCAGTGAAACACCTGCCAATGTTCCTCCTATGGGAACTTCAAAAAGCTCCAATAAATACCAAATGCTTGAAAAGGCTTTCTTGTGTTCAGGAAGGTACTTTTCTCTGTGTTTCTTTCTCTCTCTGTATATATTTTATATTAAGATGACTACAAGAGTTCATACACCAAAGAATTGCTTAATGATCTACCCACAAACATTCATAACTGATCATTTGAGATGCTCCAGAAAACCAAACAACAAAAAATTTGTTTTTTAGTTTTCTGGAGAAAGAAAACCCTAATAGTAGATTTATCATCTTCAAATAAAAATACACTTTAATTATTAAAGGATAGCAATAAAAATATTTTCTTAAATTTTATAAATCTTTAACCTTTTCAAAGGTTCTACTTAGATATAGATTGATATAGATATGTACATACTATTACACATCAGTAAATACTTATAAGTATATATTTCAATGTTGTTTTGTTTTGAATATTTTATAAACTAATACAGAAAGATATTGAATTGAATATAGTATTAAAATATTTTAGTACTTAATAGTTCAACAATTGTTTTATTTAATTGAGACCAACTGGACTCATTGCTTCTTATAAACTTTGCAATATATAGTCAGAAAAAAAAAGAAATAAAAATGAACAGATGTTTCCCCTTAGAGAAGGCAGACAAATATTTTTGTTACACAATAAATCAGCTCCTAGTAGATTTCCAGGGCATTGCTGTAGGCTATTTAGGTGTAAAATTAAAAACACATACATATATACAGCACACATGCATGCACACACATATTACCTCAGTGTGGATCCAGAATTGATAGAGTAAGTTGAACTGGAGATGGACAGCATACACAGATGGTGGTATACAGAGGGCCAAGGGTGAGTAGAAAATCTTTAATAAGAAAAAAAATTGTGTTAATTTGCATATATGATCTCTTAGCATGAGGCTTTATTAATGAGAATGTTTCTTCAGCAAATATATTTATTCCATAAATTTCATTAATATATTTGATTTTGCAGCATTATTTTTTCACATGAAGGTATGGTTTCAGACATATCAGAGAACAGTCTATGAAACTTCTATCCTAAGTATAATATTCTCTAGTTACAATAGTAGTATTACTTTCAATGTTATTGCCTTAAAAATAAGTATGTTTCCTTGGAAGTACAATAGCTTCTTTTTTTTTCATTTGGTGGCATCATAAATATTTTTTAATTTAATTTATTTATTAATTGAACACAAATTTTTTTACAAGGTATTGTGCAAAAAGAGTACAGTTACATAGTAAGGCAGTGTGTACATTTCTTGTGATATCTTACGCCCTGTTTTTCTTTCCCTTCTCTAGGTCAGGTAGACATATATACAATATACAATGTATCAAGAACATATACAGTAGCCACGTGGTCAGGCCCAAGAAAATTCGCCTAGGGCTTTAAATATAATGTCGATATTAGACAATATGTCGACAGTAGTCTTATATGAATGTACATACATAGCTTTTAAGCTATTGTGATCCACTGAGAGGTCAATTTTTGACCTTTATATGTTGAGTAGTTGTTTGGTTTTAGTTACATATTGTTGGGTCGCTGCCCCAATCCTGTGGGAAATACCATTTGACAAGCAGTTTTTGGTTTCACAGACCTGGTCTCTATTGTCTCTCCGTCTCCCTTTCTTAACAGTCATATATGAGGGAGATCATGCCCCTTTGTTTTCTGTGTTCTAGGCTTGTCTCGCTCAACATTATTTGTTCAAGTTCTGACATTTCCCTGCAAATAACAATATTTCACCATTCCTAATCGCTATGTAGTATTCCATTGTGTATAGCTACCATATTTTTTGGATCCATTCATCTGTGGAGGGGCATCTGGGTTGTTTCCATATTTTGGCTATTGTGAATTGTGTCGTGATAAACATGGAAGTACAAATGTCTTTTTGATATCTTGGGACTTGCTGTTTAGGATAGATGCCTACGGGTGGTATGGCTGGGTCATAGGGTAGGTCTATATTGAGGTTTTTGAGAAACCTCCATACTATTCACCAAAGTGGTTGTACTAATTTGCACTACCACTAACAATGGAGAAGGGTTCCCCTTTCCCTGCACCCCCTCCAGCATTTGTTGTTGCCTGAGTTCAGAGTATAGGCCATTCTAACTGGAGTGAGGTGGTATCTCAGGGTTGTTTTTATTTGCATTTCCTTTACTACCAGGGATGTTAAACATTTCCTCATATGTTTCTTTGCCATTTTTATTTCTTCTCTTGTGAAGTCTCTCTTTAGCTCCTTTGCCCATTTCTTAATTGGTTTATTGGTTTTGGGCTTGGAGGGGCTTAGTTTTTTGAGTTCTCTGTACATGAATGACAGATATTAGGCCTTTGTCTGTTGCTGTGCTGGTAAAGATCCTTTCCCATATGGTTGGCTGTCTTTCTGTTTTGGTGGCTATGTCTTTAGCTGTGCAGAAACTTTTAAATTTGTAGTAGTCCCATTTGTCGAGACTCTCCCCTATTTGTTATGCCCCTCAGACTATATTCAGAAAATTCCTTCCTGTGCCTATAAATTCTAGCACCTTTCCTACTCTGTCCTTCAGTAGTTTCAAGGATTCGGGTCTGATATTGAGGTCCTTGATCCATTTTGAGTTGATCTTGGTGCTTGGTGATAGTCTTGGGTCTACTTTGAGTTTTCTGCATATAGCTGCCCAGTTCTCCCAGCACCAGTAGTTGAAGAGGCTATGTTTATTCCATTGTATGTCTTTAGCTCCTTTGTCGAATATCAGCTGACTGTAAGAGTGCAGTTTTATTTCTGGATCTTCAATTCTAATCCATTGGTCTTCCGATCTGTTTTTATACCAATACCAGGCTGTTTTTGTTATGATGGCCCTGTAGTAGAGCTTGAAGTCTGGTATTGTGATACCTCCTGCACTGCTTTTTTTTGCCTAGAATTGCTTTGGCTATTCTAGGTTTTTTGCTGTTCCATATGAATTTATGGATTGCTTTCTCTATTTCAGTGAAGAATGTGACTGGGGTTTTGATAGGTATTGCATTGAATTTGTATAACAATTTGGGCAATATGGACATTTTCACTATATTGATTCTGCCTAGCCATGAGCATGGGAGGTCTTTCCATCTCCTTGTGTCTTCTTTGATTTCCCTTATTAGATTTTTATAGTTTTCATTAAATAGGTCTGTCACGTCCTTGGTTAAGTTGATCCCTAGGTACTTTATTCTTTTTTTGGCTACTGTAAATGGAATTGTTTCCATAATTTTCTTTTCTGTTTGTATATTGCTGGTGTACAGAAAAGCTGCTGACTTTTGTGGATTGATTTTGTATCCTGCTACTTTGCCAAAATGGTTTATTAGGTGTAGGAGTTTGGGGACTGAGTTTTTTGGGTCCTTCAGATATAAGATCATGTCGTCTGCGAACAGGGATAAGTTGATTTCTTCCTTGCCGATGTGGATCCCTTTGATGTCCTCCTCTTGCCTTATTGCTATGGCTAGGGATTCCAGCACTATGTTGAAAAGAAGTGGGGAGAGTGGGCATCCTTGTCTTCTTCCTGAGTTTAAGGGGAATGATTTAAGTTTATCTTAATTTAATATGATGTTAGCAGTTGGTCTGTTGTATACCGCTTTTATTGTTTTGAGGAATGTTCAATCTATTCCTGTTCTCTCCAAAGCTTTAATAAGTATCAATGTTGTATTTTGTCAAAGGCTTTTTTGGCATCGACTGAGATAACAATGTGATTCTTGATTTTAGTTCTGTTGATGTGGTAAATTACATTGATTGATTTATGGATGTTGAACCATCCTTGTGACTGTGGGATGAAGCCTACTTGGTCATGATGTATAATTTTCTTGATCAGTTTCTGGATCCTGTTAGCTAATATTTTATTGAGGAGCTTTGCGTCTGTGTTCATTAGTGATATTGTTCTGTAGTTCTCTTTTTTTTGTCAGGTCTTTGCCTGGTTTGGGAATGAGTATGATATTAGCTTCATAGAATGAATTTGGGATTTCCCCCTCTGTTTCTATTTCACTGAAGAGTTTGAGGAGTATTGGTATTAGCTCCTCGCTAAAGGTTTTCTAGAAATCGATGGTGAATCCATCTGGACTTGGGCTTTTCTTTATTGGGAGGTTCTTGATTACCTCCTGTATCTCACTGTAAGTTATTGGTTTATTCAGTTGATTTATTTCTTCTTGGTTCAGTTTGGGTAGTTTATACTTCTCTAAGAATTGATCCATTTCTGTAAAATTATTGTTTTTTACTGAATAGAGGTTCTGAATAGAGGTTTTACTGAATAGAGTTCCTTATGATTGTTTGAATATCGTGTGTACTTGTAATTTTTCCGGTGGAGTCCCTGATTTTATGTATATGAATCTCTTCTCTTCTTTTTTTTGTAAATCTTTTGAGGGGTCTGTCAATTTTATTTATTTTCTCAAAGAACCCGCTTTTAGTCTTATTTATTTGTTGAATGGTTTTTCTATTTTCAATCAGATTTATCTCTTCTTTAATCTTTGTAATCTCTCTCCTCCTAGTCATTTTAGTTTCGGTCATTTCTTGTTTCTCCAGTTGTTTTAGTTTCATCATGAGGTTATTCACCTGCTCTGCTTCCATCCTTTTAATGTGAGTGCTGAGGGCAATGATCTTGCCTCTCAGTACTGCCTTATCTGTGTCCCATAGGTTTCTTTGTGATGTATTTTCATTGTCATTGTGGCTTATGAATTCATTGATTTCATCTTTAATTTGGTCTGTGTCCCATGTGTTGGATAACAGTGTGGGGTTTAGCCTCCAAGAATGTGTATAGCCTCTGTGGTAACCGTTGTTATTGAGAATTACCTTTAATCCACTGTGATCAGATATAATACATGGGATGACGTCAATAATTTTGTATTTGCTGAGGTTCTTTGTGTGGGCTATGACATGGTCTATTTTGGAGTATGTTATATGTGCTGCTGAGAAGAAGGTGTATTGGGTCTCTGTAGGGTGGAAGATTCTGTATAGATCTGTCAGATACATTTGGGATGTGGTGTTACTTAGGTCCTCAGCTGCCTTGCTGATCCTCTGGGTATTGGATCTGTCTCTTAGGGAGAGTGGGGTATTTAGGTCTCCCACTATGATTGTGTTTGCATCTATCTTGTTCTGTAATTCTGTAAGAATTTGCTTGACATATGTGGGGCCTCTTTTGTTCGGTGAGTATACATTTATCACCGTGATGTCTTGATTCTGGATTTTTTCCTTGTATATGTAGTGTCCTTCTTTGTCTTTTTGAGTTGATTTTAATGAAAAGTCCCGCTTGTCTGAGATCAGGATGGCTACACCTGCCATTTTGATAGGTGCGTTTGCTTGGAAGATCTTGCTCCAACCTTTCATTCGGAGCCTGTTTTTGTCCCTTGCTGTAAGGTGGGTCTCTTGTAGACAACAAATGCCAACTTTTTGTTTGCGGATCCATTCTGCCAGTCTGCTCCTCTTTATCGGAGAGTTTATACCTTTTGTATTCAAAGAGATCAAGGATAGGAGTGTTTTTTCTCCTTCCATTTTCTTGTGGCCTGTTTTTTCCTCTTTTTTTTTTCCCCTTGTCTTTAGTGAGCTGCTCTTTCTGTTTCTGTTTCTGTCTGTGTGTCCTGTATGATCTCTGTTGCTTGGGATTTCCCTCCTAGAATTTGCGGTAGGGCTAGTGTTTTATTCACATACTCCTTTAGATCCTTTTTGCTATGAAAAGATCTGGTTTTCCCTTCAAATGTGAACTCCAATTTCGCTGGATATTTAATCCTAGCTTGCATATTGTTGGCCTGTAGAACTTGGATGGTGTTCTTCCACTCACTTTGCGCTTGGTAGGTTTGTGTGGAGAGGTCTGCTGTTAGTCAGATCCTCTTCCCATTGTAGAAAACTTTCTTTCTTCGTTTTGGCTGCATTCAGAATTTGCTCTTTATTCTTGAGATCTGAAGTCTTGAATATTATGTGTCTTGGGGTGGCTTTTCTGGGGTCTGGTCTGCCAGGTGTCCTATAGGCTTCGGTTACCTAGATGGGGTCCCTTGTGAGATTGGGAAAGTTTTCTGCAATAACTTTATTGAAAATATGATGAAGCCCTCTGCTCTGGTATTTGGCTCCTTCTTCTATTCCAATTATGTGCAGATTATATCTCTTGTCTTTGTCCATTAGTTCCTGTATTAGTCTGCCCTGAAGCTTCACCATTTCTTGGAGTGTGGTAATTTTCTGGTTGTTGTCGGCTGCTTCATCATCCAAGCGAGAGATTCTGGATTCCATATGGTCAATTCTTTGTGCTGTGGATTCAATTGGGGAGTTTATGAATGTCAGAGAGCTATTTATGGTTGTTAGATCAGCTCTGATTGTGGAAATTTCTTCATTTAAAGAGTTGTATTTTAAATCTATTTTTTCATGCATTTCACTTCTCAGGATGTTAAGATCTTCTTTAACGGAGGTTTGCATTGTATCCATTTTTGCTTCCATTTCTTTCTTGGCTTCCTGGATGTCCTTCAAGACTTCTACTCTAAACTCCTGGAATTGTTTTCTGATTTTGTTTCTGACGCTTTCCATCATTTCTGTTAACATGGCCTCATTTGCTGTTTTATTCTCCATCTCCTCTTCACTCGTGCTGCTTTTTGGAGCTGGCGAGTTGGCTTGCCCTTTGATGAAGTGTGTTATATTTCTTTGTGATTTGCGCATCTGGAGAACTGTGGGTGGCTTCCCTAGTTTGGTTTTGTGCTGGCTCCCGCTGGTCCATCAGTGGGAGCCTTGTGCCCTGGTGTCCTGGCTCTGGGTTTGGGTTTGGGTTTGGCTGTTGGAACTTGCTTCCCAATGGGTGAGCGTGACCTTCTCAGTTGTTGTTGAGGTGGTCACTCTCCCTACACTTGGGGGCCGGTAGGTTCTGTGTCTTTCTCTGTGGGACAGTGTCCTGCCGCTATGCTGTGCTGACCCTAGCGTGCCCCTGTTGGGGGTTTGTTGGTTGCTAATTCAGCATGGCGTGGAGGCTAATCTCTTCTTTGGTTCTTTTTTCCACTCTGTATCTTGGTCAGAGGAGCTCACCTCTCATGCAGTTTGTCCTCCTATGTGGACCGCTCCGGGGCTGGTGTTGTTGGGGTGAGGCCCACTCACTTGTGTGAAGTGCGCCAAACTGATTGGGCATGGGCCGATGGAGAGCTCTGCCCTCCTGTGTAGGAGCGCCTATCAGAGTGGGCGCTGCCACTGTGGCCCCGCTCACCTGAGCGGGGTATGCCTACTGGAGCGGGGACTGTCGCTGGGGGCCCCGGCTACCTGTGCACTGTGTGCCCACTACAATGGGCGCTGCTGCTGTGGCCCCATCCACCTGAGTGGGGTACACCTACCAGAGCAAGCCCCGGGTTATTGGGTTGTGCTTGTGCCCTCCCGCGAGTCCGCTGTGGGGGGCGGTATGTGGGGGCCCAGTGGGATCAACTGTCCAGGCACGGGTTAGCATCCTCAGACTGCACCTTCACTACTAGGAGGGGGGGGGATCAGGCCCAGGTGTCCCTGCTGTGCTGGTATTGCCCACCAGCGCCTGTGATTTTAGTTGTAAAGGTCTGCAAGGTCCAGGAGCCTTGGGTGGGGCTTGCTCAGCCGCCGTCCCCAGACCCTGTTGGGAAGGGGCAGGGCCTGTTCGGCCAGTTCCAGCTCCTGGGCAGCCTTGGGGCTGCTCCGCCCTTCCCCTGGTAAACTCCTGTGACTTCCCAGTGCCTGATGGGAGCGTCCCGCCTGATTTGGGGGTTCTTTGTTCCCTCGGGGTGGGGGTGGGAGGGAGGGAGATCTAGCTTCTTTGTAGGGTTTGGGTCTCTGACAGATGGTCTCCCGTTGGGGGAGGAGGTAATGGGGGACTCACTGTCCTGGATTGTGTGTGTGTTCCTCGCCGCCGTTGGTCCTTCGGTGTGGCGAAAGGTTGTGGTGGCATCCCTGGCTCTCCCGTTCTGCACCACTGGGTTCCCCAGCTGCTTACGTATGTTCAGGGTGTGGACCCAAACTTCCCATCGCCACAGTGTGTCTTGGTCCGCATTTTCCCTAGTGTCCGTGGAGTCCCGCTGTCTGGACTCTGCGTTCCCGGCAGTCAGTCTGCGATCACTGGGTCCCCTTTCCCAGCCTGGCCCTGTTCGGCCAGGGTCGGCTGGTGGGGGGAGGGTGCCCCGTAGATTCTCCAGCTCTGTGTAGGTTTTCAGCTCTTCTTTTTTGCTCCTTTTTGTTTTCCTGCATTTCTCCACTGCTTCTGGCTGCTGGTTTTGCTGGGTTCTTGATGGGGTATTGGGTGCTGGAGTTCCCAGCTCGCTATTCAGTTGCAGCAAGTTGGGGTGCCTCCCTACTGTCGCAGCGCCATCTTCCTCAGGCCCAATAGCTTTTTATATATACATAAGTACTTATCATTGAAGTAAAATAAAATTGTACAAACATTTACCTTCATACCTTGACAGCTTCCATATTGTTGTCTTTAATTTTCAGTAATAAAATGAGAACACCATAAAACAACATTACTTCAAATAGAGGAAGAATAGAATAGATTTTTCCATTCTAAATTTTATTTTACATAGCTGACTGCAGGTTTCATATCTCTTATTTTTTGTTGTTATTAAGGCAAGAGGTGTGGTGTGGTGCCACAGAGGGAACACATTATAATGGTCCATGTTTCCTAACAGAAGAAGATGACTCTGCCTTGGAAAAACAGCTTAACCACACAACTACTCAGAATCAACTAATAAGCACGATCTTCTGTCCTCTCCTAATGACTCTGATCCCGAAGAGTGGTTTCAATTGGAAGGAAACATTTTACTAAATGAAAAACTAAATAACCAAATAAGAGTTTATAGAACCTTACTTCCAGTTTTTTTATGGAACCTTTATTTCCAAAAGATTAACCATTTTAAAACCACCTCTTCTGAAAGTTACAATTTAATTTCTAAATTATATTTAATCATTTATTCTCAGGCAAATCATATTTCAATGGTATTTAGTAATGATTATGTATAGACATTTACATACGTTTTCTACCTTGTTCCTAAACTTTACTTATGCAAAATATCCACTGTCACCAGAAGCTGAGTCAAGGGCTGGGAATATGGCCTAGTGGCAAGAGTACTTGCCTCATATACATGAAGCCCCTGGGTTTGATTCCCCAGCACCATATATATAGCAAATGGCCAGAAGTGGCCCTGTGGCTCAAGGGCAGAGTGCTAGCCTTGAGCAAAAAGAAGCCATGAACAGTGCTCAGGCAGAGTCCAAGGCCCAGAACTGGCAAAAAAAAAAAAAACAAAAAAAAAAACAGAAGTTGAAACGATCTATTTCTATGTGGATTATGATGATACAGATTTACATGATTGAGCAACAAAAGAGCACAAGGATTCCTATACCATAGGACTTGTTGAGTACTGTTTCTCTCATGTGGAATCTCATTACTGAGGAGACTGAACTTAGAAAGATGGAGGTTCAAGGCCACCCTAGGTAAAATAGTAGTAATAGTACATGTTCATAAATAAACTTTGCATAGTAGATCATATCTGTCATGTTTGTAATTCCATGAGCTAGGCATACATACTAGCTAGGACTAGGCCAAAGAGTGAGATCCTGTCTGAACAATAACCAAGGAAAAAAGGTCTGGGAGCATGGCTCAAGTGACAGAGAATTTATTACAGAATCCTTTATGATATTCACAAAGTTCTTAAATCTCTCTAGGACTCAGTTACCTAGAATTAGTTAGGGCAGAAAAAAAATTGAAATCTAGTCTTACTTTTTAGTTTCAAAAGAGCTATGGTACTATGGTTTGATTTATTTTGTTTGTTTTGTTTTGTTTTTGTACTGTATTCAAACATCAAAAATATTTTCAACTCAGATACAGACAAGATAAAGATGTTTTGGAACTTCCTCATTGAGCTATGAGACAAAAAAATAGAAACAACATACTTTGGAGGCTTTAATAAATACTTTCAGCCAAGACTTAGTGTAATTCTAGCTACTCAGGAGGCTGAGATCTGAGGATTGCAGTTCAAAGCCATCCTGGGCAGAAAAGTCTGTAAGACCATCAAAAACCAGAAGTAGAGCTGTGGATCAAGTGGTAGAGAGCTAGCCTTGAGCTTAAGATCTCAAGGAGAGTGCCCAGGCCTAGAGTTCAAGCCCCATGACTGAGATAAGTAAATGCATACATGCATACATACATACACATCCATAATTCTGTTTGTAAAAGTGCATGGAGATTTAATACTTGTAGTGCATCATGTTTTCCCAGAGGATGTATCAACAGTCCCCTGAAGTAATAACAGCACTTATGGAATAGAGGACTCTGTGACTCAGTACTGGGTTAAATAAGTAATGTTTCTTTGAAAACATTCTAAAAAAATCATTTTATGAAACCATGCCTAATCTTAAAACTCAATAGATGTAAGGTTCAATTGGGTCTATGGTTTGCTGTGCTAAGCAGGAGGAGACATTAGCTAAACTGGAAAAAAAATCCTTTAGTAGCAGTAAAGATGCTGGGCATGAGGGAATACTTCCTATTCATGGTTTGAAGCATGTCACAAATATACAATATAAATACCGTTTTGGAGCCTGTTTCATTAACACAGTGAACATAGATGTGTATTTAGCAGTATTCAGGAGATGGTATACTACATAAAATAGATATAAAGATTTGATAACTGTATAAACATGGGAATGGAGATGGACAAGTCAGTATCAGAAGACAACCAGATTTTCAGTCAGTGGTGTCAGCTGATGGAGAACAGAAGGAAGAAAAGCTAGTAAAGAATGGCATGGCAGATGCTGTGTTGAGGAATATCATGTGCAGTTATTGAGTAAGTAGTTCAAAACATGTGCTTGGAATTAGATATCTAGGTACCAGAAAGTATCTGGATTAGCCTTGCTTTTGTAGATAACAGATTTCAATTTGTACGTTATGGAGTGAAGGTATGTTCTTTGGGAAGATGGCAACTAGTATGTGACTCCATGCAGTTAGAAATAAGAATTCTATCAACATATGCTGAAAGAAGGCAATCACAGTATAACTCATTGTTATGAAAGACAAATATTAGAATCTTACAAAAGTGAAAGAAGACTCCCAGTGAATGTCCAAGGAAGGTAGGAACTAGAAAATAAAGTGACACTAGATTTACAGGTATGGATTAATATAGCAATAATCCTGAAATTTCTACCTCAGTTATGTTTAAGAGTTTCCCAGTGGTGCTGACATAACAACAAGGGGCAATTGCTCACTTCTGTCTTTCCCTGAGAAGAAGAAGGAGATAGCTAGAGGCATTCCTAGAATAGCATGCTTGGTAAAGGATATTCTGTTAGTTTAGTGACAGATGTGAAGAGTACCTGGTTGGACAAGGCCCAAGAAAGGAAATAGAAAAGAGTAACAGTACCCACCTAACCAGTGGACTTGCAGTGGAAGGGTAAAGGTTTTGTTACAAACAAAAGGCAAAGAAAGCAAGTCTAACAGAGAATTCAAGAAGTCTTTTTTATTTTTATATTACATTATTATTTTTTTCTTATGTATTGTCAAAGTGATGTACAGAGAGGTTACAGTTTCATAAGGTAGGCATTGGATACATTTCTTGTAATGTTTGTTACCTCCTCCTTCATTCCCTCCTCCCACCTCCCCTTTTCCCTCTCCCCCCATGAGTTGTTCAGTTGGTTTACACCAAACAGTTTTGCAAGTATTGCTTTTGTAGTCACTTGTCTTTTTATCCTGTGTCTCTCGATTTTGGTATTCACTTTCACTTTCCTAGTTCTAATACAAGTATATACAGTTTCCAATGCACTCAGATAAGATACAGTGATAGTGCAGGTACAACCACAGGAAGGGGATACAAAAAGATCATCAACAATAGAAGCTACGGTTTCACATCGCATGTTGAAAGTAATTACAACAGTGATATATCACTTGTTTCCATAACATGGAGTTCATTTCACTTAGCATTATCTTGTGCATTCATACGGGCAAAGCTATTAGGCTCTTGTGATCCTCTGCTGTGACTAGCCTAAACCTGTGCTAAACCTGTTCCCTATGAGGAGACCATAGAGTCCATGTTTCTTTGGGTCTGGCTCACTTCACTTAGTATAATTTTTTCCAAGTTCTTCCATTTCCTTATGAATGAGGCAATGTCATTCTTTCTGATAGAGGCATAAAATTCCATTGTGTATATGTACCACATTTTCCTGATCCATTCTTCTCCTGAGGGGCATATGGGTTGGTTATGGGGCATATGGGTTAACTATGACAAATTGTGCTGCGATGAACATTGTTGTGCTGGTGGCTTTAGTGTGTTCTTGCTGGTGGTCTTTTGGGGAGATGCCCTAAAGTGGGGCTGCTGGGTCATAGGGGAGCTCTATGTTTAGCCTTCTGAGGAATCTCCATACCGCTTTCCAGACTGGCTGAACCAGTTTACATTCCCACCAACAATGAAGTAGGGTGCCCTTTTGGCCACATCCCTCCAAAATTTATTATTGTTAGTTTTCTAGATATAGGACATTCTTACTGGGGTGAGATGGAATCTCAATGTTGATTTGCATTTCTTTCATGGCCATTGATGTAGAGCACTTTTTCATATGTCTCTTGGCTATTCTTGTTTGCTCATCAGAAGTCTCTTTTTAAGTCTTTAGCCCACTTGTTGAGGGGGCTGTTGGTTCTTTGCGGTTTTGTTTTGGAAGAATTTAATTTTTTTAGTTATGAGGCCTTTGTCTGTTGTATGGCTGGTAAAGTTCTTTTCCCAATCTGTGGGCTTTCTGTTTCTTGTGAGCTATTTCCTTTGCCCTGCAGAAGCTCTGCAGTTTGATGCAGGCCCATTTGTCCATCCTTTCTTTGATTTGTAGTATTTCTGGGTCTTTGTTAAGGAAGTTCCTTCCTGTGCCAAGGAGCCCAAATGTTTCTCCTACTCCTTCTTGAAGTGTTTTCAGGGTATCTGTTTTTATTTGATGGTCTTTGATTCATTTGGAATTGATTTTCATGCAGGGTGATATCTAAGGATCTAGTTTTAGGTTATTGCAGGTGTTGAACCAGTTTTACCACCACCATTTGTTAAAGAGGCTATCTTTCTTCCATCCAAATAGGAAAAGATGAAATTAAACTTTCTTCACAGATGACATGATCCTGTACCTAAAGAACCCCATAGATTCTACTCCCAAGCTACTAGAGCTGATCCAAAACTTTGGCAAAGTTGCAGGATATAAAATAAACCCTCAAAAATTAATGGCCTGAAGACCAATGGAACAGAATTGAAGACCCAGAAATGAAGCCACAGAACTATGCCCACTTAATCTTTGATAAAAGAGCTAAAAAAAATAGGGTGGAAGAAAGATAGCCTGTTTAACAAATGGTGATGGCTAAACCGCTTTAAGAAGTCTTAATTGAAAACCTGTGAAAAGGTAGTAGATTGAGGCACTACTATCTTGTCTTCTGTTAGGCTTTATATTTGGTCCTGAGGTAACCCATGGAGAAGAGTTGGTGAGGAGACTGAAATTCTGCACGTTTAGGGCTTGCTAAGCAGGGCTAGCTTTTGGAAGCTCTAATTATGGAAGGTGGGAGAAGGGTGGAGGGATGGAGAGAATATGGTGAGGGGAACATGATCCATTTGACAGAATGGAGGGTGTCTCTTCACTCAGCCACTGCCATTTGGGACTGGAAATGGTAGGAATCTGAGTCATTCTTTCAGGTGTTGGGCAATTCAAGGCAGACTAGCAGAGGTTCAGGTTGGCCTTGACAGATGAAAAAGGGAGAGAGAACATTTGTTCCTTGATGTGCATAGTACACCAGGAAGACTGGAAAAACTGGGAGACAAACTAGGGACTGGGGGAGAAGAGATATGCACTAGTAAACTGCTAAGCAACATGGCTTAAATGTTTTAATTTTAAACAAATGAAAGAAAATATATTTGAGCTTTAGAATGGTTTAATGATTTCAATAGTAATACTTCAATGAACTTTTCTAATGTTTTCACTGCTAACATTCTTGTTTCTTTTAAAATATAATACTTAGTTTAGGACAAAAATTAATTATCCATCATACCAAAAGCTCTAAAGAGTGAAGAATCAAAGAATATATCAGTGATACCTAAGTCTATTGTTGATTGAAAGAAAATAAGTTTCCCTGGTCACAGACAAAAAGACCCCGCATCCAAATTTAAAGTACACTTCTGTTTTGTGTTGGAGTTAAGGACTTGTGTTTCTACTAAGAAAGCCACTGTCTTGAAGCAACCAAGCCTAATTTCCTGGTGTAATTTTTCCATTTCTATCAATTTCCCCAATTACTCATCCCACTATCTAAAGGACAATATATTCTAACCATAACTTGCCATGATAGGCTAAATGATGACTCCTCCAAAGGACCTGTGAAGTAGGAGCAAAGCATCTAGTATCAGAGAATGCACAGAGGAAAACATATTTACAGATGTGATCAATTCAAAACCAGTTAACTAGGATGGTCCTAATCCAATCTGGAAAACAAGGTGACAGACTAGCACAGAAAGAGAATACCAAGTGAAGATTAAGGTGGAGATGGCAATGATGGTTCTACAAGGCAAAGGAGTCACATTTTGCCTCCAAACCACAACGTTTCTGTGAGAGAATGGAATTTCATCTCCCTCATGCCCCTCTAAAGGAACTAGCCCTGCAGACATCTGGATTTCACACCTGGGCCCTCTACAACTGTAAGGCAACATGTCCTTGCTACAAGCCACCACATTTCTCATGCTTGGTTCTTAAAAGTTCTTAGGGAACCAACACATGCATTACACATCTTAAACCCCGTTCTATAAACATCATATATTTCTAGAATTTTTAGATTTAACATATATTGTTCTACATAACATTTAATTTATAAATTTATCCTTTACAAAAGTTTTCCTCTTCTTCCAAATTTGAATGAGGTATTACTTGCTATGTGATGTTCATTTTAGCTCTGCCTCATTCTCTATAATGTAACCATTTCTGACAAGGATGCTTACTGGCCTGATTTTCACTAAGGAAAATAATCACCTGGAGACTATAAACTCACATCTCACTTATTGCTGGGTTTCCAACTTCTACCACCAGGCTGATTCCTCCTAGTCATAAATACCTACAGGAAAAATGGAGTGGTTATATATGTCCACACAGGAGCTCTCACATATAAAGGAAATGGAACATTTTAGTCAGTTTCACATCCTTCAAATGTAATAATAAAATAATATTTATTCATAGACAAATCCTCACATTTTTCCTTGTCTATTCTTCATTTTTAGAACTGCCAATGTATATCTAATATCTATAAAGGAAAATATCAAAAATCAGAGAAATTATTTTATGATGTGGTTCCCTATAGAAAAATTCTGTTTCCATCATGCGTGGTAGATTTGAGTCTCTGAAACTGGTAGACAATGAAATGTGCAGTTTTCCTTGCTTAACCATCTTTGACTGGTGTTCAGGGTGAAGGTGCCCTGGAGAGCTGAGAAAGGCTCTGAGAGAAATTCTGTTTCTTCTCTTCATGGGGGCTCAAAGCATGATTTCCTTCCATGACAAAGAGTTATGAGAATTTTATTCCCAGTGCATTCAAATGTATTACATCAAAGACGTTAATTTCTTATATCTATATTTGCGCAGATTTGTCTTCATGGAACTTCAACTTTCATACTGAAAAACAGTCATTGCTTATGTAGTTTGGCAGGCAGTCTGAGGTAATAAAATGATCTGAGATTTCACAGAGAGTTCTCTGCATTCTTGTATGTAATATAAAAACAACAGCACACACAAGGTATGCACATGATACATTTCAAAGAATTTTCACACTTATTATTTAAGGGGATTTAAGGGGAAAATGCAAGGAAGATATGAAGGGCACCATTTCGTGTACAAAATTTGCTAAGACGTGAACATGAATTTCTTAATTCAGCATGGAAAGTGAGCTAACAAATGATCTAGACTTCCAAACAGGTTTATTCCTAGTCAAATGTTCCTTACAATTTCTTTCTCTTTTTTTACGTCCATTCATATTTGTAAAGGTACACTTAAAACAAAATTCTCTGGAAAACTGAAATTCAAAGGTCAATTCTTTTTTTAAAATATAATTATGTGTCTTTTAAATCATTATTCTGAAAAGAATAAAGTAATCATATATTTCTATATCTTCAAAAATTGAATAATATGGATTTTAATAAAAGTTTTCATAATTTATGTAACTACTTCTGACGGATTATGGTTGGTAAAATATCTCTTTTTAATTGCCAATCTTATATTTTACTAATCCTTATAACATTTAATTTCAATATCAATGTATAAAAATACTTTTAGTGATGAGAGACATGGCAACACTAAATTCAGTTTATATATCTAAGCTAGTGAAATCATTAATTTTCTATGCTTTAGAGAGAAACAGAAGTTTGAAGTTGAAAAGTTATTGTTTCCCACTAACTTCTAGCTTCATAGTGAAATAAATCCATTCATATATTTCACTGGAAAAATAAATGAGGAATATACCCTAGTTTTGGAAGGTCTGGTAAATAAAAATATTTAGATAACTGATATCTAAATTACTTAATGCTAACATCCTTACCCTAGTTCATTTAGCAAAATATTTCCATTGCCAAATACTACAAACCTTATACTTAATTCATTGATGTAACATACATTTATGAGGCATTAAATATGTATCAGGCACTGAGTATCTGACAAGTATATAGTGAAAAATGGATTCGACTTATTTCTCTTAAAGGTTATAACCCAGTCAGAAAGATAATAATAAAATATGTTAAATATTATAATGATATATGCAAGGGCTTTGGGGAAAATATTTAAAGAAAAAAGGAAAAAATGATAAAACTCAAAATAAAGGTGTTCAAAGTTAGTAAGATAAGTATGAACCTTTGGCACCCAGCTTGAAAATCATTCTTTGGCAACCAAGGATTCTCAAGAACCATTTTTTTTCTTATTTTCTAGAGTAAGTATATAATCTTTATTGACTCTTGATATGAAAATATGTGTATGGTTACCTATATTATAAAGTCACATTTGTAAAACTTGCTACTCAGGAGACTGAGATCTGCAAAATCCCTATATGACGCCAACCTGGGCAGAATCCATTGGAGCAGCAAAATGCTAAGTGGGAAACATGGCTCATGTAGGAGAGCTCTAGTCATGAGCAAGTATGCATAGTTGTACTTTCAAATAAGGTTCCTGTTTTACATAGCTCAGTAGTTATATTTATAGCAGAAGAGTTGCCAAGATAGCACAGAGTGGTGTGTCCACCGATTTTCTGTATTGCTATTATTATTAGTACTAACACCATTTAGAAATTCATACTGGTGCATTAGGATATATTATTTAAGAATCACTAGACTTTATTATTTTTATCCTTGCTTAATGTCTTTTCTGTTTTACAGTCCTACTCTCAATGACATATATCTCATACTTCTGTGATGTGACTATTTCTTGAAAGTTTTGTTGTTTTTCAGTGTTAACAGTTTGGAGGAATACAGGATAAGTACACTGTGAAACATTATTTAGTTTGGATTGACTCATGGGTAGACTGGGATTTTGACTTTTGAGGAGCGACAGAGTGGGGAATCATCTTCAATACATCTTTCTTAACTTGGGCACATTCTCTTCTCATGACTTAATCACTGCTGATATTTACTTTGCTTTAAGGTCACCAATAAGCCTTTTCTTCGCTCAGAGCTAATAATTTTCTGAACTTAGCCCACATTCAAGTGGATTAACTATTAGGTTATACCCTTATTTCTTGGACAACACAGTATTTTACAAACAGAAATTGAAATTCTTTTTTTAAAAATTTTTATTGTCAAACTGAGGTATAGGGAGGTTACAGTTTCATACATTAGGCATTGGATAGATTTCTAGTACTGTTTGTTACCTCCTCCCTCATTCCCCTCTCCCCCCTCCCCTTTTCCCTCTCCCCCCAGGAGTTGTTCAGTTGGTTTACACCAAACAGTTTTGCAAGTATTGCTTTTGTAATTGTTTGTCTTTTTATCCTGTGTCTCAAAAGGGAATAAGCTTCCTACTTGTTACATTTATACTTATACCAATATGTATGATTTCAAAGGTACTTCTTTCTGTTTTTATTTAAATTTCTTTCATGGTCAGTCATTGGGCTTTAACTCAGGGCCTGTGCAGTGTCTCTGAGCTCTTTTCACTAAAGGCTAGCATTCCACCACTTGGAGCCACAGCACCACTTCTGGTTTTCTGGAAGTTAATTGGAGCTGAGAATCTCAGGGACATTCCTGCCTGGGCTCTCTTTGAAAGGTGAAATCCTCATATCCCAGCCTGCTGAGTCGCATGGATTACAGGCATGAAACATCAGCACCTGGCCAAAGGTACTTATTTCATATTTCAGATTATGACTCTTAATTATGTCATAAATATTATTGTTCTTATTATTGCAGAGTGTCAACATTAGGGGATTTTTCCGGTGTATTTTTGTGTCCCTTTGTCAAGTTCCCTCGTTTTTGTTTTGTGTTGGAGTTAAGGACTTGTGTTTCTACTAAGAAAGCCACTGTCTTGAAGCAACCAAGCCTAATTTCCTGGTGTTTTCCATTTCTATCAATTTCCCCAGTACTCATCCCACTACCTAAAAGACATCATATTCGAGCCATAACTTGTCATGATAGGCACTGGGAATAAAATTCTCATAACTCTTTGTCATGGAAGGAAATCATGCTTTGAGCCCCCATGAAGAGAAGAAACAGAAGAGAAGAAACATTTAATCTAGGTAATCAAAGATTAAAATGGTGTGTAAAACTAGTGAAATAAATAGTAAATAAAATGACACTTACTTTAAACAGCACTTATGAAATATAGGTCTTTATAGGTAATATTACATTTAAAATTGTCATAAAATATAAGGACTATTATTAGATGTTCTAGAAAATTGAATTCTTATCTTTAAACCACTTTGCATGTCAGGCTTCACACTCTAATTTTTATGATAATATGGAAGACACACTCTGTAAGCTTAATTTTCCTCTTCATTTCAAACATCAATTTTCTTTTCAAAGACATGACCTGCTTGTTATTTTCTCTGAAATACATTGTTACCTTGGCAACTTCCCCACTTTAGGCATTGTGTAACAATGTTAACAAAGAGTGTTTCATAAGTGACTCAAAGAAATTTGAAGAGACCTGAAGTCTATCTTTTTAATGTAATGTTTTGAAAGATTATCAAATTTCATTATCTATCCCAAGGATTCATCCCCTACTCTCCTACCTTCTAAGGGACAGAGAAGAATACTGGACAAGAATTCAAGCTGACTTAACACATCCTGACTCTCATTTTCTAGTATGTAAGTTCCTCCATTCCTTTATACAAAAATTAGTTAGTTATTTGTGGTACATAACCAATGCTCATTTTCTTATTATGCATATTTGTCTGTGTCCCTGTCAACATGACATAGATTTTAAAGGGATTTTTTTCTGATAAGGAGATAGGTGTGAGCCTATAGTTTGTGCCCTTAGATTTTTTTTAACAGATCTGGAATATTTCATACATTATTTACATAGAAGGGATGGCCGCAGTAAAACCAGGCTCAGTGTTATAGTAAAGAGTGCTCATGTGCCTGAATTAGAGACCCAACCCAGAAATGTGTGGTATGTTAGGATATGATGGGCTTTTCTGAGATTCTTTTTTGTAGCCTGAAGAACAGATGATCTTAATGTGTCATCTCTATGATTTCTATCAAATCTAAAGCATGTGATATTCTGATTTAAAAATGCGTTGTTAATTCTTCAGGGAATAAATTCACTAACTGTATTTATTCATCCTTGGGTGCCTTCTATTACTAAATGCAATTAATCAGTGGAAATAGGAATTATTTTTAAGAAAAAAAATGTATAATTTAGGGGTAAGACTTTTAAAGTTTTCCAATGAGCTATATATAAAGTTGTATATACTACTATGATCTTCTCTTTCATTTGCACATGTGGAAATCTTTTTCCTGAATACCCAAGCATGATATATTGCCTGGCCATAGGGCACATGGCTATGTCTGGATATGGTACTACTGAAGGACAGTGGACTTCTTCACTGGGAACAACTTCTTTATTTCAGTAACAGAAAATTGGAGACAAAGAAATATCAAGAATACTATGTGAACATTAGAGGTGATTCTGTTGCAAGCCCAAAAACTACCAGAACCAAGGGCAACTAATCTTTCCTCAGTGTCTTCCAAGGACACACTGCCCTGGATTCATCTTAATTTTACTTTGGCCTCAAGCTCTGTGAGATAATAACTCTGTTATTCTAACCCATTTAATGTGTCATGATGTGTTCTAGCAGACCTAGAAAATCAATAGGTATTTTAACCTAAGGCTATGGTGTGGTGTGGTTAAGAACAGATTTCTTTTTTTTTTTTGTCAGTTCTGGGGCCTGGACTCAGGGCCTGAGCACCGTCCCTGGCCTCTTTTTTGCTCAAGGCTAGCACTCTACAACTTGAGTCACAGCACCACTTCTGGCTTTTTCTATATATGTGGTGCTAATGAATCAAACCCAGGGCTTCATGTATACGAGGCAAGCACTCTTGCCACTAGGTCATATTCCCAGCCCAAGAACATATTTCTCTTAAGATCACTTCCAACAAATGTATTATTACCATTGTGGGCTTATAGATTTGTTCTGCCTATGCTGCTGTGTGAGTTAGCACTTGTGCACATAGGTTGTCTTATGAATTGTGAGGCATCTTGTTTCAAGTACTTCGCTTTTCCACTTATTAGCAGAGCAATTAACCTAATGATCTTCAATATCATGATAATAATATTTGACCTAAAGAATCACAACTTTATTTATTTACAGTGGTCAAAGGAAAACACATAAGTACAAAACAACCCTACATAGAAGCATGACCAAGTTAAAGATCAGGGGCATCAGAGCCAGGCTCCATGAATTCATATTCACTTCTCCTCCACAAGTGAGCTACCAAATGACAGACTCAATTTAATCATTTTTAAAAAGAGAGTTGTAATAGTTTACGCATATCATGATTGATGTGAAGCAGGATATAAATAGACCTTATGAATGTGTTTTCTACACAGGAGGATTCAATTAGTGGCATCAAGTGTCTCACAGAAGGCACAGAAGCATGTTGAGCAAATTTTGTTGATTTTCTATATAACATGAAGTGTAAGGCAGTAGTTATTTCTTATACCAATGACTTGTTTTTCTAGTTTTTGTTCAACATTAATTTTGGCTTTATGTTCTGATAGCCAAGATAAATGGTCACAAAAAAGGATGATATCAAGTAGATCAATGCTGTCAGCGTGTGAGAAGAACTTTAGAAGTAGACATTATTTCAGTGGTCATTTTCTCACCAGTTCTTTGTGCGAGGATATTTTAAAGCTGAAATCTTTGTGACGCATATATTTATCCTTTCCTCTTATTATATAAAGAAAGCTAACTTTTAAAAAGTATTTATTCAATTCATAGATTGGGATATGACATGTCTAAATAGAATGGTGTGGGCTCTGGTGAGGGTACTCCTGTGGGTATTTCATCTTGTGGGATTCCAATAGCATTTTGGTATGTGGGAGATAATAATGAAGCAATAAACATCAAAATGAAAAGCATTTGAAGAACAGAGTAAACAGCAGTTTTAAAAACATATCCAGATAAAACATTTACCAAAAAACACATTATACATTGTCTAATGTAAACAAAACTACATAGAACCAAAACTACTGAATGACATGAAAACAAAGTACCCTATTAAAATGAGAAATACAATTAAATATATATGTATTAAAAAGAAGAAACACTAAAGGATAACAGATAGAAATGTTCAACATTTGGAAACATCGAAGAAATTTGAATTTAAAATCCCAATAAGAAACTTTACACCTGTTAAACTGGCTATTATCAGAAATGAAATATAACAAATTTTAATGTGAATGTAGAGAACGGAAAACACTTTAACCTGTTGAAGGTATTATACACTAGTACAGTTATTTCAGAAAACACTACAGAGGTTTCTAAACAAACAAACCAAGCCAACAAAAACAAAACAACTAAACTAAAAACAAAACTACTCCAGCAATCCTACTACTCCCAAAAGAATTTAAATCTGTATGCCAAAGAGATGTCCACATTCTCATATTCAGAATTATTCACAGGAGTTAAGACATAGAAACCATCCCTGTGCCCAGAAATAGATGTATGGGTCTTGAAAATGGTACCTCTATACTCAAGTAATACTACTTAGTGTTTTAAAAAAAAATAGGGAGGAAAGTGAAATGGAATACCAAATTCAAGAGACACAGGTTAAAAAAGACAAACGACTATAAAAGCAGTGTTTGCAAAACTGTTTGGTGCAAATGAACTGAATAATTCATGGGGGGGAAGGAAAGGGGAAGGGGAGAGGGGGGAATAAGGGAGGAGGTAACAAACAGTACAAGAAATGCATGCAATGCCTCACGTATGAAACTGTAACTTCTCTCTACCTCAGTTTAACAATAAAAATTTAAAAAAATATATAGGGAATTCATTCTTGTCCTCCTGCATATATGAACCTAAAGGAAATTCTACTTAGTGAAATAAGTCAGAAATAGAGATCTGAACATGGTATAGTCCTCATTACCTGCTGAAACTAAACATGTGAATTCATAGAAAAGAGTGTGAAGTTCTTACTAGAGTTTTGTAATAGGAAAGCCAGTGTGGGGCTGGGGAAAGATGGTGTTTGTTAGTGGGTGCCAAGTTAGGGAGCAAACATGCTCTCTGTTGCTCTATTGTACAGCATATCAAAGGTTTCGTTAAAATCTATGAAAAGATTTAAATGTATTGCCACAAAGAAATGATAAATCTTAGTGGCAATAGATACGTTAATTGATTTGATTCTTTACATGCAAATATGTAGCAAACTACTTCATGCTGTATCCATGACTATATAAAATTATTCTTTTCAGAAACAAATATTTTAGAAGCAAGACACTCAAATTTTACTTGACCCTACAAAAATGCCATCAATTTTTAAATTGTCTTATAAAAATTCTCATGAAAATGCTGCATGTATTTGAATTCAGATATTGTCTGTATAAGATACATTGTCTTTTAGTTCAGATTAAACTAAAAAAGAAATTGATCACTTTATACTTTAGGCAAGGTTTTAAGTAAGTAAAAAGTTATAATGAAAAGAATTGTTTGCATCATGTATATATATATATGAATATATATATGAATATATATATATATTCTTACAGAAAGGAAAGAAACATTTCTGTGTCTATCCTTACAAAAGAGAAAAAAAGCATTTTAATGAACACCTTCTTGCCATTGACTTGGGTGAAATAGAAAGAGTTGAGACATAAAAAACAAATCACAATGTTGCATTTTTCAACTTCATACAACTTACCCATGAAGTGTAATTCTGGAAGACAGATTGTCTCAGTGCTGTAGACAGGTTATAGTCTTCAGAACTGTGATGTGTTTGGTGTCCAGCCCACATAATATTAACCTCTGCGGAACACATAAGATGAAATGAGCCAAAAGATGAACAACAAAACAGCTTCGATGTTCAATTACACAGATTGTGCCACTGAATGAGTATGAAAAATCTGGAACATCTCTGAAAAAATATAGCTAATATGCTTGTGAATTAAAAAAAGACCACTCAAATCATTGTGGAACTAGGCAGCATATAAATTATAAATAAATAAAAAGTTGAAGCACAGCCAACAACTATGTGTAGTTGTGTGTGACATAATTAAATGCCACCAGCAAAATTAAATGACTTCTACAATTTACACTTTGCTAGCATATACAATCTAACAGATTATAAAAGCAAACCAATAACATTGTACAGTATAGTCATTGGATGGTGATGATTTTTCAGTATGTGATAACATATTTATAATTAAAGAAAAATTTGCTGATGGGAGATATTGGCACACATATTTTGGAATGAAACATTGCATAATGTTATTTCCTGATGGCTTTTTGAGAAGTCTTAAAAACTTTAGAATAAGAAAACATAGTAACATTTGGTCCTAGGTTTTGATATTCTATTTAAATTTCCAGACAAATATTATCAAATAGTTGCTTAAGGTTCTATATCATTTCTACAATAACCCAACACAGTTGCTATTTACCCTCATAATACAGAAAGAAATAAATGTTTTCTGTCATCAAGCTTGACTGAGATTGCCCACAGATTCCCATGTGATTTGCATATATCCAAAATGTTTAATTTTCCCAAAACTATGCTTCTGTAATAACTGCCAAGTCAGTGGAACAGTGAAAGGTGATTAATTTTGTTTTTCTAGCCATTTTCTTCATTTTGTAAAGTTTCCTAAAATAATCACAAGTCAACATGCTAGATTATATTGAATTTGGTTACAACATTTATATTACCTCAGTGCCAATGTGTTTTGTGGCAAATTCAGGAGAATTAATCAGCAATTTGATACTACTATCACTTTATTTTTGTGGTATAGATTAGACCTTACATCCCTTAACCTTGGATGCTTGAAAATTGAACAGTGGGGCTAGAAATGGAAATACCTGGTTACTAGACATTACAGTAGACATAAGAAGTGAACTTACAAGCATATGGCAAAAATTATTTGTTAGGGTTCTACTTTTATTTTGTAAAAAATATATTAACATATATTAATGTGAATTATATCCAGGTGGACTTATTTGTGATTGGTGATTGGCTTATCATATAAAAACTTTTTGGACACTATTTAGGGTGCTATAAAACATGCGCAAAGTCAAAGTGTTATAGTAAAAAAGTAACAGCTCATAGATTCAAGACAGATGTGGTGATAAGCAGGACTCTAAATAGATCATCCATCCTATCAGACATAATCTCATGAGCACCTTTTACAAATGGGAAAAGTATTTTCATTAACTACCATTTGATAAGTAAAATATATCGGTGTTTTAATCATTTCTAATAATGGTGCTGCATTTGTGTCTAGCACTTAAGGAAAATATTCTTACACTACTGAAGACTAATTTATTATAATGATCTCTAAATGATCCAGGAAGAATCTTTGCAATAATTTAGAACCTTAATCACTGGCTTACCTAATAGCAGGCATAACTCAATGCACTAGATATATAGAGATTCTTATGGCACTTTAAACCTTTAGATGTTGTGTGGAAACGTTTGAAAAAGAAATTTGGTTTATCTCCTAGTTTTATATGACTGCATACGTTTCAAGTCATTGGAGCAATTTGAGCACTATTTTTTCACTATCACAAATGCATAACAGAACATTTCAAAGCCTCTTCAAATAATCTTCATTAAAAATCTGCATTTTGACTATTTTTGGACCTTTCAGAATTTGATTTTTCATATAATTCATCATAATGCATTAAAAATGAATTCAGAAAGTGGTGAGTTAATCAAATAAGGTTAAATCAGAGGGAAATAATATGTATTGGAGCTGCTCCCTTATTACTGCCACAGAAGCTAATAGTGGAACAAAGAATCTGCAAAGGTGGAGGTTAAAGACCTGTCTCTTCAGTTGTTTTGAAAGCATTTACTTCCTATCACAAACTGTGTGTAACACAAGACTTCCCTGAATGAGGCACAGCTGAACAAACAGGGGACAGCCACAGGAGCTCACTGTCTTACTTCTATATCTTTTTCAGAAATGGGGGAAACAAGTTGGAAATCCAGAGCTTTTTGTCCTAACATTTTAATTTAGCTTAATAAAAGTAAATTATTTTTAAAAATCATTACAGAAATGCACTTATCAGAAATTGTCCCAACAGTTCTTTTGTGAAGGAAATGAGAAAAAGTTCATAATGCACCGATATTTCCATCTTCCCTAGTACTTGCATGGATAAATTGTCTCCATTCAGGAATGAAAGCAAATATTAAACAAAAAGATACATTTTGGCATAAACTTCTTTCTTTGAAAGATAATAATTATATATTCTGTTCAATACTAATATTTTAGTTCCCCTATGAATGAATTACTGACTTCATAATCCTGTGGTATTTTATTTTAGCTTTTCAGTGACAACCAAAAGCAATTGTGCTGCTTTCCAGTGCAAATTACAGATCTGTGTAAATGTATTTTAGTACTTAGTTAATAATTCTGCTCACTTAGTCAAAATTTAATGGAAAGTCTGAGTGTGATAATTTCTTCAGTTGATTAAATTTTTCAATTTTGTAAATAAAAGGATAAATTAGAGTAAAAAATCCATCCTCTTAATATTCAGTTCTGTAACTTTTAACAAATATACTCCATATCCAGATTAGTTTTATCACCTCAAGTTCCCACCTTCCTTTGTTTGAGGTGACAAAAAAAATATAACATGTACCCTGACTGAGGCCATGAGATTATGGACTTAGATCTGATGATAGTGAGTCATGCATCTTTGGGGACAAAGGGAGAAATGTGGACCACTAAGATTCAGAGCCATGGCCCTACAGATGATTGCCCTCCCCAGGTAATACCATCTTTTTTAATCCATCACCACTCCCAGTAGTATTTAGTGGATCCTTTCAAGGTAATGGTATTTTGGCAAAAAGGATGGGATGTTACTGTTGATATTAGGTTATAACCAGACAGTAGCTTATGCCTTAGGCATTGTTTTCTTTTATTTTGTTTTTATAATCTCTCATGCTTATTGAAGAAAGCCAGCTGCTGTGATGTAAAATGACTTTTGAAGAGCACATAAAGCTGGAAACTAGAGAGGAATCTGAGTAGCCAACTGTAAGTTCCACCCCAGGAGGGCTCCAGGCAGATGCCCCTCCCCCCACCTGGTTAAGTCTCCACCCAGTTACCTGCTTAACTGGCACACCTGGAGGCAGTTACTTCCCCCTTCCCTGAGGTCACATCCTAATCCACCTGGCCACACCTCCCTGTCCCTGCCCTAGATAAGGCATGGGCCGGCGGGCTGTGGGTTGCCCCTTCTCTCCAGCCTCCCATCATCTTGGCCACAGGCCAGCAGTTCGGGAATAAACGTGTGATTTATTTGCTACCTACTTTAATAAACCTTACAACCAACACGGGACTGCCAGAAGGAAGTATATCCTGTCGGCCATAAAGAAAGCGGGTTTCTAAGCAGTCTTCCTCCTATCTCCTGAAATTGAGCCTTTAGATGGTACTGCATCCTGTAAACAGGTTTGCTCATAATAAAAGGTCATAAGACAAATACTATCATCTAACCAATACCCTGACCTCTTTGAAAAAATAGTTTTATTTTAATTAAGTGGTTGGATTTGGCATTTGTCATGGAACAATCCAGTTTATGAGTAAAATGCATCTTGATCAATGTCACTCTTTAAACATTTTTACTCACCACTCTCAATCCACCCTTTCCCTCACTATTCTTAATTTTGTAGGGTATAAATTGAATGTTGACAGCACTTCCCCTACCTTCTTCTATTCATTTGTCTACTCCTCTCCTCTTGACCCTGTTCCCAATCTTCAAGTAACTATTTCCTGCCGATCATTCTGGTGAACAATGATCTTACCTAACAGTGATCAAGTTATGAGTGCTTCTTCTTTTAATCTAATAATTTCTTGTAAAGCAGGTGATAATACTTCCACCAAATTCTATCACTGTCAATCCAGAGCATACACTGACTTGTGTTTTTCTTTGATTAACAGTATTCCATTTTTTTTTTTTTTTTTTTTTGTCAGTCCTGGGGCTTGGACTCTGGGCCTGAGCACTGTCCCTGGCGTCTTTTTGCTCAAGGCTAGCACTCTGCCACTTGAGCCACAGCGCCACTTCTGGCCATTTTCTGTATATGTGGTGCTGGGGAATCGAACCCAGGGCCTCATGTATATGAGGCAGGCACTCTTGCCACTAGGCCATATCCCCAGTCCAACAGTATTCCATTTTTAAACAGATAGCGTTGTTCTGGCTTCTTTTGACATACTCACCAGTTTATGAGTATTTGAAGTGTTGCTCATTTTTGAAATTCACTATCAACATTATCAACACCTAGGTTTTCTATGACCAGAAGAATTTATTTTACTTGGCTAAATACCTGAGAGTAGGATTGCTGAGCTGTATAGTGTGCACATGCATTTAACTTGTTCACAAATGTTCAAATGTTTTCCAAAGTGCTTTGAATTTGTCTATTTTTCTTAATTTATTTGTTGTCAAACAGATATACATAGGGGTTATAGATTCGTACATAAGACTGAGTACATTTTTTATCAAACTTGTTACCTCCGCCCTCATTTTTCTCCCACCTACCCCCTTTCTTAACTCCCTGCCCTCCCCATTGTACAGCTAGTTAGTTTACAGCATATTGTCTGGTAAATGTTGTTGCATTGGTTCACCTTTTACCTTTGTCTTTCTAATTTGATGTTCCCCCTTCCCTGCTCTACTTCCATTGGTATATATAATACCCAGGGTACCAAAATCAGTTACAGTGATATCAGGGGTAAAACCATAGGGAAGAATGACAAAAGAAAAAGACATAATTTCACATTGTATGTTGAAAATAACAAAAATGATAAACCACTTATTTCCATAGCTTGGATTTTGATTGTACATTTTCCATTAGCTTCTGGAGAATGTAAGCCTGTGAGAGATTTCCAGTCACTCTGCATCTCTAAAAGCACTTGACATCAGCCATTCTATTTTTTTTGATAGCCATTATAATAAATACAGTGTAGTAGCAAACTAAAAGGTTAATTTGCATCACTGCAATGGGTAATGACACTGATCTATATGTCTATTTGTCATATACATGTGTTCTAATAAAAATATCTACTCAAGACTTGAGTGAATCAAGGTTTGGACATTTCCTTCCTATAGACACTTAAATGTTCTTCATGAAAAATTTTTATTCAATATGTGCACGGAACTCATGTCAGTACTGGGGATTGAACTCAGAGTCTTGGGATAGGCAGGCACTTTAACATTTGAGCCATTCCCCAATTATCTTTTTAATTTAATTTTTAGATAGATTCTTATATTTCTACTCAGGCAGGTCTTGGACTATGACTATCCTGTCTAGGACTAATGAATAGGGACTATGGGCATGTACCACTATGTGCTTGGGATACTATCTCTTTTAGTGAGAAATCTAACAGGTTAATATACTGAGCTTTTTATATTAAAACAAAAATGTGTTTTACATGTGAAAATACTCAATATAAGTGATTTTTAAATACCCATCTCTTTTTAATAAATAAGCATGGCTTATAATTCACTTAAAGAAGTTCATCTCCCTAACATATGAAGTGACTAACTTAAGCCATGATACAAAAATCTAAGTAGCAAACACAGTTGGGAAGAATTGTGAATATATTCTCAGTGTACCTCTAGTTTCCCCTCATAACATGAACTACAGTGTTGGTAATTGTTTGATCACAATTTCATCTATTTTTATAGAATAAAATGGAGTTGCAACAATAGAATTCATTACATTCCTATTTGTTCAAAGTTAGGGACTGATGATTTGTTGTTTCTTTTTCTGATTTGTTCTTGTCCTACTTAATATGGAGAGAGAAATTTCTAAGTCTTCCTAAAAATACACAGCCAATTTGAATAAGGGGGAAATTTTGATCTAGAAGTTTGGGCATATGTACATCATCTGTCTAGAAGAGGTAGCAATTGATAACACTGAACTCATCAGAAATATTAAGCTGTCAGTTTAATCACTGATGGCAGTTGTTATTAGAAGGTTGTTGTAAAAACCTGACAGTGAGCCCATCTATCTTTCTGAAGTATTATTTCATAATGCAGTTGCTATCCCCTTATCATTGCCACCCACCTTGATGTAATGCAGCCAAAGTGGGCCCTATATACCCCAATTTTATCACTGACAGCTAAATAAACTCTGCTTTTCCATAAAGTCAACCTAGTTCACTCAAGTAGGTACAGTAATATATAAATGATTGAAATCGACCTCTACAGTCTCTTATTTCCAATCTCTCCCCATACTTATTCTCTGTATCTGATTGTTTCTGGCTTAGTGCCAAGATGCAAGTCCAGAAAACACTAAAGCACCTGTATCTTGAAATGCATATTTTCCTTTTATTATATCAAGTAGATTGGAGAGGGAAGGCAGAAACACAGAGAGACACAGAGATACAAAGTTACAGAAGCAGAGACAAAGAGAAAAAGAAAGAGAGAGAGTTAGTTCTTGGCTTCTTAAAAGAAAAGGCTAAAACAATTCTCTTTAGAATGTTATTAAACATGGTAATTATCTAATATATAGGAAAATCTGTTTACCAAGATGAGATCGTGTGTGCAGTGTGTGTGTATCTGTGTGTGTGTGTGTGTGTGTGTGTGTGTGTGTGTGAGACGCTAGGGATCGAGCCCATGGCCTTGCATATGCTCCATAAGCATGTTACATCATTACTACAAAGATTTTTAAATACCATTCATTCATAGGAAGAAATTGCTCAAATAGATGATTTTGAAACTAGAATAAGAGAAGAATAAAGTTATACTCGTAGAGAGAAAAAAATGACTTGTATTTACTCAAAAAGCCTAATGAGACCAAGAAAAGCCACAATATAATTTTCACATATATGCATGCACTATCGCTAGATTATACATCCGGCTGTATTTATTTGCATATATTTAATATTGGTAACTTTAAGCTACAAACTACACAGTTTCATAAACTACACAGTTTCATATTTCCAGGTTTAATAATTAAAAATACATTGTATTGGATAGGAGCTGTATTTTCAAACAAGGTAGAAACAATATGAAAATCATGCTTTTTGTTGTTTTTGTTAGTGTCCATTCTATTACATGGGTGGGTGACTAAAGCTGATTGTTACAGAATCTGATTTCAGTCCACACTCTTCCTTCTCTTACCACTATCACTCTCCATTTATATTCTCCATGTCCAGTAATTCTGTGTTGCTATAGGCCAAGACCAAGTTATTACCTTGACTTCCCTTCAATTCAAATGTATACTGCCTTAAGCCCAGGACATAAGGCTATAGAGAATCTTTCCTTAGGAAATAGTGACTTTTCTTTCTGAGAATGTGTATATTACTCTCTTTTTCCTTCCATAGAAAAGGTATTACTGGAACTAAAACATTCTTAAATAGTATGAATACTGAAGTTTCTCACCATATGTCAAGCCAGGAAAGAGAAATATTTGATTAACAGAGGTTGTCACAGCTCTCAAACATGGCATAAATTATAAAAACTACCTTCTGTGTGCAAAATTATTCTGTGCACAAGTCTGCATGATTGAATTACAAATAACATGGATGCTGGAGGCTCATGCCTGTCATTCTAGGTACTCAGGAGACTGAGATCTGAGGATCACAGTTCAAAGCCAGTGTGGGCAGAAAAATCCATAAGATGCTTCTCTCCAATTGACCACCAGAAAACCTACGGTGGCTTTGTGATTCAAGTGGTAGATCTCCAGCCTTGAGTTGAAGAGGTCAGGGACAGCAGGCAGCCCAGAGTTCAAGCCCCAGGATCAACAATAACAACAACAAAAACCAGAGTGAGTTAGGACTGTTGAGCAATCCTGCAATACTTCTGTGCAGCACACTTGCCTGAAGGGAAACACAAGGATCTTCCTCTATATATGTTTGGAACAATAATTTACATAATTTGTCTCTTCAGATCCCCACATTAACCTAAAATACTTGAAAGAATAGCAGCTTGAGGAAGTGACCAGGAAAGCAAAACAACCAGTGATTGTCAGGAAAGTAGGAAAATACCTAAAATATCATAGTGGAAAGTCACTACAATCTCCAAATTCTCTACCTAATGAGCCTGCAAAATGCATCCAGAATTTCTTTGCCTCTAATAAGGACATTCTATTGCTCTTACTACACTTTGGTGTTTTCGGTACTTGAGTGAAAATAAGACTGACTTTGGTGTTAAAACCTTATTTTTTCCCCAGTCTTGGGGCTTGAATTCAGGTCCTGAGCACTGTCCCTGGCTTTTTTTGCTCAAGGTGAGCACTGTTACCACTTGAGCCACAATGCCACTTCCAGCTTTTTCTGTATATGTGGTGCTAAGGAAGCAAACTCAGGGCTTCATACATGCTAGGCAGGCACCCTAACACTCAGCTACATTGCCAGCCCTAGGTCTTAATTCAAACAGATCCATCTAATGTCACATGAATCTCTCTCTTTCCCCTTCTCTCTCTCTCTCTCTCTCTCTCTCTATATATATATATATATGTATATATATATATATATAAAATCTTTGAAGAGAAGATCTCAATAATTGTCAGAGCTTACTGTAGCTACACAAAGAGGTCTCATGCTTGCCTTTGTCCCCTTAGACATTGAGACATGAAAAATTTTAGAAAGAAATCTTTCCAATTATTCTGGTAGGACTAACCTACTATTTTAGGCCATTTATCATGCAATTTTGGACTCATTATATCAGAGCCTATTATTCGTTAGTATTCATTGACTTCTACTACTCAGACTTATTCCTTTTGCTTCTGATCCTTTAATGCAACTATTAAATTTCTGTCACTCTTTCTAACTTTCAAGGTCTCACTAGTCCACTGTGCTACCCTTATAGTCCATTTCCCACCCCACACCTATTTCTTATGGTAGACATTGGTGTCACCAAAGTTATTGATTTGTAATCACTGTAATGTGGATGCATAAGATATTCTGCTCTCACAGTATTCAAACTCCAGTTCAATGGCCATCAAGTGCCCCCACCTAGTCCATTCTTCCACTAGCAGAGGAAGATCTTTATATACATATATAAATATATGCATATATACAACAATATAATATGTAATTAATATTTGAATCCTGGCTTTTCGTATTTATTGTCATTGAGTAACCTTGAACTCTGAGCCTTTCAGTGCATTGAGAATATGGAGAATATGGGCATCCACAAATCAAGGTTAACAGGACAAAATAACTTAAAAATTTAGATGCCTTCCTTTTAACACCTCTCTTGATCCCTATGATCAGCTTGTATGAAACATTGTCCAATCATGAAATAAAGATAAAAGTTCTATGGATATAAAAGAGTTGAGTGGTAGAACACAATTTTCTATAATAATGTCATGTATGATTGATGAAATGCACCATGTGAAACAGATTATCTGTGACCAAATTAGCATTTTTCTATACGGCCAGCTGATGTGCACATGTAAAACATGAAATATACACATACATTGTAAAACAATTAAATGACTCAAAGGTTATGCCACAGTTTATTTAAACCTCATGAATATCTGAATTATATCTATAGAAACGATTGCTAACAATGTGGCAAAGTATGCATTTCTAGTGCCTATTCATCTTTGAGGAAAATATATTTTGTGCATTTTCTCGGGTTTGAATAATGTCTCATTTGTTCTTTTTTGAGGCTTCTTATTTTCAAGAGTTCTGAGCTGTCTTTAGGAAAGATTGATGTCTGATGTCACTGTTAGGAAGTGCAAACAGTTCAGGCTCACTACAGTCCCTGCCTCATCCCTTGCTCTGCAGGATGCACATACTTTGGCAGTCTGGGTTCAGAAGGGGTGTTCTTACCTGGCAATAAGTGATGCCAATGAAACCTTTCCCTACAAGGCTCAAAACCCTTAGTGGTTGGTCACCAACGCAACAAAGGGACTAAATGAATATGTGTAGGCTGAAAGGTACTATTGCAGTTATCCAATCCATGCTAAAAAGCAATCTAAAATTCAAAATTTCCTGTAGTTAAGTTAATCTCCAGAATATCATGCCCATGTTAGCTGGAGAATATCTGGATGTGTTTAACAACACTCTCACCCTCTTTCTCCAGACATAAGAGCTTTGTGATCCATTGCATTAATAATAGCAATTGTCAGTGTGCAATTTAGATGTAATTTCCACAGTGTAACATGTTCCAGCAGCACCTCCACCCCTATGGAGAGGGGAGCAATAGGAGGGAACTCTTGGCAAAGTAAGTAAAATGAAAGGAATGTATATAAGTTGACGTAAAGCAGGTGTTTAAGGAACCCTTGAGCACCACAGTGGGAAATATAGTGCTATTGTGGAAGTTGGACCTTCAGAAGCTGTTTAGTCATTGCAAAGCCCAAGCCTGCCGCACATCTATAATAACTGAATTATTGCCTTTCAGGGGGCAAAATGTAACTGCATTCACAATATTTAATGAGAATTAATGTGAGCTTTCTTTTGGATGGAAAATTTAGATTCTGATTGCTATAAACAATTTTTTCTTTGGCTATCTCAGGTTACAAATGTAACAACAGCAAAAAACAAAAAAAAACATCAAAAACAAATGAAAATTATGAACTCTGTGAAGATTTGACCAGTCACTGTTATTTTTGTTTTTTCACTTTGCTTTGGACCCATGACCTAACATTTTGAACTCTCCAGTGATAATAATTGCTATGATTTGATGGTGTATACCATGTGAATGTAAAACTCCCATCCCTACAGTGCTGTTGGTGGGGAAACTGAGTTCGTGGAATATGACTTGAGTACAAGAGGGTGATTAGAGAACAGCATTAATATTCTCCTAACTGAGGCCTGAAATTAATGGTGCATCATTTCATTATTCATTGAATCTGCTCCCACCTTGATCTTAAGTTTCTCCAAACAACACCCCTAGCTGTAAGAAGTAAGTTTCTGTTGCTCTAAGATATTTGGTTTGTAATCTTTTGTCATAAGAGCACAAAGAGGCTAGTCTAGAGCTGCTAGATAAATTGCAAGAAATGTCTTCAAATATTAAAAAGTCAAAGTGATCCAAACATCAATCAGTAATTTCACTAGTAAATTCAAATAATGCTGTCAGTTTTTGCTTAGGTGATTGCCCAAACTTTTCCCTTTTAGTTCCCTTCTGAAAACTCATCTTTAAAAGGGTGAAAGAGCACCAGGCAGGGTAGCTCATGCTGTAATCCTAGCCGCTCACGAGGTTGAGATGTAAGGATTCCAGCTTGAAGCTAAGCTGAGCAGAGGAATCCATGAGACACCTAAAATCAACCAGCAAAAACATGGAAGTGGAGGTATGGCTCAGATAGTAGAGCACTAGCTTCAGTATCACAAATTTTAATTTTTATTTCTGATAGAATTTAAATTGCACATAGTTCTACTTTTTCATAAAATATATGTGCTAGTACATTTAGTCAAACATATTCTTAGAGAAAGAGAAAACTATCTTTGGATTTCAGAGTAATATCTATATAAATACGTTACAAATTTCAGTCTGTTCGTAATGCCACAACCAAACACACAGCATTTCTAATATTATAATGAATATATGAACCTTGGCCTTGGGGTAAATTTAGCAGTAAAATGAGCTTCAATCAACAAAATATTCATGAATACATCTATATCCATGCCTATATCTATATATGTATATATTGATAAATATTATTTACTTTGGCTCTACACAAAAGGCTTAAACTTTCCTCTCAATAGTTCATCAAATTGACCTATTAGCATTTTGCTTCTATATAAATACTGTACTCATGCAAATATGGGTCATAGTGCAGTTATATGTTTAGCTTTTTGGGGAACCCCCATACTGCTTTCCAGAGTGGTTGAACAAGTTTAAATTCCCACCAACAATATAGTAGGATTCCCTTTTGGCTACATCCTCTCCAGCATCTGTTATTATTAGTGTCCTTGATAAAGGACATTCTTACAGGGGTGAGGTAGAATCTCAATGTTGTTATAACTTGCATTTCTTTTATGGCCAGTGATGTTGAGCACGAAAGGCTAAACATAGAACTCCCCTATGACCCAGGAGCCCCACTTTTGGGTATCTACCCAAAAGCAAGGACACACTAAGGCCACCAGCACAACTATGTCCATCACAGCACAATCCGCCATCGCTAAAATACAGAATGAACCCAGAAGCCCCTCATTAGATGAATGGATAAAAAAATGTGGTACATATACACAATGGAATTCTATGCATCTAACAGAAAGAATGACACTGCCCCATTCATAAAGAAATAGAAGGACTTGGAAAAAGATTTACCATTGTTGTTTTTATTTTCAATGTTCCATCTGAAATTATGCCACTTCCTTTTGTCTTCCCCAGCCTTTCACCCCTGATGTCACTGTTACTGATTTCGGTACCCTGGGTAATGTATGTATGCTTATTGGAACTAGGGAAGGGGAACATCAAAAAGGAGAGACAAAGGGTAAAAGGTAAACCAACTCAACAGCAATACTTACAAGAATATATGTTGTAATCCAACTGTACAACTCATGGTGGGGGGAGGTAGAGAGGGGGAAGGAGGGAGAAAAATGAGGGAGGAGTTATCATGATTGATAGGAAATGTACTCACTGGCTTATGTATGAAACTGTAACCCCTCTGTACATTACTTTGACAATAAATAAATTAATAAGAAAGAATTCAAATATGAAATGTTTTAATTAAGGAAGGGAAATATCAAATTTTGAGACAAAAGGTAAGAGGCAAACTAATACAACAAACAGTAATACTTACAAGACAATATGTTTTCAACTAACTGTACAATTCAGGGGAAAAGGGAACTGAGGAGGAGGGAAGGTGGGAGAAAAATGATGGAGGAGGTAACAAGTTGTCATGCAAAGTACTCACTACCTTATATATGTAACTGTAACCCCTCTGTACATCACATTGACAATACAAAAGCTCAGAAAAGAATGCAAATATGAAAGAACTTAGCCAAATTTTAAAAATCAATTTTATGTATAACTAAATAGATATAAAATAAAATGAGGAAACTTTTAATGATTGTTATCTTTATATTAATTATTGGATTACATTATTTTATATGCTTGGAAATGATATATAACATTAGAAGATTAATTTTTCTGAACTGGACAATAAGGAAATACAAATTTGAATAGAGGATATTTCAGAGCTAGATTTGTCATCAACTTTATCCAGAATCTTAGCTTTATCATTAGAGTAGGCCAGTCTGTGGAGTGTTTTGGAGAGATACACATTCTTAAAAGATGAAACCTGACACAATGTAAAATTTTAAATAAATGAAACCTGACGCAATGTAAAATTACTTTGAGTTTAATTAGAGATGTAAACATTATATATGATGCATATGATTGAATAATTTAGTTAATAGAGATGGACTCAGGTGTTGTGGTTATAACAAAATAGCTTAGATTGAGTAATTTATAAACTAGAGAAATCAATGCCTCATGGTCCCAGAGGTTAGAAAACCCACAAGATCAAGAAAACTGTAGATTTACTGTCCGTTAATATTTTGCTCTGTTTTCAAAGATGGCATGTTTTTAATGCATTCTCAAAGAACACAGAGGGCAGGCCATCTTCCTTAGGTCCCTTGAAAGGTTACAAATCCTATTCCTAGTGTCCAGTCTTCATGTCCTAATCAGTGCTGATCTCATCATCTCCCAAAAGCCCACCCTTGAGCATTAACTCATAAGGCAATGGATTCCAACATATTACTTTGCTATGGCACAAACAATTAGGCCATAGCAGAGTAATATACATTATTCATATTAAATCCCAAAGAATTACATGAATCTAAAATAGACTACAGGAAATACACTGAGATATTTCAATCTTCCTCTGTTATTTCAAAGGGCATGTAATAATGTAAGTGCCTCAGGAAACTTTTTCATATGAGACATTGTTAGATAGCACGTGTGCTAAGGACAGCAGTAGAGAAGATTCAGATACTGATTTTAGTTGGCTAACATTTGTCTCTCATTACAAGGTACTCTAATGTTAAGAGAATAGTGTCAACTATTCAAGAAATAGCACATCGGGGCTGGGGATATGGCCTAGTGGCAAGAGTGCCTGCCTCGTATACATGAGGCTCTGGGTTCAATTCCCCAGCACCACATATACAGAAAACGGCCAGAAGTGGCGCTGTAGCTCAAGTGGCAGAGTGCTAGCCTTGAGCAAAAAGAAGCCAGGGACAGTGCTCAGGCCCTGAGTCCAAGCCCCAGGACTGGCCAAAAAAAAAAAGAAATAGCACATCAACTTTGTACTGTTTGTGCTATTTGTCCAGAGCTATAATTTCTCAACTATTATTATATAATAATACATTCTCAGAAGTAGATAATTTAAACAATTATTTATTTCCCTCGCTTTCTCCCTTCTTTCCTCTACCTTCCTCCCTTCATCCTTTTTTACCATTTTTCTTTCAATTTTCCTTTCCTTTGGCCTTCTCAATTTTTCTTCTTTGTTTCTCAAACAACTCTTTGAACTTTCTGTATATCCTATAAACTCTTGATTTTTTTTCTCAGCATTAAGTTAATGGTCCATTTTTACTTTCAAATAAATACTTGGAATCAGTTGCTGGTGGTTAATGCTTATAATCCTAGTTACTTAAGAAAGTGATATCTAACAGATGATGATTTGAAGCCATCCCAGGTAGAAAAGTCTACTGGATACAATGGCCAAAATAACCAACAAATGCAGGACTGAAAGCATGGCTCAAATGGTAGAATGCTAGCTTAGCAATGAGTGGCCCTGAGTTCAGAACCCCAGAGTTGCCCAAAGACAAATTCAGTAACTCTTTTGGTGGTGCATAATGCACAGTATTTCATATTTTATTTTAATTTTCACTATATTTCTTGGAATATGTTAATAAGACAATGGGGTTTCATTGTGATAATCCCACATATGTGCAGAGTGTATTTTGAGCACATTAACTCCCTCTATTTTATTTCCTTAACCTTCCTAATGCCTCCCCAATTTTAAGTGTTTCAAGTATCTCACTGATATAGTGCACATAGGCACATGCATGTGTGTGCACATGCACACACACATCATACTTTAATCACCCTCAGTCCTAGTACTGTCATCTTTATTCCTTTCTATACTATTTTGTATTTATGATTATTTATTGTTATCATCATTTTGCATTTAGATTTAACATATGAGAAAAATATATTTCCTGAGATTGGTTTATCTTATTGATAATTTTGATCTCAAGTTGATCCATTTTTCTACAAATGGAATTTTATTCATTTTTATGGCTGAGTAATTTCCATAATGCATATTTACTCCATCTGTTTTGAAGGGGTATGTTCCAGCCCTGGGGCATGAATTCAGGGTCTGGTCCCATCCCTGAGCTTTTTTGCTCAAAGCTAGAGCTTTACCACTTGGGCCACAGCTTTATTCCAAATAATATATATTTCTATTACTATTGTTAATTACTCTGTTGTGTTTAGTCTGATACTACAGCTTGGCTACTGTAAGATGTAAGTTGATAAACATGATTATGAAGATTCTGATCTTTCATAATGACTTACACACCCAAGAGTGGTACTCCGAAATCACAGACAGACAAATTTTTTGTTTATTAATGAATCTCTTTACTGGTTCCACAGTGATTGTAATAGTGTGCATTTGCACCAGTACTCTTTGTGATCCCTTCTTCCCTGTATTCCCCACAAATTTTTATTTTGTTTATATTCCTAATCATGGCCATTTTTAATGGGGTGAGATAAAAATCTGTGTTATTTGACTTACATTTCCATCATGATTAAAGATGTTGAACGTTTCTTCATGTATTTATTGGTCATTATCACTTCTGAGAACTTTATATACATTAGACAATTCATTAATTGAAATCTTATTTTCTTGCTCTTTTATTTATTGAGCTCTTTGTATATTCTGATGTTATTCGTTGAATAAGTAACCAGCCTTTCTTCTACTTTATAGGTTTTCCTTTATGTCTACTGTCTCCTTTGATGTGCAGAAACATTAATTTGATGCAATTCATTTTGCCAACTCTTGCAACTCTTCATTACCTGGTTAATTGGAATTGTCTTCAGGATAGACTTTAAGCCTGTCAATTTATTATTATAATTACCAAGATAATTATTTCAAGTCTATCAGATTTTTTCAACAAATAGTTTGCAATTTTTATTTTTCCACTCTGTGTTTCAAAGTCAATGTGTTCTAGAATTGACTGGTAAGTAATTCAGTGTTCAGACAATTGAGTGAAGTTATAGCATCCTTTTAAGTGCACATGGTACTGACTAAAATAGCAAAGGTCTGTGTATATTCTTCAATAAGAAATAATTACGTTTGGTTAAACTTAGATTTCCTAACTTTAAATTTTCATATTTTTTTCTCTAAAATTCTTAGCAATGTCTAGTAGAATTCTTTCACATAGTATGAGAAAGCAACTGTGGATTTAACATTCACACTGGCAGATTTTGCTGAGTGTAAGGCATAATAAACATTCACTACATTTACCATCTATTCTTTATTTTAGATACAAATGGTTGCCATGTTATAAGATTACTAGCCTAAAATTAGGTTAATAAATCCATGAAAATATACAATTCTTTGAAATGCATGTATGTTTTCTGTTGGCAATGGATACGCATTTTTCTAAGTAAGTAATGTCATTGATATTTGGATTCCAGCTATCAAACATGGCATTTATTTCACTATGAAGACACAAATATGAAGATAAATTAAGGCTGCCTTAGTATCTACCTTAGTGTGGTTCTGCATGCAATGCCTCAGTCGCATTCTTGCAATGTTTCACAGTTCAGTTCATACAACATAATTGAATATCTAACCCACTAGTGATGCTTGAAATTATGACTCTAATAATATACTACACAGTGAAGTAAAAATGTGGATAGACTTATGTAAAACAGTAAAGCAAAAGTACATCATTTAACTTAGGGGGCTGTTGGCTTTCTCACTTCCCTACAAGCATCACTGGATTTACCCTAGTAGCTGTTTTTCTACTGTTAGCTCTTAACTAAATATTGGCACCTAAAAGCACTGTCTGTCCTTCAGCTGGTCAAGCCAAATACAACTACAGCCCAAAAAATACATCCTGTTCCTCCTTCAGCAGCCAGAAGTCGTCTCTCACAGTTCCAAGGAAAAACAAGAAGAAATATTTCCAAAGATTTTTTTTTGTCTTATAGCAAAATTCAGCATTCATAAAATTATGTTTGAGGAAAAGCACCTAGGATGTGTTTATAAACGACATTGCAATTTCAACTTGAGAAACATTAATTCATAAAATAGGTAGAAATATTTTTAGATGGTACTGACAGTTTGCATGAGCTTGGGAGTGGTGTGACTTGCTTTCATAGGAAAGGAATGGCCTAGCCTGGGAATTTTATTGGCAGATATCATTGCTTAGAAATGCACATGGGATGTCTGTCTTATAAAGCAGCAAGTATAATATTTTACTTTTCTTTTTTCAGTTTTATGACAGGAATCAGTTATTATACAAGAAAAAAGTTTTCTTGCTTTTCTCATCATTCATCTTCCTTTTGTGAGACAGAATTAACTAGAAGTCTGTATAGTATCTTGGAATTTTATGGCTCTCTCTGGTTTACAAAGTATTTTTACATACACTATTTCCTTTAATCCTTCTAAAACTTTTGAAGGAATTTCTGATATTTTTACTTTGTTTAAAAAATACTAGATATGATTGGAGATTAGTGAATAACCTAGTACTATGCAATCACTAAATAACAAAACTAGATCTGCAAATTTGAGCTTTAGTATCCAGAAAGGACATGCTGTCTTCCACTCCTGTGACATATTCTTACTTGTTACAACTAGCTTAACAAAACTTCCTACTTTTCCTCAGTCAACATTCGGGGTGGAAACAGAACTTTCCAACATATATTGGATCAAACCCCACAAAGTTATCACTTTTTTTCAGGCCACTGGAAGGATGCATATTAATAATTTGATATAATTCAATCTAAGATCCTGTAAAGGATACTTAATCATTTTTCATACTGCACGTGCACGCACTCATACACATACCCAATGGTCTGTTTTCATATTATCCCACAAAATGTTAACATTTCTTCCTTTTATTTGTTGAAATATTTTCGATCCTTGGAAGCTATGCTTCTATACTGGTTTTGTCAGTTTGGCTGATTAGGTAAGTCGATTCAGATAAAATTATCTGGTAGGTTGTTTTCAGAAAAATCAATTTGTTTTGATTTTATAATGAATAAATAAATGAAGTTAGCATTAAAAGGTTCATTTATATAAAGATACTAAAGGAGGCAGTGGAGAAATGGTGCTGGTGGGCAGGGGGTTCCAGAAAGTTCTCAGATGACAGAAGCCCTTCCAAAACCTCAGGATGCTGTGAGGGAGGGAAAGGAGGTCTCATTCAGAAAGCTCTCATTTCCTGAACTCTCCCTGGGGAGGCATAGATATCATAAAAGATCCCGGAATGAACTTTGCTACATCTCAAAATAATACATTTCAACTTTTAAGAGATTGGTAAAAATTTAGATTTGATCTTCCTTTTTTGTTTTTGTTCTTTAAAAAAGGAAAGACTTGTCTGTCTTTTTAAAGAAAAATTACACCACCCAGGCTAAGAATTAAAAATATTACTATAATTCTACACAATGCTAAGTTTTTTTTGTTCTTTTAAATTTTTTAAAAAATTTTTATTGTCAAACTGATATACAGAGCGGTTCCAGTTTTGTACGTTAGGCATTGGATAGATTTCTTGTACTGTTTGTTACCTCCTCCCTCATTCCCCCTCCCCCAACCCTTTTCCCCTTCCCCCCCCCCCCCATGAGTTGTTCAGTAGATTTACACTAAACAGTTTTGCAAGTATTGCTTTTGTAATCACTTGTGTTTTTTAACCTGTGTCTCTCGATTTTGGTATTCCCTTTCAGTTTCTTAGTTCTAATACCTGTATACACAGTTTCCAATGTACTCAGATAAGATACAAAGATAGTTAAAACGCATGTTTGACTCAGTTTAAACTAGGAGATAAAAAAATGAGGACAGAAAGAGTGATATGGCTTAACCTAAATAATTAATCAAAATGATTATTAACAGAAAATAGTGTAAAGTAGATTCTATCAAATGGCCAGTATACTTTATAAGATAATCACCAGTGCATTTCAAGTTACATTACAGTTAATATTTGAGAATTCTCATCCATTAATGAGTTTACTGGCCTACTCATTTATAAACAAAAATTATCTTTGCTACAGATGTATTAAGTTTAGCCAGTAATTACAACCCTGGAGAGTTTTTATAACAACAAATGGGTATTTACATAATTTTACTTTGCTCTGTGTGGCTATCAGATATAGACCTTGTACATGTTAAGAAAGCATTCTCATCTGAGCTCTCCCCTAGACCAATATTCAGAATTATGAAAAATATTTATTGTTTAACTTGAGTGTACATAATTTGCATATAATTTTAAAAATAAATTTTAAGAAATACATAATTTAAATTAATAAATTAATCATTTTAAATTAAGAGCTTAATTTACATATTAATGAATTAATTTAAATAGAATTTCTTATTTTAAATTCTTTCAGACATTTTTACTAAGTAAATTTAATATATAGTAGCATTAAGTATTGCCAATTTTAATAAAAGTTTAGTGAAATAAGATAAATCAGCATTGACGGAGGCTTTCTGCTAATTATACATTAGATTTTTCAAATACAAATAAAGCAAAGAAAATCCACAATTATATATTATTAAGTTTTATAGAAAATTAGGGAAAGTTGGAGGAAAAGTAATATCTGTGAATATGTATTTAAGGTAAAATATATGATAAAATTAACCGATGACTTCTAAATTAGGAATTGACTTGAGTTCTGGAAAAACCTGAAGTAAATGAAGTCATGACCATGGGCATGGTTTTAGTTGACATCTTCAGAGGAAACATGAGTCATCAAACAAAGAGTCATTGTTGAAATTAGAAATTTCTGCCAGATGACATCTAGGCAGAAATTTCACAATCTTGTGTTCTTTTGACAATGTCTTACTTCTTTGGAATTTTATATCCAAAGGTATACATTTACTATAAATTTACCATAATAGAGCATATTACCATATGCATTGTTACTATATATATATATTTGTGTGTGTATATATTTATACTGAAAAATAAATTGAAAATATAGATGATAAAGCAATAGCACCATTAATATTCCCTCCCAATATTACAATTTTACCTTTAGCACCTCTATATAATAATAACCACCACATTTTGTTACACTTGAGGTCAACCATAAAGTGTTTATTGAAAAACCACAGGGCATGACGATCTACTCAAATACTGTGGCAGTCACCTTCACAACGGGCCTACTTCACTTGAACTTTTGCTTGTCAGTATCTGAGCAGTAGGGGTTTTTGTTAACATTTATCAAATCCTCTGACAGAGAGACCCGGGCTGCTGGTCTCCCTAGAAGGAACGCAGTATTTTGGCACTTTGTTGATCAGACTTCTGGGATTTCAGGAGGAAAGCACACTCAGTACATGACTCAGGAGTTTAGAATTCACTCTGCTTGCCAAGAAAGAAAAGTCAGAGTCTTTTTTTTTGGGGGGGGGGGCAGAGAAGTCCATGTATTTACACATGTATTTACTTAAGAAGTATAGTGCAAATTCCCATGACTCCTAGGAAAATAAAAATACTGTTCCATGGTCATATATGGCAAAAACAAAACCCAGAAAATTCAATATACCATGATAGAGAAACACTACAAATATTGAAATAAATAAAATAAGACCTTCCCTTCTTTTCTATAGACCACAAATATTTCAAATAACTAAAAATAGTTTTACAAATGTCCACAGACTCACAGGCTTCAGGTTAATGCGACTAAGTTGGACTCAAAACAATACTATTTGGAAGAGACTAAAAAAGTTTAAAGACAGAAATATTTATGGTATCATAGTTACATTTTTATCACCAACATCCACATAGAATGTTGACAAAATAAGTTCCCAGAGATATGAGAAAGCTAATTTCATTGTACTTAAGTCTCAATTCACTTAATGCTTTACTTAACATTTGACATCAAGACATATTATTTAGCAATGGCACATTGAACACACCAAACAGAGTCATAAGGTTGACATGTTTTTTTTTTCTGCCAAAATCGGTTTGGATATTTATAACATCACTAATAAACTGAACAAAATATTAATATCAAGAAAATATCTGCAGGTACTTAACAAGGACCATATGAAAAAACATACATATCTGTGGTGTTGTGAACTAGATACTTTTAAGGACCTCATCAAGCCCTGTGGTTAGACATTCCCTACCACTCAATGAATAGCACTGATCTGCAAATGAACATTTCCAAAATGCTGCACAAAAACCAAAGATTCAGTGTAAAAATTTTAATCAACCCTGTCTTTTCTAAATATTGTCTTTTAAAACTCGGTAAGACAGGTTTCTCAGGAGGCAAGAGAACCACCGGTCATAAGTGGTATAGTTGTATAGTATAAGGCTGTCAGATTCCTTGAGAAGGAGCTTATTTGTAGAATATTACTGTAAAATGTGAATGAATTTAAATTGCTGGCAACATCTGGAGTATGTTGTCACTGTACATTAGGAAATTAAAGGAAGTACATTCTACTGTGTGGTTCAAAACTTTTGTTGTGCTTTTCAGTTACTGACTTATCAGTAACAAAACTTACTGAAAACATAGAGAACACAATGTATGAGAGGGTAAGTAGTGACAATTTTGTGCTAATAATTAGAGGCAATAGATATGAAAGTAAGTTAAAATTGTATAAAAAATACAAAGGTTCTAGTAAAGCTTTATTTGATAATTATCTCCTTTTATTCTGTGTCTAGTGAGCTGGTTGTGCTCACTTCAATATACTTTCATGAAGGAAAAGGTCTGAGTTTTCTCTAGATCATCCTAAGCTGGAGAGAGCATGGGAAGATGAAGGAGGATAAAGAGACAGAGAAAGGCAAAAATGCAGAGACACAAAGAGAAGTAATATAAAAAGAAATGTCCTCAAGATTTGAAAGCTTAAGGTCCAGTGGAGATCTTTATATATGTATTCTCACCTATATGTGTAGATACCCATTAGACATTGTGTGAAAATGAACCATACAACATGTGAGTCAGGACTGGAGGAGAAAACTGGAAGAGAGCAGGGGATGGAGTGACATGTTTCAAAAGGAAATATATTCTTTACCTGACTTATATAATATAAAAAAGGGAATCATGGTCCTAGACCACCTTCCCCCCCATAAGATGCTAGACCTTTTCTTTGAAAAAAGAAAAAAAGTAGACTACAAGCATAGCTCAAAGGGTAAATCATCTGCCTTGCAAACTCAAGACCTTGAGTTCAAACTTCAGTATTTCAAATGATGATGATGATGATGAAGATAATAAAGAAAAAGGAAAACTATTCTAAATTTCTTTAAATTTTTATTTCTTTATATATGGTTAACTAATAAGAAAATCTTGAATAAAAAATAAATAAACTGAAAAGATTAGCAATATTATTTCTTTTCATGAAGTTCATTTCAGAATGTGTGCTTTTGGCTCATGTCTGCAATTCTAGCTCCTCAGGAGGATGTGGTTCAAATCCAACTCAGACAAGAAACTTCATGAGAAAAACTCTTATCTCCAATTAAACACACACACACAAAAAAAAATCAACCCAGAAGTGGAACTGTAGTTTAAGTTGTAGAGTGCTAGTCTTCAGCATAGAAACTCAGGGACAGCAGCCAGTCCTGATTTTAAGCACCAGAACTGGCAAAAAACGGTAACAAGAAATTTATTTGGGCATTTTTCATGAACGGTTTCAGACAACACTTCAATCTATTTTTTAAGTACTACAATAAGATAGCATAACTTGATAGTTTTTTAAAATCAAGTTGACAAAGTAAGAATAATTTCCATAGGTCTGATAAATGAGCAGTAGACATATGCAAAAGAAAATTTCAGAGAAAAGTAATATTGGTTCTCCTCATCTAGAGTTCAAGAAATTGTAGCAACAATGAAGAAATTGCAGTTTTAATGTTCCATTTTGGGCTACTAGGGCCACTTTACAAAAGTATGGATGGAAAAATCAAGTAGAACCTATGTCTCAAAAAAACGTCTTCCCTGAAAGTTAGAAAAATCATCCAGAATATTTCAACAGAGCTTACTAGAATTTTTTATTATAACTTGGCACATGGAGCCAAACACATTTTTTGTCAAATTATATCAGATACAAAAAACTTATGGAAAGATTTCCAACATTAGTCAGAGATTGGAATATTGAATCTGACATTACACAGGTACTTTATTTTTTTTAACTTTTGTTATTTGCTAGTACCAGGGCTTGAATGTGAACCTCACTTAGTTTGCTAGCTCACAGTTAGTACTTATCACTTGACATGTGAGCCACACCTCCAGCTAAGCATTTTAGTAGTTAAATGGAGAATGAGCCTCAAAGATTTTTCTGCCCAGCTTTTAAATTGCAATAATCCAGTAGTCTCCTCAGTAGATAGGATTAAAAGAATGAGCAACCGGCCCTGGGAGTAAACTCAGGGTCTAATCCTGAGCCAGAACCTCACCCCTTTTGTGTTTTACTAATTTTGCCATATTAATCTTCAACTTGTAATCCTGCAGCCTCCATCTCTCAAGTGACTGGAATTAAAGACCAGTGTCACTTTGTGTACTTTATTTTATTAAATGTTAATCATTAAATTGTCACCAAAAAACTAATACTAATGTCTCCATTTTACAAAATGATTGATTGGCTTTTAGAAAATATAATAAAACAGCCAAAACTGACCTAATAAGGTATAGCCAAACTCCAATGACCCAAATTTTTATGTGGTCTCATTGAGTAGAGTATGTTATTAGGCACTTTGTAATACTTTGTGTTTCTACCCAGTGGTCTTCTTTGTGAGGTACAAAGCATTGCACATCGCCAACAGTAAAATGGAATCTGTTTGTGAAATGTGAAACAATGTTATTGAAATACTGTGGAAAAGTTATGTTTTTTTAAAAAGGCATAGTAGTTTATCTCACAAATTTACTATTGTTCTTGAAAGAGATTAAAATAAAGCAATATTTGAAATTTTCAGTGATGTATTAATGATGAAGGATATCACATTTTAATTTGTATCATTTTCCATTTTCTTAATAAAATCCATTTAAACTATATTAATACAAAAATGAATGCTCAATATCACCAAAAATTCAAAAACGTATTTAGCCCAAGAAACATCTAGTCTCACGGCCTTACTTTTGGGCATCTACCCAAACGATTATAAGCAAGACCACACTAAAGCCACCAGCACAATAATGTTCACCAGAGCATAACTTGTCACTGCTAAAATATGGTACCAAACTGGTTGCCCCTCAGTAGATGAGTGGATCAGGAAAATGTGGTACATACACACAATAGAATTCTATGACTCTATCAGAAAGAACGACATTGTACCATTCGTAAGGTAATGGAAGGACTTGGAAATTATTATACTAAGTGAAGTGAGTCAGACCCAAAGAAACATGGACTCTATGGTTTCCCTCATAGGGAATAATTAGTACAGGTCTAGGCTAGTAATAACGGAATATCACAACAGCCCAATGGCTATGCCCTTATGAACACATAAGATGATGCTATGTGAAATGAACTCCAGGTTATAAAAACAAGTGTCATATCATTTTTGTAATTATTTTTAACATGCCATGTAAAACTGTAGCTTGTTGTTGTTGTTATTTCTCTTGTATTCCCTTCCTGTGGTTGTATCCCCGCTATTACAACTAGAGAAGAAAAAGGGAATATCAAAATCAAGAGACAAAGGATAAAAAGAGAAATGACTCCAAAAGCAATACTTGTAAAACCATTTGGTGTAAACCAACTGTGCAACCCATCAAGGGAGAGGGAAAAGGAGAGTGGGGAGGGAGGAATGAGGAAGCAGGTAACAAATTGACCAAGAAATGTACTCACTGCCTTAAGTATGAAACTGTAACCTCTCTGTACATCACTTTGACAATAAAAAAAATTTAAAAAAAAAGAAATACCTAGTGTCATATGTGAGAGTCAATGTATTTTCCAATATTATTTATTTTTCTTTATTTTGTCGTGTTTTTCTAGTCAACCAGAAATGGCTTCTCTGTGAAGGAAATACATAATAAAAGTAATAGTTCAATATTACAGAGGCTTTTGGACTGAGGTAAAAAAATAGCAAATCTCTTTTTATCAAGATAAGGTACAATTTCAAGAATGCAAATGGAACAAAAATACTGACAATTTCTTCTAGTCATTCTGAAAAACTTTTATTGCAATACCACATATGTTTACAATACTGCTTTTTATAAATGGGAAGTACAATGAATAAACATGGTGTCATCAGTTCCCCCTGATCTCATCTAGGATTCCAGAATCTATTCTACTGGCACTGTGCTGGCTGATTCAGGTACAAAGATGGAGACCACATGATAATTCATCCTTCAGCCTTCACAGTCACTGTCTTTTGAGTCCTAATTAGCAGGTATGACAGTGGGACATTTGTAGTCATTTTCTCAAGGGCATAAAGACAGGAATTAATGAAAGAAAAATTATAATTTGAATCTTTTGTGTCTTTCCAACATTTGAGAATTCTTTTGGTGTAATGAAGGAACAAGTATAGAGGCAAACAATCTCACATGCAATTACTAATGTTAAACTATGACAACTCCTCAAAGGAAAAGAGATCGGGAATTACAAATATGCTTCTGTTTTGGTTTTGCACCTATATACATAAGTATGTACTTTGAACTATCTTTATATCCTGAAGTATCATAAGTGTTCTCTTCCTAAATTCATAAGGCCAATCTGCTGATAACCTAGCCGCTAATAGTAACTAATACGCAACAAGGGATTGCTGGCTTTTTCTGAACTCAAATAATTCAAGAGCATACAAGGACCAGGTTTTGTATGTAAGATTTTCAAAATACTTCTAACCTTTCAACTGATGTATATGTTGTTACTTTTAATATAAGGGATTGTATAGTATGAGAGAGGTTAAGATCCAAAGAAGATAATTGACTAACAGGAAACATGAGTCTTCTGGATATATTATTTTTCTTTATAATCCTGATGAGCTGCTCAGGGAGCTTATTAAGGTCATTGGAAACTGTACTAGAGAACTGTATGATCAGCCTATCAAAAACTGAGGCAAGCTTAGTAATGTACTTCCTCCCTTATATTTGCTAACTCTATCATTTAATGATTGGCTTTTACACTTCCTTGAGCTTTCCTGGGAAAGTTATCTGCCCTAGTAGAAAATATGCCTGGACTTTCCTTAGATTGTATTTTTTAAGGAATCAAAGCTAGGAGATTTGTGGGGTTGGGTAAGGTTCACTTAAATCTTTAGGGCAAAAATGATTTACACTATCTCTATAATCTTATCTGAGTATATTGGAAACCATGTTTACTGGTATTGGAAGTAGGAAATTCAAAGGGAATACCAAATTTGAGAGACACAGGGTAAAAAAAGAGAAATAACTACAAAAGCAATACTTGCAAAACTGTTTGGTGTAAGTGAACTGAACACCTGGGGGGGGAGGGAAAGGGGGGGAGGGAGGGGGGCATGAGGGACAAGGCAACAAACAGTACAAGAAATGTATCCAATGCCCAACGTATGATACTGTAACCTCTCTGTACATCAGTTTGATAATAAAAATTTGAGAAAAAAAAATGATTTATCTGAAAAAGTTTCATTTGTGTTCAGGTCATGCAGCATAGATGGACTGCGTATCCATGGAAGTGCCCAGGGGTGGATGTGGGGAGATGGGGAGAGAATTCACCTTGAATATGAAAAGCTCTGTGTAAGGCAAGATATGGAGTTTCAGAGAAATAAAAGAAAATGATGTGGAAATAACAACAGTTAAAACTATATTCAAAGCCTAGTTCAGTATTACCATATTTGATTTTTGTTTTCTGAGGGAGGCATCTCTTCTAACCTTATTTTATCAGAAAACACAGACTAAGGACAATTGAGAAAGTTGGCCAGGTTTTCAAAACTGGAGAAGCATTGAATTATTTAGGAATGCAGACTTTACAACTGAACTACCTATGTATGTGTCGCTAATACTTATGGGCTGTCACAATGAGTTCTGGGATGCAATTTCCTCTCAGTTAAATGGACTGATGACAGTTTTTACTACTGACTAGATAGGGAAATAAATAACTCAGTATTTTTAAAACAAATTTCAAGCAGTTTTAAGTAGTCTCACTTCAATGACAGTGTGTGCTATGGAGGGTAAAGGCAGTGCAAGCAAAATGATGATTCTAAATCACATTCTTTATATCTTCTACATTATCTTTAATATGTAAACAATAGTACATAAAGTTAATGGGGAAATGGAAAGGAGGACAAGGATTAGGAATGACTGAGAAAGGTAAGTACAAACTAGTAGTTGAAAATAATACTAGTGTTGGGGACATGGTTCAGGGAGGAGAATATTTTCTTGCCTAGAAAGCATGAGACTACAACAAACAACAAGAAAACACAAAAGAATAAAAGTCAACAGTGGCTCGTGCCTATAATTCTAGGAGTTTGAGTCTAGAAAGACCAAGAAGGTATTTCAGAAAATTCAACATACACCAAATCTACCCATAGATGGGCACAGTAGCCAGTGTCTGTCATCCCAAGCTATATGAGAGGTTGAGAAGAGGAGGATCACAATTTCAGGCAGAAGAGCCCATGAAATCCTGTGTCAAAACAGGGGACCTGCATGCAGAAGTATATACCTGTGCTCTCATCAATGGGAAGTCTGAAGAATGAAATTTTCTCTTCAGGAGCTCACTGGAGCAGGAAATAAGACTCTGCTAAAAGTAACAGGTTTAAAAAAAAAAACTGGAAGTTTGACTCATGGAAGCATGCCAACCTTGCTAGTGAATTTTACAAAACTCTTATACTTAATAGTATGATGATTCTTAAGTACTATTGCAATAATACCCCTAATATATGGATGATATGCTTTTACAGTACTGCTAAGTATATATATATATGCAAGGGGTAGAAGAATTTAAATCCTGTTCAATGTTTTCATCTCAGGGGACTTTACCTGGAAAGCACAATCCAGACAACAATGGATCACTGTAGTCTTACTTGCCTAATAGACATGGAATTTACTGTGGCTTCATTGATGTCATGTGGACATGTGAAGCCTATTGAGCATTAAAAAGGTGCCGTCAGTGAACATTCAAGTCCTAAGAGGAGTTATTGGAGAACTGACCAGACACATGAGACACAATTCATAAAAATAAAAGGCTAAATGGCACTACGGTATTTGTCCTGGCAATGTAATTAATTACAAAAATGTTGTCTTTTGTAATGCTTCTTAATTAGCCTTGTTTTAATTGAAAACGTTGTAATGCTCATCCGTTTTCAAAAACAGATTCAAAGCACTTTAAATGCATGCATGCGTGTGTGTATGTGTGTGTGTGTGTGTGTGTGTGTGCATAAATTCACAATGGTTCATGGAAATTTAATAATAGCAGGATTCCTGAAAATATTTACACCCCAACACTGTGTCTCTAATGGTTCTTCCAGGCAAATAGAAAATCCAGAATTTTACACAGGGTATTTGCACCATATTAAATGACAGGTATCTGTGTTCTTTTTGAATATTATTTCTGAGACAGTTGTGGGATTTGTTAAATAAATTTACATTTGAAATCACTAGTCCTCAATTATAATTCTGTGTTTTTTAAGAAAATGTAATTGAAGATGAAAATATTTAATTCTTTTTTAAAGAGTGATTTCATATATTCCTGTTTTAGGAAGGTAGTCCTTTGAAATCTACTATGTCCCTGAGATGCTAGGTGAAGGATTGGTTCTACCCCTGACCCCTTGTAATCCCTTACCACCCTCCCACACAAACTCAACTTCCCCTTTGACCTCAGGAGACCTATAGTCTGTTTCTCATTTGTAACTCTTCCTTTACCTAACTTAACAAGATTTTCTAACAGATCTGGTCACAACAGCTCTCCTCCCCCTTCCTAACTAAACAAAGTGAGTGATTCATTAAATTCTCATATGCTTCTGGGATAACCCCTTAAGAAGGTACTGCACTAAAGTGCTGGCTCCATCACAACCCAAAATGATGAAGGCAAGAACACTGCCACAGCTGCTACATCTGTTCTATCAGTCATCACTGGAAACACTGGGAAGTTTGCTCTTATTTTTGACCTTTGCTCTGGATGATTATAATACCAGGCTTTTGTACCTAGATAATTATACTAAGTGAGTATAATCTACATATGCAAAGATTTTTGTTTATGATGAGAAAAGGTACAATCATTCGTGTTTACGATTTTTGATGCTTTCAACATCACCATAGGGAAAATGAAGGGTTGTACGATTATATAATGACAGGTAAAATTATAGAACAACATGTAAAGCACATGTAATTTCATGAAATAACCATGTAATAATTACAAGTATGTATTTAGGCTGAATTAGCACATAAGCCATTACATGCTTATACACACAAACTATATATGGTTTGGTTTTGTACTTAAAAAAACTTCAAATATCTTCTAGAATACATAAATATATGTTAAATAGAAGTACATGTGAATAATATAAATATATTTATATGTGAACACTACATTTATAAAACTAATAACTAATGTATATTGGTGTATATTTACACATAGAAATATCTGTCCATATGACTTTAGATATTAGTTATATATCTGAAGTTTCAGCTTACTTTGAGGTTGGGGTAAAATGCACAGAGACAAATTACTTTTGCATTCAAATTTGCTTATAATATTATAAACTGAGATGTAAGATTTATCAAAATACTTCTTTTGCTGGAATATCAAATGTATATTTTAATTAAGTTTACAGAAGCCAGGAAACAGTAGATTTCACCTTTAACTCTTGCTACTCAGAAGGCTGAGACATGAAGCCAGCTCCGGGAGAAAGTATCTGTGAGATTCCCTTCCCAAACAAGTAAAATGTTCAACTGGATGTGAGGCTCAAGTGGTAGACTGCCACTCACCAAGAAGGAAGTTGAGCAAGCACCAGGTCATCACAGAATAGAAAAAAATACGTAAAGAATTCTACTTACATTTTAAGCTAACTTCTGGTTTAGATTTAATGTCTTTAGCCAATACTTTTTATTCAAAAAATATGGAACGGTTCCCGAATTTTCATGTCATACTTGCGCAGGGGCCGTGCTAATCTTCTCTGTATCATTCAAATTTTAGTATATGGGCTGCCCAAGTGAACACAGTCTAAAGTTTTAAATGTCACTTTTATTAAGATTTTGTTATTTGGTTCCCCTTTAAATGAAATCATCTAGTTTTCTTGATTTTGCCAATATTTTGTTTTCCTATGTATGTCTAAGTTACATATAAATTGATATGCTAATATAAAGCATATTGAATTATTTTTAATTTGGGACTGTTGTTGCATGTTTCATGTTACTGTATAATAATTTAGTATGGTTTGCTAAAAAGCCAAAAAACAAGTCTCATACATGCTTTACAATTTAGGAGACAATATGACTAATTTGCCTTTGATAAATCTTGTTGTATTTCAAATCCCTTTTATTTTTGAATATAGAACTTAGAGATTGCTGGTAATCAGAATTAATTCAGAGCCATTTGCTGGACAAGTACTCTGTCATTTGAGCCACATTCAGTCCATGAAACAAAACTTTTTAAAGCCAGCATTCATTCACTATTTTAAGCTTAACAATTTTACTGTATCTACTGGCAAAACTGTTTGGAAACTTTATATATAAATCTGTACTTTATATTTCTTGCCATAAACTAATATAAAATTTCTCATCATTCAATAAATTGATATAGTTTTATCTTAAAAGTATGAGAGTTGAAGTCAAATTTTATTATAAGTATTCTAAAAGATTTTAATTAAGTAAAATCATATATAACAAAACAGCAATGTAATCACTTTTTACCAAAACAAAGCAATTGATTGTACTATTTATTATTTGATTATACAACTAAGAGACAGAGACTCTTGAAATTTCAACTTTCCTTGACCCTAGAACCATGGTTGATAATATAGTCTGAACTAGAACTATAGAAATGAAAAGAGGTGAGACAAGGCAGGATTTCTTTGCAGTAATTTTAAAAGATTTTATAAAACAGCTGGTAATCAAGAATAATTACAATAAATTGTCACTGTTGTCTTATATGATTATAAAATGCCTATGAAATGTTAGCATCTTTACTGTAGAAAGAGAGTACAAGGAGAGACAGGAAAGATTTCATCTTAAAATACTTATTTTAGGAAAAGTAGAAAATAACAAATAAAAGATCTCTTAGACATACTGGAATTAGATACTTCCGAATCAACAGATTTGAAAAAGGTAAGGACAGACATTGATTTGACTATACGTCTCAGACATACTTCGGAAGAAATACTAGGCAAAACCAAGACAATAAATAATCTCATTTACATACATACTAGGAGCAAACAACAAAAACATAATGGATGTAAGACTCCAAGCTTTAGGCTAAGAAGGCAAATAAGTGAATGACTGAGAAAGTCTACTTCACATGGAAAGTTAAATTATGCAAAGGAAAATCAAAGTTCAGGACACATGGAATAATATGCTACCAGTTGAATGAGGGTGATGAAATAAAGCCTGGGACTATGTGATATAATTTAATCATGCTTAACAGGTGTAGGAAAAGCTTTTGGTAACTTGCTGGAAGCAGAAATTAAATGCTTTGAACTGTAAATAGGGAGGATTTTGTAAGGGAAGGAAAGATAATATTAGTAGTTAAGATAGTTATATTATAATTTAAGTTTTTTTCACTTTTTAAAGTTATATCTACTATATAGGATTATACCTTTCTAATAGCAAGAATTAATAGATTGGGTTTGCTTCTACAGTTTTCAACCTTGGGTAATTTTAATTAAAACCTAAGTAGATTGAAGTGAGAAATTAATTCCCAATTTGCAGCAAAATTAAAGATGGAAACAGTTCAGAATATTTTCATGTGACCAAAGTGAAGGCTTTTGTCTTAAAGCCATGTAATTCCATAACGAAATTTTTATACGAAGTAATTATCAATCTTAAAGACATCAATACTTATTTTTGCTATTACATTTGTATGTTTTCATTCTTAAGAAAAGCAAACTATAGGCAGCTAAACAGATTCTTACAGAGTTGGAAGGAACAGTAGTTTCAAAAGAGGTAAATGTCACTATCATTTCTGAGTATTCACAAAATAAATAATAATTTAAATGTACTGTTCTTGTGGAGGAATAAATAGCTATCATATTTTGTGTACATTTCTAAATAGTAAATGCATTCATTATCTCAGACATTAATGTTTTTTTTTCTTTCCTTAAATCATTCCCTTATCCTTCTGAGAGAGTCAATTGCCCTGGTGTAAAAATTAAATATGCAGAGAGATATATTTTCATTAATGATATATTGAAGCCTAAACATATTATAATAAAAACTTATCCCCTGTGGTTTACTCATACCTATAGAATCATGAGCATATAAATCAGGATCCTTTTCAATTGTCATCATTACCATTTCTCCACTTCCTCCAATCATGCTTCATACAAAAAATCACATATAGGCATGACCTCACAACTCTGCAACATGAAGATGAGATACTAAATAAGTGGCCATTGGTGTCCATAGAAAATATTCTGAAGTGTAGAACTTTAAAGTTAATATTTTCTGATTGCATTAGATATCTAGCTACAATCCATGATAAAAGTAAAAGACACTGTAGAAATCATGGATCAACATGGAAACGCTTATGAAATTATTCCATCTCCTTTCACCCTGGGAATGATATTATGGCCCCAAATCCTCCTTTCTACTTTAATTATCAATGAATAATATCATGATTTTCATGTCTCATCCATTCTTGGCAGGGCAAGGGAAAGAATCTGGATTCTTGCACATTGTTTAGTAGATTGAACTACAAATTAGGATTACCTTACAATAAAGCAGCATTGTTTCAGAGACAATGTTAACTTTGTGATTAATGAGGTGATGGATGAGGAACATATGACTGTTTCCAGGTCTACTCCAGCATTTTTCTAAACTTCAATCTCAGCCAAAACTGTCAGTACTAATGACAAGATGACCAGATAATGTTTCACCTGTGAGTGGAGATCTTGACTGCAATTTAAAATTTCCAAAACTTCCACAAAGCACAGTTGTTATGCAATGCCAAGATTTCTTTTTCCTTCTTCTTTCCAAAAAGCTTAAAAACAAATGGGATTGCAAATCTCTGAGGAGGAAAAGAAGCAGTTTAGTTTGCACTCTTGGATCTCTTTGAGTACAGGCTGATTAGGGGGGAAGTTATACTGCCCAGAGGCTAGAATAAGGAAACAAAGAATTTTGTATTAAGAAAAATCCTGACATCTTTTCTGGGATTTGCATGACACAATCATTCAAAATGCCTATCCTTGAAAAAAAATTAAGGAGTACAGAATTCAACCATTTCACCTTACATTCCAGATTGGTTGGAACTGAAGACTATGTATAATTAAATATCTCTATGTCACAATACCTAAGTATTCAGTGCTGGGGGTCTTGTTCATCTTTTGTGATGAAACTCTGGCTCGGAATAAACACAGTGATGCCAGCAATCTTCACACTGACAGAAGCTTCAAGCTATGATCAACTTTCTTATTAGTTAATTCAGAAAGAATAACTTATGATGTAGCTCAAAATATTGTCAAAATGTTGACAAGGTCCATGTTTCCTAATCAGAAAGACCTCCAGTTAATTTCAGATGTGTACGATTATCGAATTATTTTAAGCCATTTCCTCATCTTTGAAGTGAAAATTTAGCTTTAAATATGAGAAATTCTTTCTAGCACTCTGAAGCAGTCCAAATCCTAATAGTTTAGGACATAGAAGATTAAAAAAAAAAAAGAAAAAGAAATACCACCAAATGTCACACAGGCTCAACTCTCAATTTCATACATGAGAAAGTAAAATGCATTCATGCCCGGAGAAAGGTCATATAGTCCTACTGTTAAATTGCAGAAAGAACCCAATATCTCAATTGATTTATAAATGATGTTCATTCTGAAAAATGTACTTGTTTGACTTTTTAATAACTTATTTGATTCCACGTATTGAAATATTTGAAAGTATTGGCTGTGGCTGTGAAAGCCTGGTGTGTATGGTCAATAGCATAATGTATGTTTACACTATAAGTATCTTAGCACATGAAAATATTCCATACCTCCATGTGAACTTTGTCTTTTACAAGATATCTCAGAATGTTCAATGTGTTTGAGTAGACTTAAATTTACTTTATATTTCCCAAGTAGAATGAAAGCCAATAGAATACCAACTAATAGGAAATCTGATGAGCTTTTTTTCTACCATGAAATGAAATATTTACATTTATTCTATGTTTATCAATGTTGGCAGACTTCATTTGCATCAATTATTATCAAGTAATAAAAACAATTTGTAAACCTAGCTGCATGTGAGGTGCTTCTTTAATCACCAAAAACTCCAAACACTGGGGCAAGATGATTGTGAGATGCAGACCAGACTGGTTAAAAGAGTAAAGTCTGGCACTACAAGAATCAAAAAATAACAAACAAATCAATAGAAGGTGACAATCTATATTCTAATACAATTGTTAAGGAAGTATTTAAGTTTAATTTTAGGTTTATTATGTGTATATCTAATCACACGTTTGCCTTTCTTAGATTTTTTTAATGCTAGCCATAACTGTAGCTTTAAGAAAAAAAATAAACAGAAAGAAAGAAAGAAAAAATGACTGTCAATGGCTCAAGCCTGTAATCTTAGTTACTTAGGAGGTTGAGATCTGTGAATCAGGGTTCAAAGGCAGCCTGAGCATAAAAACCATGAGACTCTCCAACTAACTGCCAAAAACCTAGAAGTGGAGCTGAGGCTCAAATTGTACAGTAATAGATCTGAGAAAAAAAACAACTGAGGAATAGTGCTCTGAGGCTATGAGCCCCAGGACTGGTACAAAAGGAAAGAAAGAAGGGAAGAAAGAAAGGAAGGAAGGTAGTAAGGGAGGGAAGTAGGGAGGGAGAAGGGGAGGGAGGGAGGGAGGGAGGGAGGGAGGGAGGGAGGGAGAGAGAAAGAAAGATAAAATGATTTGTGAAGCAGGATTTCAGCATGTCTGGAAGTTGCTTATAGATACTTGTAAGTCGGTTTTTTTTGCAAGATCAAATAAACACATTCTTTTCTCTGGGCATTAATCTTTAAACCGAATTCTTCTAGATCATCATATAAAACTGTAAGTGATGGTTAGAGTTCAGTTATCAAGAAAAATATACTGTTAGATATAACATTGGATTTGCTTTAAAATGTACTGAAGCAGAATATCATCACTCAAACATATTGATAACATATTGATAAAAATATGTACAAACAAAATGGGACTGAAATTACACTTAGTTTAATTTCAGAACTACATTTATCCTTAAAAATGAAAGATGAACTTTTAAAAAAATGAATATCAAGAGTATGGCCAGAAAACAAAAAACAAAAACTAACAAAGAATAACAAAAATCAACCAGAATTGAAGGCATGGATAAATGGTAGAGTTGCCTGCCTTGAGTGAAGATGCCAAGTTAGCAGGGAAGTCTCTGAGTTCAGGCCCCCTTAACCAACACAAACGCATGCACACACACACACACACACACACACACACACACACACACACTTCTTTCTGATTACATGAGTAAAGGACATGAAGTAAGGATTATAGATACCAAGGTAGCAGTGTTTCAAAACTATCTAGAGTTTCAGAGATTTCTGGGAGATCACATTAATTCACTTATAGATTGTATCCTTCTTGACATCATACTCAAAAATATAGAACTTAACTTTGCATGGAAAACATTTAGTTGCTAAATATATCCTTTCCAGGAATATTTGTTCATACCCCTTTGTGTATGTCTGTTTTATAAGAATCATTCAGTACAGGACATTCATAGATGGTGATTACTATTTTATCTTGAAGAGCATCATGTAAGTTACTCAGAACAGTATATATTCAGTTAGGTTCTTCTCAAAATTGGGAGAAAAATACAAATATGGGATTTGGAGGTGGTTGTGGACTGTTTCTTCTTTTACATTTGTTTCTATTTTTCTTTTTCTGAAGAGGTCTTTCTTCTTCGTTGTATTCCCTGACAAGAGATTAAGGGCTTAGAAAGTCCTGACCCTACTTCCTTCTCTCAGGCTCCGCAAATTCTTTCCTTTTTAAAAAATTTTGTTGTCAAAGTGATGCACAGAAGGATTACAAGTTCTTCATAAAGTAAAGTCTGCTGGACTTTAAAACATTTTGGAGCATATTTCCAAAGATTGTGAAATACATATAAAACCAAATTGCTGCAGATATGTACCATTTGGAGGTCTTTGCATAGCACATAATTTACAGAGATCTGGTTAATTTACTACTACTCTACTCCCAACTTAATGGAAAAGAAAATAAAAACAGAGACAATATAGTTTACTAATGATACCAAAATGTGAACTCTAGCATTCTGAGTCTGGACCCCACCCCCATTTACCATCATAATCTATTCTGATCTATATGTTTATCCATACAAAATACTCCAATCATGAGAATGTATCTTTAACATGGAATGACATTACTTTGGTTAGCCAAATTAAGTATCTATTAAGTATCTATTCCTCTATCTCTGGCTGCCTATTTTTAAATGAATTTACTTTCAAACACAAATCTCAAATATTCTTTGTTTATTAAGCAAAGTTGAGAGTCTTTAAAGATATGAATGGAGCATTAAAATAAGTCACTGAAGAAAAATTAACACCAAAAACAAAAAAAAAGCAATCATATAGCAAGATCTAGATAGCTATAGCTGGATGCCAGTGAAAGAGGTGATTAAGTTGAATTATAGAATCTGCTTCATAGATAATGAAGGATGATTTCACATAATTTTTGCACACAGTCCTGTTATATCCTCCAAGTACCTTTCAAGGTATAGCTATTATAAAACTTTAGGTCAGGAAAACATAAAAATGATGCATAAATGTCAGTAGAACTTTTACAGAGTTCTTAGTTTATAAGCTTTTGAAAAAAATATTAGGTAGTCCCATAGGCTCCTTAATAATTCTGTGAAGATATTATGTAACATACTGGTCAAGTATAAGTGATTTCATGATCCTCATTGGAACACTAAATCTCCTTTACAGATGCCAAACTTGCTGCAATTAATTATGCCAAGTTAAAAAAATCACTTTGATATTCGAAATTAACTTTTTCTTTGTAATTTTGTCATACATTTTTCCTCAAACTCATTGCTACAAACAAACTTTCTTGTCATATATCAAGCAATATAATATTAAAGACATCTTTCATAAAGTAAAAGGCACACAAAATTTCATGTTTTTTATTCCTAGCCCAAATTGCTAACCACTTCTACATATGACATTCAGTTGGTGGCCAGCCAGAAACCTTATTGTAGAGAATCCCAATGTATGAGAGTGTGTACCCTGGCACTCTTTGATCATGCACATTAAAGAGACATAAAGCCTCTAAAGAATGTTCTCCATTTTTGTCCAGGTATCACACACCCATAGATGCAGGTAAACACAACCTGTTTATATTAAGAATAAATCATTATGAATCACATATATATTTGGCTTTAATTGCCAAGGGAGAATAGAAGACTAGAAAAAAAAAACCTGAAATGGGAATTAAAAGTTGAATTCAAGCATTGAACTTCTCCTAGAATTTGATTTTGACCAAAGAACTCTACCTCTATTACCCTGGTCTATAAAATAAGGTATCATTCCTCATTCCTCAAAGAGTCCGTCTATAACAAATAAAGTACATCTCTCTCAAGTTACACCAAAAACACATTGAAATGTTTAACTGCTTTTATTTTTCTTTCCAAACTCACTGTGGATCACACTGTAAAGTGATCACTGAAGCAAACCAGCCAACACTTTACAGAAACCAGGAGTATCCAGCACATGCACACAATGTGTCTGTGACTTCCTTGTCTGTTGACAGACATCAGATCTTGTCACTAGTATAGTCAATGGGGTGCAAAATCCTGTGGAATTTGTTGAACAGGACACCACACATAACAATGGGAATCTCAGACACCAGCCATGTCAAGTGTTGTCATCACTGATCCCATTCCTGTTTTCACTCGGGGGGCCAGCCAGGGAGTCTGTTTTGTATATTAAACTGAAGACTGTTCAGATCAGGTCAGCTCTTAAGCAATTATTCAGACTTAAGAGCTTCACTTCAATTTTAGGACAATGATTTGGTCTTTAAAAACCTCAAGGTAATCAGTATTATTCTAATTTTGGTGCCCTAAAACTCTAACCTATCACGCATTCACCATCTGGGAGGGAGAGATACTAGGAATTCCATCTCTTCTATGTAAGACAAATGACCTAGTAAACATTTGACCTGTAAGTGATATGCTCAGGTTAAACACACAATTATTTATGTGTAATTTTTATTAGAATCAACACAAATACAGGTAAAGAACAAGGATGCATTGTTTTATGCATCCTCCGCCTTCTCTTTTTCCAAAGCATTGTCTTCAAGCTGCCTTTTGCCATAGAAGGTGATATTTCTTATCACAAGCTGTTAGTTCTCATTTCCAGGACCCATCCCAATTCCTAATGACTAGTGTTGGAAAAGTTCAGCAGAATCTTTTGTCATCAGGAAAGAACTTGGAGAATATTTTGATGGTGACATAAATGTTGGGGGATGCCACCCATTTCTAGATAATCTGCCAAAATGCTAAAAGTTTAGCATGGAAAAAAGGAGAGTTTCTTTATTATTAAAAAACCAGCAAGATCCTTTTCATAAGCATCCAGTTCATAAGCACGACAATTGGGTGGAGCTAAGCCTTGTTAAGATGTAGGTGGCTGTAGGTACATTACCCATCTGACATGAAAAAAGCAGCAAAACTTGTCTCTATATTAACATAAAGAAACATTTCATAGTGATAAAATTATTAATCCATGAGAAAACTGTATTATTTCCAATTTGTGTACACTTTACAATATAGCTTAAAAATAATATCGCAGAACAAGGGCTGGGAATATGTCTTAGTGGTAGAGTGCTGCCTTGCATGTGTGAAGCCCTGGGTTCCACTCCTCTGCACCACATAAACAGAAAAGGTCTGAAATGGCTCTGTGGCTCAAGAGGTAGAGTGCAGACTTGAACGAAAAGAAGACAGGGACAGTGCTCAGGCCCTGAATCCAAGCCCCAGGCTTGGGGGAAAAAAAAGAAAGAACAGAACAACAAAAAAAGGAGAAATTAATAAATTCCTGTGCAACCATGGAGAGTTAATACAATTGTCAATAACCAATTAAAATAAGCAGGTTAAAATATGAGTTTAAAACATCTAAAGTTTCACGTGTTTATTATGTTTAAGATTCACTGGTACAGAATTTTCCAAGTTTTTAAGGTGCCTTTGGACTGATTCAATATATTTGATCAGATTAAAATGGCAGGGAATATTTTCTTGATCCACTTGTCAAATAAGGGACATCATGCTTGATTCCATATCTCGACTATAATAAACAATGCTGCAATGAATATGGTCATTCTGGTGGCTTTATTGTAGCCTGGTTTGTGGTCAACTGGATAGATTCCCAGAATTGGGATTGCCAAATCATAGGGAAGCTCTATTTTAGTCTTTTGAAGAACCTCCATATTGCTTTCCAGAGTGGTTGAAAGAGTTTACATTCCCACCAACAGTGGAATAGCATTCCCTTTTGGCCACATCCTATCATCATCTGTTATTGTTTGTTTTCTTGATAGTGGGTATTCTAAATTGGGTGAGGTGTAATCTCAGTGTTTTGAGTTGGATTTCTTTTATTCTTGTGTCTATTGGCCATTCTTATTTCTTCTTCAAGGAAGAGTTCCTTTAAGTCTTTATCCCATTTATTAAGTGGATTGTTGTTTCTTTGATGATTTGTTTGGGGAGGTTTAATTTCTGGAGCTCTGAGTATAATTCAGATATGATGTATAGCTAGTAAAGAACTTCCCCTATTCTGTGAGCATTCTATATAACTTGTTAGATATGTCCATTGCCATGAAGAAGCTATACACAATGAATTCTATGCTTCCATCAGAAAGAGTGGCATTGCCCTAATCAAAAAGAAAGACTTGGAAAAATTACACTAAATGAAATAAGCCAGATTCAAACACCATAGGCTGTTTGGTTTCCCTCATTTGTTTGTTTTGTGTTTGTTGCCAGTCCTGGGGCATGGACTCAGGGCCCAAGCACTGTCCCTGGCTTCTTTTTGCTTAAGGCTAACACTCTACCTCTTGAGCTACAGTGCCACTTCTGGCTTTTTTTCTATATATGTGGTGCTGAGGAATTGAACCTAGGGCTTCATATATACGAGGGGAGCACTTTAGCACTAGGCCATATTCCCAGCCCTGGTTTCCCTCATTTGTAATAACTAGAATGTACCAATAAACCTACTAGTAAACCCAATAGACAATAAAAGACAAATAATTGTACCTGGTCATGATTAAACAACAATTTCCACAAAGAAGAATATTCTTGGGACAGGATCCAAAGGGCTCAATAGCTATGTGCATAATATCATATAAAATGATGCTGATCTAAATGAACTCCAATAAATGGAAGTGAGAGGTTTTTTTACTATACTGTTCTCATTTTTTTAATTTTCTTCTGTTTTTTTATTTGATTAATTCCCTTCTGTCTCTGTGCTTGATTTTTATGCTCTTTGTCTTGTATATAAGTTTATCTGATCTGGGGAGAGAAAGGGGAAGCAGAGAAATGATGGGACCCTTTGTCCAATTCAGCAGTGAAACTCACTTGGCACTATGTTGGAAGTGAATTATACAACTTTGTGAGGAGGGAATTTGGGAGGGGAGAAACAGAGAGAAAGAGGGAGAGGGGAGACACTGTTCAAAAGGAAATGGAATGATCTAGTTTTAGTTTGTTACAGGTGCTGAACCAGTTTTGCCAGCACCATCTGTTGAAGAGGCTATCTTTTTTCCATCCTACTTTTTTAGCTCCCTTATAAAAGACTCAGTAGCCATAGGTCTGCAGGTTCATTTCAGGATCTTCAGTTCTATTTCACTGGTCCTCAGGCCTGTGCTTGTGCCAATACCAAGCTGTTTTGTTGTTGTTGTTTTACTCTAGCTTTGTAATACAGCATAAAGTTTGGTATTGAAATTCCTCCAGAACTGTTCTTCCAATTTAGGATTGTTTTTGCTAATTGGGGTCTTTTATTGTTCCATGTGAATTTCTGGATTGTTTCCTCTATTTCATTAAAGAATGGTGTTGGTATGTTGATGAGAATTGCATTGAATTTGTAGGTAGTCTTTATCAATATTGCCATTTTCACAATGTTATTCCTCCCAATCCAAGAGCATGGGAGGTTTTTACATTTCCTTAGTTCTGCTAAGCAAAATAAACTCCAAGTTACAGAAACAAGTGGTATATGAGTGTTGTTGTTATTTTCAACATATGAAATTGCCTTTTTTTCTTTTGTTTATTTCCCATGTTTTTACCCCTGATATCACTGTAAATGATTTTAGTACCCTGGATATTGTATATATGTGTATTGGAACTAGGAAAGGGAAAGGGAATACCAAACTCAAGAGACAAAGGATAAAAAGACAAACCAATGCAACAGCAATACTTACAAAACTTTATGGTGTAAAACAACTGTACAACTCATGGGGGAAAGAGGGACGTTGGGAGGGTGGAGGGTGGGAAATGACAGAGAAGGTAACAAGTTGATAAGAAATGTACTCACTCCCTTACATGTGAAACTCTAACCCCTCTGTACATCACTTTGACAATAAAGAAATGAAAAAAAGAAATGTCCTCATTACCTGAATTGTGAAACTGTAACCCCTCTGTATAGCACATTTACAATAAAATTTAATAATAATAAAATACCCAGGTATCTTCTCTGTACACTACTGGAACAAATTAGGAATCAATAAAAATATTTAACTAGAAAATTCTCGGGCTGGGAATATGGCCTAGTGACAAGAGTGCTTACCTCAAATACATGAAGCCCTAGGTTCAACTACTCAGTACCACATATATAGAAAACAACCAGAAGTGGTGCTGTGGTTCAAGTGGCAGAGTGCTAGCATTGAGCAAAAAGAAGCCAGAGACCATGCTCGGGCCCTGAGTTCAAGGCCCAGGACTGGCAAAAAAAAAAAAAAAAAAAAAAAAAGAAAGAAAGAAAATTCTCAAGTTTTTAGAATCATTTAGCTTTATATTCATGTCATGAACAACATGGTCCAGTAGAAATCACAAATTACAGGATGCAGATATAGCTGTAATTTGAGTAATTAATAGTTAAGTTTATTGTTCATACATTAATGAAGAAGGTTAAAAATCAATGATGTGGGTATTTATTTCAAAAACTAAAAAAACAAAAACTAAATACAGAAAAAAAGAAAACTAAAGTAAAATAGAGACATTCAAAGAAAGTAGAAGATAGATTTTGAAAGAATTTGAAAAATTTGATCTATTACTATCAAGACTGATAATCAGGCAGGTATACATTGTCTAAGTATAGAACTAAATCATATGGTATGACAAAAAAATATAAACCTAAAAAAATGATAAAATCATAGCAGTATGAGTTAGCTATTGCCAATGCATTTGAAAAGTTAGAGATAAATTTAAGAAATACCCAGAAAGGCTTAGGGAGAAGGGAAAATATTAATAGAAAATGTGAGTGCTGAGGATATGGCCTAGTGGCATGAGTGCTTGCCTCCCATACATGAAGCCCTAGGTTCAATTCCCCAGCACCACATATACAGAAAACGGCCAGAACTGGCGCTGTGGCTCAAGTGGCAGAGTGCTAGCCTTGAGCAAAAAGAAGCCATGGACAGTGCTCAGAACCTGAGTCCAAGCCCCAGGACTGGCAAAAAAAAAAAAAAAAAAAGGAAGAAAAGGTGAATAGAGTTATATTTCCTAAAGAAATTAAGTCTGTAATTGGATATCTGGTATAAAATAAATACATAGGCTGCGATTGTTTCCCAAATGAATGATCTTAAACATAAAAAAGAAATAGTAAAATATTTAAATACTTTCATAGAATGGAAAGAGTAGCAACACTTCAGTATTTAAGACTAACTTTTCATTTGTATTAAATCCTACAAAATAAAAAGGAGAATAATGAAACAGTCTACAATGGCAACTACTAAAGTATCTACTAACATAGTGATATATACATTGTACTCTCTGGACAATTTGAGCCAGGCAAATTTGATTAATATTAGGAAAAAATTACATTCATTGATTTTAATATGCTAGAATCAGTATGTGTGCCAATAGAATCAAAGAAACATTTTGAGAAAATTCTAATCCATTCATGATTTCTAAAAAAATTAACTAAGAGTAGGGGTAATTTCTTTTATATGTGCCTATATGCATACACTCCCTAATTGAATATTGTCCCCAAAGTGAAATAAAATGACAAGAAAATGAATGTCTACATTTTCTTTTCAAAGAAAAACAATAATACTTTGCAGGGCTGGGAATATGGTCTAGTGGTAGAGTGCTTGCCTCATATACATGAAGCCTTGGGTTTGATTTCTCAACACCACATACACAGAAAAAGCCAGAAGTGGCACTGTGGCTCAAGTGGGAAGAGAAGGTGGAGAAGGGGGAGGGGGAGGGAGAGGGGGAGGGGGAGGGAGAGGGGGACAAGGGGGAGGGAGAGGGGGAGGGGGAGGGAGAGGGGGACAAGGGGGAGGGAGAGGGGGAGGGAGAGGGAGAGGGGGAGGGGGAAGGGGAGGGAGAGGGGAGGGGGAGGACAGTGCTCAGGCCCTGAATTTAAGCTTCAGGACTGGCAAAAGAACAACAACAACAAAAAAAAAAACCAGAACCACAAAAGAAAGAAAAACAATACTTCTAAGAGTTTCTTTTTTCAAAGATAACAGATAATTTTATATCACATTCTAAAATTGTATATTTAAAATATCCGCAATAATCTGGTTAAACTACTAAATCTGTAAAGGAATTTAGTAATATCACTGGAAAAAAGTTTAATACTGCCGCAAACATATATTATATAATATACAATGTATTATATGTACTTGTATTAGTCTACTAGAAGTGAATTTTAATACCTTCATTTGAAATCAAGTTTTCACGCTTTCTTGTTTTGCCTGCTGAGGCAGTGCTCTACCACTTGGGGCAAAATTTTAGCTCCGGTTTTTGCTAGTCACTTTGGAGATGGGGTCTAGCTTTTCTACTCTTGTTGGCTTTGAACCTTGAGCCTTTGGATCTCATGCTCTTGAGTAGCTAGCCTTATGATGTGAGTCATCACTCCTTGGTTGGATGTATAATTGTTAAATGGTATCTAAAGCATAAAATTCTTGGGAATACAACAAAATATTGATAAAATTCTCATACAGAAAATAAAAGACTATTGAAAAGGACACTATTAACTAAATGGAGAGATATACCATTTGCCGAAACGAAAAAACTTTATCCAGATATCAAGACTCATAAATTGTTTCTGAATTTCAAAGTGATTTCAGTTTATAAAATACTGGTTTCCTTTTTCTTTTCCTTTTTTCTTTTTTTTTTTTTTGGAGTAATTTGACAAGATGATTTCGTTCATTTAGTATTTCAAGAGGTCATGAGTCAACAAGACAAATTTGAAAAAGAAAAAAACATGTTAGGAAAACATACTACCTAACATGAAGACTTACTGCACTTCCAGTAAATAAATGTAGCTATCAGTGCAAGAAACATTTCCATGAGCTCTCTACTACCTGTCTTTTGATGCATATTTAAGCAATGTATAGTTCTTATAGGAGAATTTCCTTGGGCTATGCTTATAATTATATATAAGAGTATATTGTCAGCTCCCCAGATTTCTGCATTAACTTATCTGTCCACCAATAATAAGTCTACAAAAACCCTTTCAAATAGCCAAAAATAAATTCAAAATATTGAAGTAGATGTGATGTGAAGGGATCAGTATTCATCATCATAAATACACATTGTGAATATTACCTTCTCTTCTATTGTAAAGCACAAAAGAATGTGTGCTAAGGGAGTCTCTTTGTATCAAGTGTGCGAGAATGTAACCTGCAGAAATCAAAACAGAATAATTGTATCACTGAAGGGCTCATGAGTAATGATGACATGAAGAGAGTTCTGAGGTTCAGTGAAACCTCCATGTAACTACATGAACAGTACATATATAATTCTAAATATTCCCTGAATGCTTACAAGTTATCTTCTTTCTATAATACATGATATAACTGAAAAATATTTACCCAAATTTAAAAAGAAAAACCATTAAACACAGAAAGCCTATGCTCTTCATGAAATGCTTTTGGCTTTGCACAAGTTCTCTTATCATCTCCAAAAAGATGTAAATTGAAGACTGCTTCAGAAATAGTAAAAACTTAAGTTTGAAAGAACATGCTTTAACAATAGGGAAGACAGATTCCAAGAATCAGAGTATCTTTACAAAAGGGCAAAGGAAAAACAGCCTTTTTAAGAGCAGATGGTAAGGAAAATGTCATATAAGTAACAGTAAAAATGAGGGCAAGTTAATGGAAAAGGTGCGGTATTATCAGTTCAGTAAGATTTTTATACTTGAGTAAAATATTCAATGGAAGCCAGGAACAGGTTTAATCCTAGCTAATTAAGAGGTTGAGATCTAGAAGACTGTGGCCCTAAGCCAGACCACATAGAAATGACCATGATCCAGAAATCCAAGTACACAAAAAGCCCAATGTAAATACATGTGTGTATGCACAGACACACACACACACACACGATAAAAGATAGACACACACTTTAATAACTGGTGGGAATAAAAAGCCAATGAGATTGGGATACAAGATCATGTGATATGAAATTATAAGGAACTATGATTACAAAACCCTGTTTCATCTTTATTTTTTTTTCTTTTTTTGGCCAGTCCTGGGGCTTGGACTCTGGGCCTGAGCACTGTCCCTGGCTTCTTTTTGCTCAAGGCTAGCACTCTGCCACTTGAGCCACAGCGCCACTTCTGGCCATTTTCTGTATATGTGGTGCTGGGGAATTGAACCCAGGGCTTCATGTATACGAGGCAAGCGCTCTTGCTACTAGCCTATATCCCCAGCCCCCTGTTTCATCTTTAAAAAAGGAAAAATTAGAAGTGTAAAAATAGAGAGACAAAGAGTGTTGGTCAACAATGTAAGCTCAGCAGATGAGAAACAAAACCCAAGTAACCCGGAGCAGCATACATCAATTTTCTTGTTCCAAAGTCTCTAGGGGTGGTTAGTGCTTTGGTGGTAGAGAACCTTGCTCAGTGTTAACAAATGCACATTGTAACTGACTTCTTAAAGCATAACAGAGGTATTTCTCCCACTTTGGTGGGGGGTATGTGAGAAGTTGTGGCTTGAAGGAGACTGATGGATGGCAGCCTTAAAAGAAAAAGTAGATGAAAAATTACTGGCTTCACAGTCTTCACATGGTGCCCTTTTGATCATTACCAGGATTGTGTTTCTCTTTGGGCTGTTCTTATAATCAAAGAAGAATGACTGTTTACAAACAAGACAGGTCTCTAAGCAAAGCATGTGTTTTCTTTTTCTTTTTTTGTGTGTAGTACTTTCTTTTCAAATAGACTTATTTACAGTTACAGGCTCTAAAATATTTTATGATTTTGGTGTAGCTATAGGGTTATGTTCTGTGGCAAAGCTATGTTATGTGGTAAAGTTCAGTTCTATTTCATAGAGTGTTTAAAATTTCTGTACTTTTAAAGAATTATCAGTAATTCTGAAATCCATGTTCAAAATGGAGTGACAGCAAAACCTTCTACCATGTTGTGTAGCCTACACATGGTTCCTTTCTGTAACTATTCAGAATGAGTTCTATGTAATTCTAAGAACAGAACATTTCCCTCACATGTACAGGGGTATGCCTATTAAGAGGTTGCAGCAGCATGGGGCTGGGAATATGGCCTAGTGGCAAGAGTGCTTGCCTACTACAAATGAAGCTCTCGGTTGATTCCCCAGCACCACATATATGGAAAATGGCCAGAAGGGGCGCTGTGGCTCAGGTGGCAGAGTGCTAGCCTTGAGAGGGAAGAAGCCAGGGATGGTGCTCAGGCCCTGAGTCCAAGGCCCAGGACTGGCAAAAAAAAAAAAAAAAGAGGTTGCAGCAGATGTGAGCAGCAGAATACAATTCAGCATCTAGTCTGTCTCTCTAGGACTATGTTATCATGAGAACAAGAAGGCATAACCACAGACATTCAATGGTCTAATTTGGACTGAAGAATCAAAAAATATTTTCCACCATGAGTAGAATGGAAGTAAGAAGTTCAAACCTGTGGCTCTGGGTTTACAGAGACCTTACTCCTGGACCAGAAATATACAAGTTTGTGATGGTGACAATACCTAGTGAGTGTGAGCATATAAATGTTTGACAAAATTTCTGAATGACTTCCAAAATTTTAAAGCCAGTGTAAATAAGTACATAAGGGAAAAATATGCACAAATAAAGTTTGCAAAATTGAAAATGTAAGTATACACACATACTTATACCATTTTTTTAGAGTAACATGAAATAGTTATTTCATAACCATTTCAACATCTGAGCAAATAGACTTGGTCCATTTGTATCATGTTCTGTTTAGGCAAATACTTAAGTCATCAATTGTGTAAAGGTAGATAGAGAGTACAAATAAAAAGATTTTAATTTTCCTTCTTAAAAGAATACCAGCCATTGAATTAATGCTTATCCCAATGGAATATGACTAGATCTTTATTTAATTAAATCTAAAAAGATCATATTTCTAAATAACATAAATTCTCAAGTATTGACTTTAGGATTTGTATATATTTTGTGGAATATAACTTCTCATGAAAACTTATCTCAAGGAAAATTAATTCCATTTGTATACTGCAGTATATGTATACTTATTTATATTATAATTATTTTAGATACACACATGTATGTAACCTATATTCCAAAATTGCAAACTAAATAACATGCAGCAGCTCACTTTCCCAAGATACCCTAGGAAATCTAATAGCAAATTTTATTGTTTTATCTAAATACTTCTTAATCATGTGTTCGGTTTTATATTCAAACAATTTTGCCAAATTGCATCAGACATTTTAAGGGGAAAAACAAGCACATAAAATGGGCATGACTTTTTAAAATAATGAAAACTATATTCAGAGCCCATAAAAATATTTGGAAACATTTTGTAAGTTCTTGGAATGTCAGTGACATCTCAAATATATTTTTACCTACTTAAATATAATTTTACCTACATGGGACTACAATTGACACTGTTAATAACATGACAGGTCTTGTGGAAAACTATAACATTTAATATCTCAAATAATTATCAGGAATTTATACTTAAGTCGTGTGTGTGTGTGAGAGAGAGAGAGAAAGAGAGAGAGAGATTCTTTTTAAATCTCATGACCTTTTTAGAAATGAAACTTTTTAAGAATGACAGGAAGTGGCACATTTTATTGCTGGCCTATAAGCAAAGAGTAAGGCATAAAGCGACAGTTTATTGAAATGTGGAACATATTTTCCCCAGATTCTTATGTTATTAGGCCTGAGTTTTGGCTGAGCAGAAGGTAGAAATAGTTTTATAATATTCCTCTCCTAATAAATCTATTGTCTTTGGTTATTAAAACTGCTTTTTAAGTTTTAGCTTTTAAGGTAAATTATTTTAAAACAGTTTTGATTCTGCTTGTGTACAATGGATTTCCAAGATCTCGATATCTTCATGCAAAATAAGTAAGCAGTTTGTTTCTTCTTTTGTTTTTCCCAATAAGGGATTCTCTATAAGGTTTTAATATTAGTGCTAATATTTGAAAATCCCACTGGCACTTTCAACAAATCTTAAACAAACACATTATGGGCATTATGCAGTTTATAATGGACCATTTAATCTGAATTATATTTTACCATCTATTTGAAACAAGATTACTTGCAAATTACTGGGCTTCAATGAAAATTTGAAAATTATTAAGGACCAACGCAAATAGTTCATTTCCGGAACACACGTATCTAACAGTGCTAAACAGATAGTAGGTTAAAAAACAACAACAAACATTCTGCAATTGTTGTTCATGGTTTCTCACATACTGTCCCCAGGATAGTTTACCATTGCAGTAAGTAAGTCTGCATTATTGACATGATCTTGACCAACCATAGATATTTTAAAAGACCATTCAATTGTAGCTTACACTGGATGTAAGAAATATCAGAAACAAGAGTGGGTGCCAGTGGCTCACATCTATAATGCTAGCTATTCAGGAGGCTGAGGTCTTAGGACCATGGTTCTATGTCAACCCAAGCATCAAAGTCTGTGAGATACTTACCTCAGTTAACAAGGGTGAACCGATGCAACTGCAATACTCAACAGACTATGTTGGTAATTGACTTTACAACTTGGGGGTTGCGATGAGGAGGGGGGAGGAAGAAGAAAAGTAGGAGAAAATGGGAGAGCAGTTAACACTGGGTTAACACAAGTTTCTTTACTTATGTAACTGTAACCCCTCTATACATACCTTCACAATATAATAAAAATAAAAAGCTGGAGGTGGTGCTGTGGCTCAAGTGGTAGAGCAGTATCTTTGAGTAAAAGAAGCTCAGGGACAGTACCCATGGGCCTGAGTTCAAGCCTCAGGAATGGCAAAACAAGAAAACAAACAAACAAAACCAAACATTAATTACGAAATGTTTCCTTGTTGCAGCTGAATAAAAAGAATAATATTTAAACCTGTCAAACTGACTTATCTAAGGGAAAGATTTCTACTTAAGTCATTTGCAAAAGTTTTTTCCATGCTTCCATCCTCAATATTTCTTAAAGAGTAAAGCCTCTTACAAATTATATGTTACATCTTCAAACTTTGACATTGCTATAAGAAAATGTAATGTTAAATGCTTACTGGTTGTTGTTGTTTTTTAATTTTTGGGACATTCTTGAACATGTTTAAAATAAATAAGTGAGAAACATTACTTTCATAATAACTTAAAGGAATGGTGAAACAACTAACAGGTATTGTAAAACTGTAGAATCTGAAGAATAACTTTCACTGGGCAGCAGATTTCTAAATGACTTCAGGTATAACTGCAAGAATTCCCCTTAATGCAGAAGAAAACAAAGAGTCAAATAAAAACTGTTATTTGAAGCAGTTGAAAGTAGAAACTGAACTGTGCTGTCCCGTCTCGGCTATTGTTATATTATTACAAAGTCCCACAGGCAAGCTTCACATGTACAGTACATCCTGGATTTTTTATTCCTTTGTCTGTCCTCCAACCTGCTCCACCAGAAACCTTCAGACAAGAAAGATTTATGGAGCTCCCACTAACAGGGTCACCCCTGTTTTATCACCAGAGGCCTTCTTTGTAAAAATAATAATATCCATCTAGACTCTGTTGGGCTGATTCTCTTGGCATCAACATTTTGTGTTTATCTTAACAACTAGTGAACAATCAAAGCCCACAGCTGAAATTAGTGTGTTCATCAATTTTATAAGGCACAGTAGCTCAGACTCCATCAGTTTGTCAACTGATGTCATGTAATTTAAAGGCTAGATCAGAGGCTCATGGAGCTTACATTTTGAAATGATAATGAGTTTCAAGAAGAAGAATTTGAGAAAACTCAGACTATTTTAATGGAGTTGTGAGAAAATAACCTCAAGATACAGGCAAATGGATTAGAATATCCCATCCAACTAAATGAAAACAAGTGAGAATAGTTTTAAAGTGAGTTCTTTTTAGAGCTTATACTTTACCATGCACCACCTAAGCTCCTAAGTTAAAGTGTGACAAGAAGTGTACTCACTACCTTACAAACGTAAATGGAACCCCTCTGTACATCACCCTGCCTGACAATAAAATGAAAATAAAAAAGACACCTGGTGTAGAGACTTATCAATAAGTTATTTCAGTGTAACCTCTGCAGGGTAGCCTTCTAAAAGCTATGTTTGAGGATCCAATTTATATGAAAATAGATTTCTGATTTTTCGACATTGCATATTTTTGGATGAAAAAGCTCATTCATTCTTGGCAATTTTGAATTTAGGATATTTCATAAATCAATTAAATTATCATTCCTGAAAATCTGATAATTTGTTTAAGTCATTGAGTTTACTTTCAGGTAGTATATATAAGTTTGTATTATTTTATAAAGTGCTTTGGGATTTCCTCTAGGAAAAGTATGTGAATAAAATCCAAAGAAATGCTCACTGTTTTATTGTAATTGCATAAAGTAGTTCCTTCACAAAGATCATTCTTAATAATCTTAGTCCCCTGTGCTAGGATGAGAGAGGCTTTTCATGGATATTTGGCCAAAAGTTTTTTCTAGAGTTAATACTCCCACTCTTCTTCCATAAGTGTCTTGGGAATTTTAACATCCTCAACACAGACAGGAACTTGGTTTTATGCCTCAAGAAAAGAATAGATCTTTTTTCATATAATGATCTGCAAGGCAATTACCAATGAAAAAGTAATATTGTGCTCCATAAACTGAGCAATCTGCAAGGAACATTTTAGTAAAAGACAATTCTAAATACAGAGAGCATAAGGAATTCAAATCAAGTGAGGAGGAAAATCAATACAAGAAAATAAAAAGTAATCCCACCATTTCATAGACAAAATACATTTCAGGGAAAACATAAAATACCTCTTGTCTGCCCCCAGACATTGAGCTTCTCTGAAGCCTATATTTTATTTCTTATTAAAAAGTTTTATAATCTAGAAATTAAATGTTATAAAATGCTTGAAGTATACTTGCTCTCACTTAATTTGATGAAACTAGTTATCAGTACTAGATCAGCTCTGTGAACAACATTTTGGTAATAATATTCCCTACCATTGGGACTTGGGGCTTTTAGAAGGCATAAAGTAGTGATTATGGAGTTAGGGCCTATAAATCTGAGAACTTTCACCTCCTATTTTCATAGATAAATGTAATTACATTAGAATACTACTTCTTTCATCTCTTAACTAGTGGATCAACAGAAATATATTAAATGACTATTGAAGTTTCTGGCCATGGAAAATGGAGTAATGATAAAGAGACATTATATCTCTATCTAGCACTATTTCATGCAGAAACAGGAAGAGGTAAAAAATGTGAGCAAGTAATTAGGTATTTATTGTAATATGTGCAAAGATAGATGCATAAATTGCAATGGACATCAAGACATAGGCCTGCCAGTACAATTCTGAGCCCCAAATTGATACAAGTATTCCTTACTGAACTGATATCACATTGACATTATTCTATTATTCTGTTTGTTCTGCATTGGTTGTTAGACTGAAAATAAGGGACTTCATTGAAGTTACTTTTATTAAACACTTAAATTTAAATATAGTACTGATTATGTGTCATACCACAAAGTAAGTGCTATACTAAAGTTCTAAAAGCTTTAACAATATTAACTCATTTAACTCACTTCATCATATTAGTGACAGAAAATAAATTGTCATGCTTTATGACTAAAATGTAACCACCCAGCCCCAGATGAAACCCTACAGGCAACACGAGTCACCATATGTGATATTTTCAGGACATGTATTTACCAGTTTACACAAAATTCATAATGCTTTTGCATCTGTGAAAACAGCAGAATATCTCAAAGAAAACAAAAAAAAACAAAGAGGAAGAGGAAGGAAAAGGCTTATTTGGGGGGGTATATTTTTAATGTTCTAAGAGAATAAATAATATGTAGATCTACACAGAGGAAAATAATAGCCATTTTATTAATAATAAAATTAGAAGCACTAAAGACTAGCTGGGAGGGGAATGGAAACACATTGGCCTGGCTTCATACCAAGTCCTTTATTTACTTCATGTAATTTTTATTTTGTTCATTTTATTTTGATCGTACTACCACAGGAAATCACAATGGTAGGCAAGTACTATATCAATGAGCTACATCCCCAGTCTCTAATTATTCAAGTTAGATGGAAGCTAGTGATACTTTCAGTATTATTCTAGAACAAAGAACGGTGGAGTCAAAGCATACTCTCTCTCTGTCTCTCTCTCTCTGTCTCTCTCTCTCTCTCTCTCTCTCTCTCTCTCTCTCTCTCTCTCTCTCTCTCTCTCTCTCTGCCTTTTCATGAGGGTAGCCCCAACAGGTGTAATAGCATTAAAAGGTTATAGTAACCTTTTCAAATGGTTCAAATACAAGAGCTCATTTACTATTCATTCAATGATATAAAACATTTTCATTGGTCAAGTGAAATAATGTGCTTGACATATCACAGTTTGAATTTGATCACCTAGGAAATCTAGTGTTTGTTTATATTACTTTATATCCATCATTGGTAATTCTTCATGAAAATAAGATCAAGTCTTTCTGCTAGGTAACTACTGTAGGTAAATGCAACTCAATATAAGACCTAGTAGTCCCTTTGAGGCCAATATAGAAATATAATAATAATATTATATATTATTATTATATAATTATTATACATGGAGAGAAGGAAGGAGAAAGGCGGGATGGAGGAAATGAAGGAAGTTGCAGAGTTCCTTCAAAACCTTTCCATTGGATCCTGGTTCAGACTTTCACATCAGCCTCTTTGCTTCTACATCATTATTGAGGTTCTCCTTTTCACAAATTTCATTGTTTTCTTCTCTTACTATCACACTTACAGTGCTGTGTGGGTGTTTGTTACTAATGATACAACAAACAGCATTCCAATTTTTTTATATAATAGATCCTTAAAGTGGAGATATTATTTTAAACTTTATGTACATTTTTAAATATGAAGATTAAGCTGGGAATATGTCCTAGTGGCAAGAGTGCTTGCCTCATAAAATGTGAAGATTAAATATGAAGACATTGCCAAACTGCACTACAGAGCAGTTTATCTAAACACTTTTTGTTTGTATTCTTAATATCAAATTACAGCATCATGAGAATTCTTATATTATTGTTGCATAAATTGGACTTGTGTTTTCCCCATGTTTTCATTACTTTCTCTCTCTCTCTCTCTCTCACTCACTCTCTCTCTCCCTCTCTCTTTCTCTCTCTCTTACCCCCATACACACACACTCACACTCACACACACACCCCACTCTGGCCCTTTGATAAAAGCAAAGATTTTGTTTCTTCATTTCTAAATTCTGTAGAATGCCTTTTCTTAACATAAAGACACCGAGTCTCACAATCCAGTATAATTTTGAACATTCAGATATGATTTTACAGGTATTTGCAAGCAGCATGTTCCTCTTTTCCCCCTCAACCTGAAAGTCAGCATTTAAAGACCAATGACAGTATTTGTTTGGTGTCCTGGAATCTGGCACTGAACACTATATATTGGGAACTAAATAAATATTTCCCAATATTCTTCTTTTTTTTTTTTTTTTTTTTTTTTTGCCAGTCCTGGGGCTTGGATTCAGGGCCTGAGCACTGTCTCTGGCTTTTTTTTGCTCAAAGCTAGCACTCTACCAGTGAGCCACAGCGCCACTTCTGGCTGTTTTCTATATATGTGGTGCTGGGGAATTGAACCCAGGGCTTCATGTATAGGAGGCGAGCACTCTTGACACTAGGCCATATTCCCAGCCCCCCAATATTATTCTTAAGGAACAGAGAAAGAGCTTGCTGAAGACCATCACCTCCTTGGTCTGGTTTCAAAGTAGAGGCTTAGCAAGTGAAACCATAAGGGGTTTAGAGCAGCTGACCACAGCTACTCACAAGATGTGGCAGATGCTTAAAATGGAATGTAGCACGAAACTAGTGTATTGGAGTTGATTATATTCATGCTACAATTAAAGTAATTACTTCACTTTGAAATTAATGCACTCTAAATATGTTTAATGACTAAAATTAAAATGTGCAATTATTGTATAAATACATGAAATGATGTTGTAGTGTGTTTATACTAATTACAGTGTGTCAGCTAAAATAGCTGAACTGAACACTTAAACACTCAGCATAGCTCCTCTCCCTCCCCCTCAGTCTAGCCTCGTTGCTCTTGGACCAAGAACCATATGAAAAAAGCATATATACCACTGCTGGAACTTTAAACTAAGAAAAGCTGCCTCTTTCCTCATTCATTTAATGATTGTATAAATAAGTAAAGAGTTTATAAAAATGCTAAAAACATGGAAATTCTTCTAAGTGTTACAGAAAGACTTTGACTAGAAAGTTCATTTAGATGACTATAGGAATACAGAAAGAATATATCAACCTAAGTACAGTGATGTTGGAAAATATTAACACTAGTGTAAAGCCCACCCTCTTATTAAGTCTACTGGATCATTTTTACACAATACCTTAACAAACAGGAGTCACAAAATGCCTGTTACAGATACCCGTATTTGAGAAGTCTAGGACCTAAAATAATTTATCATGTTAGTATTGCCTGAAGCAAAACTTTTTATGTCCACTTGCTTTAGCCAATAACATTTAGGATACAATTTTATCTCCCAAATGAAACTAAGTCTCTATCTTTGCTACTCCATGCACACATTATTATTTTGCATGCAGCAAAAATTCAAAACTCTAACAATTTAAATTCCAGGACCCAGAAGGCTTTGGTTGCTCCTTTAGAATTACAACATTCCTTTCCACAGACTTACTTAGGCTTGAAATACCCAGTAGAATTTGGCATCCTTCCAAATATGACCCCTACCCCTTGATGTTTATGCTCTATTTTATTGCAAAGGTAATTCAATCCATGTGTTTCTGATACGTTTACACTTACATCATCAAAATATTATTTTCTTAAAATTACTTGATGCTCAGGTAGTCATGCCCAACTCTTCATACTTGATTCCTTGCTAACAAGGAAGTCTTTAAAGGTAACTATGTATGTAGTCAAGTGACTATGTCCTTGTGACTTGACTGTCTTTTTATGCTGGCTATTTATACTGAGGCTAGAGAGTTACTAAAACTGCTAGTTCTAGAGTTGGGGATTAGCTCCGTGGAAGAGCACTTGGGAAGCAATTCCCTGAATTCATTCCCAGGTTCTGCAAGGAAGAACAGAAGGACAGAAGGAAGGAAGGAAGGAAGGAAGGAAGGAAGGAAGGAAGGAAGGAAGGAAGGAAGGAAGGAAGGAAGGAAGGAAGGAAGGAAGGAAGGAAGGAAGGAAGGAAGGAAGGAAGGAAGGAAGGAAGGAAGGAAAGAAGGAAAGAAGGAAGGAAAGAAGGAAGGAAGGAAAGAAGGAAGGAAGGAAGGAAGGAAGGAAGGAAGGAAGGAAGGAAGGAAGGAAGGAAGGAAGGGATACTAGTCTTTACCTAAGAAATAGTTATAGAGTGGGTTCAGATTCTGAGTTTTAATGTTCTAGAAATGTCATGTCATCTCAACAAACACTAGGAGACTAATGCCTTAACCCAAAGGAACATGATGAAAATAGTAATTTGAACTATCTATTTGAATACTATTTGAATAGTAAATGAACTATCTTAGTTGATGGGAGAGATTTTGTGATTGTGAGGCTCTGCAAAGTTATGCCATTAATGCAGTCCTGCTGAAGTCAGAAAGGTTTACCTGGGTGAGATGCATGAATTGAATGTGGTATGTCAAAATATATACAATCTAGTCATAAGGCCATAAAAATGGTCAGAGCATTTATTTATTGCTATAGAAAAACATCACAAAATATAAAAGCTTCCAAAAAACACTTTTCAAAAGAAATAATTCTTATTTCAAAGCACCCAAAGATACATGATTATAATACTTATCAAGCATTTTCATGAAGAAAATAAATACATGTGACAGTGATTGTTTCTTTTGTATATTATGAAAAGGGGAGGGAGTTCAAAAGGGATATTTTAAGGCTTTGATTCCAAATCTAACTTTCTTATCAGAAAATTGATGGATGGCTATTTGGAGTTCTATCCTGCTTATTTATGTTGTTTGAATCATTTGTATACATGGAGGAAGCAAAGAATGACTTTGCTGTGCTTATGTTTCTGCAGTTCCTTCCAGATGAAAAGGAGTTGCCTTTTGAATGCAAAGAATAAAAAAGGTTAGAAGGTTGTAAATCATGTTTGTATAAGGTATTACAGCATCTCTCTAGTCAGTTGGAAAATTAAACTTACTGATGCCTTGAGCAAATCAAAACAATGTGTTTTAGTTTTTCCCTAGAAAATCTCCAGTCCAAATAGTAATTTGGCTTCCTATTTTTGTGCCTAGAAAGTACATTTTGATTTACCACAAGTGTCTAATTTAATCAGAGGCACAAAGACATAAAGTAGTCTGGTTCTTGTTTCACTGTGTTCTCAGAATATAAATGAGAAACAATGAGAAATGTACTTTCTGAAGACATCTATTGTATATTTTCTCAGTCACATTTAGAAATTTCAAACATTTTTGCAGCACCTAAATTTTAAAAAGATTTTTTGATTCTTAAATACAAAAACAAAAGTACTCAAGGATTAAAAAACTCATTTCATTACTAGAGAAAATAGAAAATTGTGTAAGTCAGAAGGTTCAGAATATAGAGTGTAAATTTTAATATCACTTTGGTCATTCTTAGTCTTTTCCTTTTTTTTATTATTAAACTTTTTTCTTTATTGTCAAAGTGTGGTACAAAGGGGTTCCCGATTCATATGTAAGGCAGTAAGTACAATTCATGTTCAACTTGTTACCTCTTCCCTCATTTCCCCCTTCTCCCCTCCCCGTTTCGCTCTCCCCCAAAGAGTTGTGCAGTTGATTTACACCAAAAGGTTTTGTAAGTATTGCTTTTGGAATGGGTTGTCTTTTTGTCCTTTGTCTCTCAATTTTGATATTCCCTTTCCCCTCCCCAGTTCTAATACCCGTATAAACAGTATCCAGGATATTCAGATGAGATACAGTGGTAGCTGGGGTACAACCACAGGAAAGGAATACAAGAGAAACAAAACTACACAAAACAAACAAACAGACAAGAAAAAAAGCCAAAAAAATCAAAAGGTGTGGTTTCACATGGCATGTTGATAATAATTTTAACAGTGGTATAACTTGTGTTTCTGTAACGTGGAGTTCCTCAATGCAATCTGTTTGCATTCTTCTTCCTTTCAGGGGATAAACTTGACAGCAATTTGGATAAAGCTCTTATCACATTGCAAAAGAGCTAATTTTACTCCAATAAAAGGAGAACTCAAAAAAAAAATTCTACTCAGATTCCTGTCTGATAGGTACCCTGGGCAATGTATAGAACTAAAGATAGTTTTGAAATCAACTCTTACTGCTCCACATAGAATATATTAAAATTTCAATATGTTCACTATTTGATCAACCAGAGATGTTCTAATCCTGTTTCTGGGGTCTTAAAATTATTTTGAGATTCTATTTTCACCTATCAGGCTGGTAAATACTTACAACTTCACTACTTAGAGAAGATATGAGGAAACTAGTGCTGTCAAATAATGCTGATATAAATACAAAATTTATCAAAGACTAGAAGGGAATTTTGCAATAACTATCAAATACACACATTTAATTTTCTATTTGCTGCCTCCTTCCTAAAACCAATTATAGATAAATAGTGCCAAAAATAATGAAAAGTTTATGCACATAGCTATCTGGAAATATTATTATCAAACTTTGAGATAATCTAAATGTCTAATAATAGGGAAATCCTAGATAGATTACTATGTATTTCACAATGCACTATGCAACTGTATAATGGAATAGGGAATATTTCCCTGTGCATCTTTAAAATGGCATCTAAGACATAGGGAAGCAAGGGACACAATTATACTTTTCATATTCAAATTTTGCAGAGTAGGAATAGTTGTGGACACCCACACCCTGCCCGCCACACACACAGAGGATTTTTCTTAAAGATTCAATCAGAGAGTTTGGAAATAAGAATTAGTAAAAGGATTTTTTTAATGCAAATACAAGACAGAGATACATGTGGGTATGTGTTGGGAGTAAGAAAGTAAATTCTTTTTCTTCATTTTTTTCCCCCTTTGGAAAGGAAATGTACTTATTTCCTGACATATGTGAAGGTAACCCTGCTGTATATCACCTCTAAAACAACAATAAAGTGAAAAAAAATATTTTCCTTTAGTTTCTAATACTTTGTCTACTTAAGAAAAAAAATTAAAATTTAAAGATAAATCTTTAGAAGTTGGAAATAAAGTGGGCTTACCTAAATACCATTTTACAGGAATACCAGAGATGTCCATGCAACTGATTTTAAACAATACATTTCAAGTATCTGCTCAAACTGAGAAATATTCAAAGGAGAGACAAAAATATATGAAAACACATTAGTACCTTCCTTTTTTAAAGAGTGGAATAAAGTAGCTAAGTAGGTATTTTAGTGCCATTAATTGTCAAAATTTTCATTATGAGTGCAAAGATTTTTTCAAAGTAATCCATGAAGTTAAAACTTAGAATGTTTATTTCTATTTGCAAACAGTATAAGTTCACTTGTTATATGTAGTTATGGTGTCTGTGTACTTTTTCTTTTCTGTAATATCATTCTTACAGAAATGTATACAATATAATCCCACAGTCATTTACTAACTTCCAGGTTTCCTGTTTTGATAAAGAAGTAAAGTTTTCTGCAGCTATATTCACTAACTGGACTATCAGCAATGATAATTTTTGAGTGTTGAATTCTCCATAACATGGAATGTTATCTCATTATACCATTTCTTATTAACAAAGTCAGTATTTTTGGAAAAATAGGTGATTTGGAGTTTGAGTCATGTATGTATACGTTGGACAGTTTATCTTGGCTGAAAATAAAAATCTCATCAACGTTTACTAAAATCATGGCCAAAAGCCAAATGAATGTTTGACTATGAAAACAAATGATTGCTATACATTTAACACAGCAAATGCATTTAGGAAATTCAACAGTCATGCTTTTATGGTATTCTATAAGCAACATATATGCATGAATCCTTCAGAAAATTTCTAATCACAAAAGAACAAAGAAGCCATTCCATCTTTCAGGCACTAACTAGCTACTTAACTACCCACATGTGCAGTGAAGGGAAAAAATTTTATGTATTCATTATAAATTTAGGAGCAATAATGTACTAAAATTAACATCATTTTTCAATGATTATTATTTTATCATTTTTCTAGTCCCTAATGAAATCATGCATTAAGAAATGATTGTAACTGGAGGCTACAGATTTGGGGTTAATATTTAATGTAGACCTTAATTATGTGTGGATCAACATATCACCTGCCACAAAGGTCATACAAAAGTTAATAACATCAAGTTGGAAACATTGTTTTTCATGAGCTAGTCTTTGGACTTGAACACAGGCTCAAGGCACTGTCTCTGAGCTTTTGTGCTTAAGCATAGCACTATACCATTTGAAATACAGCTCCACTTCTCCCTTTTTGCTGGCTAATTGAAGGTAAAATCTTACACATTTTCTTGCCTTTGGGGACTTTGAACCTGTATCCTCAGATCTCAGCTTCCTGAGTAGCTATAATTAGCTACATTGTAAGTCATCTATACTTACCCAGAAACACTCTTGACCTTGCTATTACTAAAAAATTAAGTTTAACTTCATCATCTCTGGGTCTAATTATAACTTTTATAAAGTATCTGGGTGGGTCATAGAAAGTAAAAGTCATTAACTTTAAGATAATCCTTCAAATACATATGTGAACAAATATGTGTGAGAAAATAATTATTCTACAGATCAAGAGAAAAACATAATGGGATTATTAAATATATTTAAGAATATCTTATAGGTCATATGAAGAAATGTACATTTTTGACTTTGGTTAGATTCCGACTTAAATAATCAGATGTTAGAATGAGCACACAATGTTTATTAAATTCCATAAAGGAATTATTGTAAATTATGCCACATATGATCATGTAATTGTGTTAAAGAAGAAGTGTTGTAGTTTTAAGTAAAATAATCCTAGGTGGGATGTGATGTTCAGAACTGATTTCATAATATTTCAGGCAAACAACTGAATGCTTGTGATAAATGAACCGGTAGGATGCTGATGATTGTGAAACTGGTTTTATTACCAGTCTTCACTTTAGTGTGATGAAGCTTTTGTGTGATGAGATTTTCTATAAAATTTAGAGGAATAATAGTAAAGTGTGTGACTGAATTGCTTTAGTAGTTTTAGGTCAAATCAAATTAACATCCCATGCAATATTATCATCACATACTACAGAGGGAGGAGGGATATGATTTTTTCAGAACAATACCAGATTTAGGGAATAATCCTAAATGTAAAAGGAAGTTGGAAATTAAAGTCAATTAAATAAAAAGTTAGAAAGTATATGAGAGAAAGAAGACAGAAAATCTTGAAAATTTGAATCTGTACAGATGCAATCTTTCTCATTTAAATAATCCCAGGAGACTAAATCAAAATTAGCTATGAAGAAGCTCACTAGTTTCAATGAACTTTCCCTCCTAAGGTGTTTAAGTGAATTTTATATTTACTCAGTATTACAATATCATTTAAAATTAAGTCTCATCAAAACAACCCAGTGAATCCAAGATGCAAAAACAATCCAGAGACAGTCGATCATTCAAGTCTTTTTGGCCTAATAATTGAAGCACAAGTCTCAGATTTTAGATGAGGGTTTAATCCCTTTATCCTCTCAGAACACACGTCTCATCTGAAAAATGAGGAGGTTAAACAAAACAATCTCTTAATGTTCTTTGATTGACACCCTATAATTAGATGACCCAAGTTTATTTTTTCACACCTCTCCATAATTCTCTGATCCTTTGCATTAGTTCAGACTAAATCAACTGACTCTAGTCCTGCCCTTCCTCTTACATTTCTAAACAAGCTTTCACTTTTCCCCAAATCCCTTCACCTTACTCCAAAACACTTACACATTCTGGCAACAAGGGATAGTGCCATAGGCAGGAGTCTGGGCAGCAATTTGTAATCATACATACCTCCTTTATCAAAGAGAGAGGAAGGGGGAGGATTTATAACAATGAGCCTCTTAACATTATCAAAGCAGTAGTTCTCAACAGATGGGCTCAGTTCCCTAGAGTCCCTAGGGTTTGGGGGGAGGGGTCTGGCTAATGTTTGCATCTTGTGTTATCTCCTCATAAAGCTCACTCTCATCTCTTCTCCTGGATTGTGTAGAGGCCACCCTAGAAAACGCCAGAGCAAATTACTTTGATGACTAAAAGATGAACTAACTGCCGAAAGGAAGACTCCAGTTGGACAATAAAAATGAAAAACAATACATTAGATGGATGCTAGTTATGTAGACAGGAAAAACAAATTGTAGAAAGTCTATATCAGGCAAGGTATTTAATGAAATATAGAATTCCTTCTGTGTTACAAGTTTATTTACTAATGGGAAAGAGTTTGCAAGGATGAGAGTAAGAAATCTTATAACTGGAAACTTTTGCTCAAATTACAACTCCATCTCACATTAGTTTTATGACTCTGTGCTAGCTATATAAATTCATATTTAGGATCAAATAATAACAATATGTTTCACAAACCTGTCTGCTCTTGCCAACAATAAAGTCAATGCTCCAGTACCATTCATGATAATTTTACTATTTTACTGATTCAGAAAGACAGGCTAAATCACAGTTTAATTCACAAGCCACTCTTAAATCATCCATTCATTCTGTTCATTCATCCACCCATTGAAAGCTACTCATTAAAACACTGATCTAGATGAAACATGATGGAAGGTGCATAGCTTTGTCTGGCAAAAGTCTATCAATGAACAACATATTTGTGCTTGCAAACATTGAGTTATTTAGTACTCGCTACAGCCTTGACAGTGAGGTTTTATAAAGGAAGACAGTAAAAGAAGATAAGCAAAATAGCCTTGGCCACTTGCTAAATGACAAAACTGGGATCTGACCCCAAGTTTGCTTATTTTACATAATATTTATTGACTTAAATACTTGTCAATAATTATATCATCCACGAATTATATTTGACTATTACTGAATTGAGCTTCTGGTTATAATGGAAATACTTGATATTTATACAGGAGTCATTGTGTTCAATGAGTGTAAACCTTTACTAGAAATCTCACATCATGTTGAGTATTATTTTTCTGGAATTACTGAAAGGAAGTGAATCACATTTCTTACTGAATTTCAAAAAATTAATGAGGGCTGGGGATATAGCCTAGTGGCAAGAGTGCCTGCCTCGGATACACGAGGCCCTAGGTTTGATTCCCCAGCACCACATATACAGAAAACGGCCAGAAGCGGCGCTGTGGCTCAAGTGGCAGAGTGCTAGCCTTGAGCGGGAAGAAGCCAGGGACAGTGCTCAGGCCCTGAGTCCAAGGCCCAGGACTGGCCCAAAAAAAAAAAAAAAATTAATGAGTACTGTACAGTCTCAATTTCAATAATTGAGATATGCATACTTTAGATTTTCAGATTATAAAGATTGATTTTATGCAATTCTGAAAATATTTCTCTTTTCCATTGCCCCCAAAGACACTCTAACCAGTACCTGCAAGAGCCTCTCAGGCTCCCCTCTCCATGGGTAGAGGGAGTGAAGATCTAAAAAGGGTACATATTTTGTATGGAATGTAACAAAATATTTTTCATGGCAATGCTGATTTTCAAACCTATCATACTAACTACAGAAATCATACTTCTAATATATGAATTCCATAGTAAACTCTGTATCTTTCTCTTCTGTCTTCAGATAAATATTCCAAGTGTGATAACTCAAAAGTTATAAAGATAAATAATGAAGAGGGAAAATAAATACCATTACTCTCCAAAGAACACTTGATATGTGCGAACCCTTTCCTTTTCTGGTAATTTCTACAGTACTGTGTGTTAAAAAGGAAGGCTTTAATCCTAAAAGATGAATTTCAGCTTCAAAACTCCCACTGGTTTTAATGGGGGTGACATAGCTAATATGTCACAACAGACTTTAGAAAGGTATCTATCCCTAAGTGTCCAATTATTTTAAGTGCTTTTCCTATTCACTGTCACTCAACTGATCATAGTGGATTTATTTGGCAATAACATTCCACTGACATGAACTTCCGGAGGAACTGCTCCATAATTCTTCAGTTAAAGTAGCCTTAAAAATTGTTTCCGTAAGTTTTAAATAGATAACAGTACTTTCTAACAACTACATTCTTGGATCCAAGTTTATTACTTAGACAGGGTTAAAAAAAATCTGGCAAGGAAGGGTTTTCCTTTTCTAGTTAAAATGAACAAAAAAGGTTAAGAGAAAACATCCTGTCCTTATTCCCAGAAGAACATCCCAAGCTGGAACTGGAGATGTAATCATTTTCCAATAATGCCTCCATAAAAGTGAAATGGTCAGTTCAATATCCATCCCCTAAAAAAAAGATTATGAGGATTTTAGTATTGTTAGTAATTGTTCCCCTTTCAACCTTGAAGTGTTTCTCTATGATTCTTTTCTGCTCCAAATACTAGGTTTCATAATGCCACTTCTAACTTCATAATGCCATTTAATCCAGTTGTCCAAATATGAACTCTATGCCTGGTTGTATTAGGCTTAAAATCAAATCACTATTGCTAAACTGGTACCTTGATTTCATATATTAATGAAGGCATTCATAAATATATTCATTATATCTATGAATATAGAGTTTCATTTACAACAATAAGAAAAGTTGATGCTGTTTTCTTTACTATTTTGTACTTTTTAAATATCATTTATGAGTAGTATAGATATGTGTCCTATAATTGAGTCAGAGTGAGATTCAGGCTTTGGGTTCAGATAGAACAATGTAAAGCTAATATGGATCTACTGTTGAGATGAAGTCAAGAATGCAAAAAATATACAGAACTCTGTGTTGCTCTTAAGCCTAAAGTTCTAAGTTCTCTATATCACTTGAAGTAAGTAAGAAGACACTATCCTTGACTCACCTAAATTTAATAGGTCTTCATTGGTTTTCCTTCTGATTAGTTTCTCAGATTGTTTAAAAAACAAACCTAAAACTTCAAAACAGGCAGAATCTATTTTTGCAACAGAAAACTGAGATATCTTTTATTTCTGTTTCTAGGAACAAAGATTATGTGGCATGAAAATAATAAGTGGAATTACCTCTATACAAATTAATGGCTATAGCCCTATGCAGTTGTAATTTTAAATTAATTTTGATAAGTCCATTTTACTAAGAGTTCCAGAAATATTTTAGGTTATTAATAGCAAAAAAATACAAAAATCCAAATGGAATATTTATGTTTTCAAAGTAATGAAACAAAATTACTGTCACATGAGCCATTTGATCCCTTTTAAATTTTAATAGATTCAACATGATTCTAAATTCAGTATTTTTTTAATTCAGTATTTTAAAATGAAGAGTCAACCTACATACTGAGCAGGTTGCCAAAGTATAGAAAAACATTCACAAATTGAGAAAAAAATAAGAAAACACAATTATTTTTAAAATGAAGATCAGACCTGCCTAGAAAAAAACATTCATTTGCCTTTGAATTATCATTTATCTGATTTTTGTTATCATTTCAAAGTCTAGTCACTGAATCTGCTTGGAAACATCCTTTGAATTTAGTGCTTTGAATTTTCCTTAAAACCTTCAAAGACAGGATGAATGATCATATAGATGATGCTAGTAATCTACCTTATTAATAACAGACATTTTGTACTTTACTCTTTACAGAGAGGGAAACTGAAGCAGAAAGGAGTTGCAATCCTTGCCTGAGTTACAGACTCTGAAAGACAGAACCCGAGTCCAAGTTCCAGATGACATGCCTCCAGGCACTTTCTGCCCTCTTTTACAGTGTGCTGATGACACACGGGTCCTCTGACCCACTTCTCTATATTCTGTTCCCTTGCATTAGAGATAAATAATACTAACAAATACCCACACAAAAACCTAGCTTGTCTTTCTACTTTTTGTCTCCTTGAAAAAGTCAATTCATTTATTTCTATTTTGAGAACAAAAGTAAAATAAAGGTGAATTTCATGTCTAATAGAGACAAGTATTTTCTAGTACTATGTGACCAATTCCTTTCTCTGACAGTTAAGGAAAACCATTGTTTTCATCAAATCAGTGATAGAAAGGGATCAGGGTCTCCTATACCAAAGGTATGACAGGGACACTTCAAATGAAAGGAAGTAAAAAAAGAAAAATTACCACACATGTTAACAACGAATCTTATTCTAAGAAAAAGAGCAAGAGGAAAGGATAATATGTATAAAATACTCAACAAACTATGAAGCCAAATTGATTTCCGAGCATAAAATCATGGAAAAGTTGTTATGAGAATGCAATACAAATAAGAAATACTGTTCTCCAGGGAATCTACTGCAGAACAAGCTTTATAAATTCATAGTGAGTGGAGGAACATCCAAATAAAGATGGGTGACAACAATATCACTGTTCACCTCACAGAAAGAATACATACAGTGATGATTCTGAGGGAAGAAGTAAATCTTGTCCACAAAATCAAACCTATGCCTCTACAGCCTACCAAGAGTTCACAGGAATTAAATAGGACAGGAGATTATGTTAAACTAAATAACAGAGGTAGTGCGAAAGAGTTATGTATGGAAAGAGGAGAGGAAGAGTTTTGTCAATACATAAAGCACAAGGAAATAAACTATGGTTTAAAAGATGTTTAAAAAATACAACCATTACTGTAATGTGATGACTTCATTTTATCCTAATTTAAAAATAAGTAGTAAAAAAAGCTATGGCTTGTATAAGACAACCAGGGATTTGAACATAAGTGTTTGGATATCAAACAATATGGATAGTTAGTAGCAAACAATTCCTGTTACTCATTTCATAGCTTGTTTAAGAGTGTATTTATATTTATAAAAGCATAGAAGGAAGCATATTTGTGGATGACAAACGAAAGTGTTAACAATTAGAAAATGCATGGGTAAAATGTCTCAGTTTTGATTCGCACTACTGGTTTTTTTTTGCAAGTTTGGCAGTGAGTATGAAAGTAGTAGATTAAGTCATGGAGCAATGGCTTTCTATGATGGACCCTATTTTGTATTACAGCAATACTCACAAGAGAAAATGTTGGAAATTAACTGTACAATGTGGGGGAGGGAAAGCGGGAGAAAAATGAGGGATAGGGTAACAAATTTAACTAAAAATGTATTTACAACCTTTCTTATCTAACTGTGACCCCTCTCTATGTCACCTTGACAATAAAATTAAATTTTAAAAATTGTGACAATGAAATTTGAAATGGAAATAAAGAGGTACAAAGAAAATTAAAATGAAAATTAACACCTAAACAGGATTTTCATAAAGGAGAATGATGTCAGATTAGCAGAAAAGAGTGCAGAAATGAAGATAAGTCTCCAAAAGATACATGCAGAAAATTAATTCCAAATAAATATTACCTAATTGGATACAAAGTAAAATTAATTGTTTTATGCTGTTGAAATGAAGGTAGAATTGTATAGAAACTTAACAAAATTTTACAAAAGTTAGAAGTAAAGAGTTACTCTATAACCTTTGGGAAGTAGTAAATCACTAACTTATTTTCAGCTGTAATGAATCAATGCAAGTTGCCAACTGTAAGGCAATTTCCTCTCTTTTTTTTTTTAAGTGTAGAGAATACAGTGGGTTACTTATTTATTTATTTTTATAAACAATGAAACTATTGAAATGCATTTTTTGGAGCAGCTGCACCTTGCAATAAAAATACTCTTTCATTTCTCTACCACATTCTATTAGGAAGTGAATAATAAGTATATACCCAGATCTAAAAAATGGCCAAAGAGATAAAAAGATTGTCACAAGATTGAACTGGGCCCCAGCCCAGGAGGGGAAAAAATGCAGGTCTCCAATAATCATGCTACATTCAAGACAGTGTACACGACACACTGCAGCAAACTGTTATCAGTACTTCACCTTCATGCTTACTAAAATTTTGAGGAGCAATCTTGTTTTTTAATGTAGAGCAAATGAGAAGTAATTACATTTTTGCTATCTTTTTTTCCCCTTTTTTAGGGGGTGGCCGGCAGAGCGGCTTGGCTTTTCTGGTTGGTTCGTGGCAATACCAGGGGTTGAACTCAAAGCTCACCCTCTAAATAAAACATATTTGAGCCTTGCCTCCAGCCCAGCTTTACACTGGGAAATTAGAACTGGAGTATAAAGGACTTTTCTGCCAATGCTAGCTATGAACCTCAATCCTTCAATTTTAGGTCTCCTGTGTAGTTAGGATTACAAGAATAAATCACTTATACCTGGCTATCTTTCTGTACTTTAAGTCATGTTAATAATAATATAAAAATATGCCTTCAAAATTTTTACTCAGTTAAGTATAATTAAGTCTAGGAATAGCTCCTATATAATGTAGCTTTATCAATAGAATATATTAAAAACAAATTCATTACACTCAGAATGTTACACAAAAAGTATATTTAGTCAAAATTACTAAATAGTAGCACAAAAATCTTGCTTATCCAAGAACTTCATGTTACTCAAGAACTATGAATCTACCAGCATTTACAATTTCATAGCCCTCATATGTTGCCTGAATTTCTTTCTTTGAATTTTACAGCAATACAAATGGTTGAAAGAGACTAGTCTTATTCTTTCTATTTTTTTGCAAGACTCTGCAAGATTAAATAATTCACCTAAAGATCAATGATGTTTCAGACAAAGAAAGTGAATGAAAGCAGTATAATATGGCATGAAAATATATAGGTAGACCATTGGAACAGAATAGAGCTTTCAGAAATAAACCTAAAATGAAGTGATTAGCAATTTTTAAAAATTCAATTGAATTTAATGTTATACTATTTTTTTTCAATTCTGTACTGGACCTGATTCTGTGCTCAATGATAACATACTGACAACTCAACTGACAACATACAAAGTAATTTATTCATTTAGAGAAAAATATTTGAAATCTAGGTTTGTGACAAGGATTAACTCATGCATCATCATCATCTCTCTCTCTCCATATATATATATATATATATATATATATGTGCGTACATATATATTACATAACATCCCACTAAAATATATATAATATAAAAATTATATATAATACTGATATTATAAATGTATATAAACTACTCAAATACATAACATGGTAACAAAAGCAAAACAACAATGACAAAAGAATGTTATAAAATTTGACCAAAGGACATGAGCTACTATAAAAAATAAAAAGAACAGATAGCAAGTGTTGGTCAGGGTTTGCCAAATGGCAACTCTTGCACACACTTGGTAGGAAACTATATTTGTAACCACATTATAAATTCAATATGGAGCTTTCTTAGTTATAAATTGAGCCACCAAATTGATCCAAACATCTGTATTCTGGATTTATACCAAACGGAAATTAAATTAAATTAAATACCTTATGAAGGTTTCTGAATTCCCAAGCTTACTGTAACGTTATTCATAATGTCCAAAATGTGAATACAACCATCTCTGAAGATGGACACTGTACCACTTGTAAGAAAATGGAAAGACTTGGGAAAAAATTATATTAAGAAAAGCAAAACAGACCCAAAGACTACAGACCGCATGATTTCTCTCATATGTGGTAACTAGAATGTGCCTGTAAATCTACAAGTAAACACACTGGATGGGAAAAGACAAAAAACACACTGGGACATAATAAATTATAGGTCTCTAGACATTCACACAGTGAGACCAACCGAGAATATTCTTAGGAGAGGATCACAAAAGCTCAATACTTATATGCATATGATAATATAAAATGATAGTTATTAAAAGGAACTCCAAGAAATGGAAAGAAGAGGTTTGTTTTTTTTCTTTATTGCTATTTTTGTTTTCTGTACCTTGTTTGTAAGTTTTTCTGTTTGGGGGAGGGTAAGGATATCATAGAAAGGATAGGACAAAGGGCAGACAAATGCAGTATTAATACTCACTAGGCACTATTTCTTTCTCTTACAAGTTTGTAATGATCCTTAACAGTTTTGCCAATCTATCTAAATGGAAGATTATCTTATCTTGTTTTCACTATATTAAACAATTTTTCCATACCTGATACTACTAAAATCTGCAGGGGAGTTTCATTTGTTTGCTAGTATTTCTGGCTGTCAACCTAATTGTTAATTTAACTTAATTAGGCACTTAGGTTTCAGATTTCATATATATTTATATATATATTGGATATGTTCTTGAAAACAAATTGAAATATGTACGAACACTATTTTTCCAGAGGTATCTTGTCAGTTACCTAAAGCATGACTCCAAACTCAGTTTGTGAATTCAAATGGACTAGGAAATACAGGCACATAGATTTTGCAATATAGCTATTTGTTTAAGCTGTGGTTTGACATACAAGTTCTTACAGATTAGGATGGTTTCATTTTCCCCACTATCTATGAAGCACCAGAACATTTTACCCACATTCTGGTATTTGATCCTCACTCTTTTAAATCTTTATTTACAGAGTTCCCATCTTGAGACAACCTCTAGCTTTTTCTTCTACCTCCCTATCCTCCAAGCCAACCAATCCCATCACTAACTTTCATAATTGATTCTGTAGGGATGTCAGATCCCACACAATAAGTGAGAATTAGATTAGAGGGCTATCTTGACATTCTGTCCTTACTATCTTCAAGATTTGGCAGGATGATAGCTCACTATTTTGACATATATTTGAAGCTAGTTAAATAGTTTCACATTTCACCAAGAATTTTCTTTCCCTAAGGGAGAAAATCAGCCCTATTTTCTACATACCTACAGCAGAAATCTGTGCATTATCTCGCATTCACTATTCTTTTCTCCTTGGCACATTTTCTTCATTCTGTTCAAATCCTTAATACCAACATCTTCCTTAACTCCATAATACTACCAATATGCTAAAGTTTTTTCTGTTTTTATATTTTCCCTAAATGCTTATCTTAGATCCAACTTTCTTCTTGATTTTTGTACATGGAGTGAAATGTACATGGATGGAATCCAGTCCTGGGCTTAAACTCAGAGCCTGACAACTGTCCCAGGCTTCTTTTTGCTCAAGGCTAGCACTCTACAGCACCACTTATGGCTTATATATTTCTGAGTAATCAAACCCAGGGCTTCATGTATGAAAGGCAAGCACTCTAACAATAAGCCATATTTCTGGCCCAATATTACAGATTTAATTTTTCTAGAATGGAACTTTACAGTTGCTAGTATACTAAATTTTGACCCTGCTCCTTTTGATTTAGCTTGTTTCCTACTTATTGCTGGGAACATTTCTGTGACTGTGAATGGAGTTACTCCTTTGACAACTTAATTAAACAATGCCACTTCTTTATAGATTTGGAAAATCATTGCTTCACACATAAAAACAATAATTGAAAGCACTATCATGAATATGGCATCTGTTGCTGGTTTCTGAATATATAATCATTTTGTTTTAATTGACAACAAACTCTTAGAGAGGATTTTGCCAACTTACAAGTAAGTTTGTGACTCAGAGAAATTAGGTAATTTCTAAAAGCTTATAACAATTAATAGATGATAGAGTCAGAATTTGAAATCATATGTATCAAACTTGAAACTTCAATTCTCTACATGAAACTGACTTTCTAAAACAAAAAAATATATAATAAAGGACAGTCGAAATTACAGGAAGTAAAATTCAATGAAAGCACCAATAAGTGTGGGAAAGAGCATTCATATTATAATTAAAAGAACTGTCATAGTTACTTAATGTCAGGGAAGAAGAAATGAAAACAGTTTCATTGGTATATTTCGCATGAGTAACCAAATTTATCCCTTTCTTCAGAATCTCCACCTTTTGGCCTTCAGAGTTATTGATGTGTACAGAGCATTCTAGAAATAGGTCAGCTTTTGGGTAGAGTGCCCACTCTCTTCTTTTATTCTACCACTGCACTCAAATTTAAATACAGAAGGAGAAAAGCAATAGCTGTGGTAGGTTTGGTAGATTGCATTCAAAGAGGCAGCCAAGAGTGTCAAGCTCTTCTCTCTGCAGTTCCTGACTCTTGCTCTTTCCACACCTTCTGTTAGGCATAATAGTTGAACTCTAGAGAAGTTCTTCCATTGGGTGTATTTCCAAAGGATTAAAAGTAGTCTTGCTGTTAAAGTTCTTTATTCAGTATGAGGGAATGGCTTTCTAAGTAGCTGCTGAGACTATGAGAAGGTTTCACCCTAGCCTAACCCTCTAATGAATTCCCACTGACAATTTTCTCTTTATTAAGGACTTCCTACATAATTCACTTTGAATTAACTGCCTATTATCTGGGTAACACACACACACACACACACACACACACACACACACACACACACACAAATCATTGGACGTGATTTGTTTTCCCAGAATTGTATGAACTATAGGAAAATGCAAAACCAAGCGGTTCTGTTCTCCTTCCTAATTTAGTTGTGTATTGGAACTCAGCCAAAGAAGTGTCAACTTCAAATCCCAGAGCTCTCTAAAATCCCCAGAATTAGGATATACTTTGTTGTCATTTCCATGGATATATGTTTTGGCTTTTAAGTAGCATGAAAGGCATGGTAACCATGTAGAACATAAAAGAATCATGACTAAAAACAACAAAAAAAAAGAGTATTAGAATGAAAGTTCTACCTCTAACTGGAAGATTCTTTTGTAGTGCTCTGGTAGCTATCATATGGAAAATGCTACTCTTTTTTTCTCTTATTTTCTTCAATACCTCTTCTTAACTCTTTCCTTCCTTCTTTCCTTCCCCCCTCCTCTCTCTCCTTCCTTCCTTCCTTCCCTCCCTCTTCCTTCTTTCCTTCCTTTCTTTTTCTTCCTTTCTCACTTTCTTCCTTTCTCTTTCTTTCTTCCTTTCTTTCTCTTTCTTTCTCTCTCCCTCACTTCCTTCCTTCCTTCCTTTCTTTCTTTCGTTCTTCCTTTCTTCCTTCCTTTCTTCCCTTTCTTTTCTTTCTTTCGTTCTTTCTTTCCCTTCCTTCCTGCCTTTCTTTCTTCCTTCCTTCCTTCCTTCCTTCCTTCCTTCCTTCCTTCCTTCCTTCCTTCCTTCCTTCCTTCCTTCCTTTCTTCCTTTCTTTCTTCCTAGACAAGTTCTCATTATGTTATGCAGGCTAACCTCAAATTTATGATTCGCCTGTCTCAGTGTTGAGATTACAGTTATGCACCAAAAACACCAGGCATTTTTCTTTGTCTTATACTTTAAAATATTATCCAGGCATGAGTTGGATCACACCTGTAATCCTAGCTACTTAGGAGGCTGAGATTTGAGGATTGCAGTTCAAAGCTAACCTGAGCAGGAAAGTCTGTAAGATTCTTATCTCCAATTACTCACCAAAGCAATCAGAAGCAGAACTTGGTTCAGAGTGGTAGAATGCTAGCCTTGAGTGAAAAAGTTCACATTCAAGGCCCACAACTGGCAAAAATTTCTGTATATATAATATTCATACTTGTTCCCAAGGCCTTATTCTGGGTAATTGATGGGCATGAACTGATTTTCTTATTTTTATTTAACAGTTTCAGTTACTTTAATATAAGATAAATAAGAATATCTTCAAAAAAGAGTTTTGGTACAGTATGAAGAATATATTGTAGAAAGGTTGTTATTAATAGTGGAAGGTGGAGAAATGTTCAAAAATACAAAATTTCAGTTAAGTTGTAGGAGCAAGTTCAATGGATATACCCTACAACCTAGTGACGACAGTTAATAGCAAAGTCTTGTATTTTGAAATTTACAAGTTAATACTAGTGTGTGTGTGTGTGTGTGTGTGTGTGTGTGTGTGTGTGTGTATGCTGGCCTTGGGCTTGGACATTGTCATTGAGCTACCTTGGCTCAAGACTAGCTCTCTACCACCTGAGCCACAGTTCAACTTCTGACTTATTTATAGTTTATTGAAGTACTGGGCTTTCCTGCTTGATCTGGCTTCAAAAATAGATCCTCAAATTTTAGTCTCCTGAGTAGCTAGAATACAGGCATGAGTCACCAAAACACACCTAAGAGAGTACATTTTAAATGTCCTCATTTTATAAATATTAAGTATATGAAGTAATGTACAGATTAACTAGCTCAGTTTTAAGTCATTACAGGTGTACATATATTGAACATTACATTGTACAAAGTAAATTCTGTATATAATTCTGTATAATTTTGTTCCAACTAAACAGAAAATAGACAAGAATACTAGAATTAGGACAACCATAATTTTTTTAATAATGATAATAATAAAGATTGCATTCTAAAAACACTTAAGTATAAAGGTATCTTCAAGTACAGATAGAAATTTTTAAGAATAAAACAATCCAGTTTCATTTTATGAAAAACTAAATTCACTAGAAATATTTATGCATTTTAAAGAGCATACAGAAATATTTATCCCTTTTAAAGTGTCCATTTGATTTAACTCAGTGTATGATCCCTTTTGAACTGGTTTTCCATATATAAGGATTATTAATTCGTGGATAACTGGTTGATAAAGATGTAAAGGAATCTATCACTTTGAAAAATATTTTAAACTGAGATTGCATCTGAAAGCTTAGTTATATGTTTACTATTTACAACTTCCTCTCCTAAGATACAGGTACTGAATTCCTTGTCTTTTATAAAGTAATCCTACCCATCTGTGGAGCACACATCTGGACATGTGGCCAAACTCATCTTTTCCTACTGTATATTCAGAAACTGTCAGCCATTTCAAAGGGGATTCCACCCTTGGGAGAAGTGAAGCACTCACATCCTCTTTGTGTCCAGTTTTTTACCTTTTCCCCCAGGATATCAGCAATATAAAAATAAGCATCCTGAATTCCTCTGGGCTCTGAAGAAAGGGGGCTGGAGGATGAGAAGCATGGCCTTCTTGAACATTTGTTGCTAAAGGACAGAGAGTAAAGCCCTTCATAGGAAAAAATAGACACCAACTGTCTGCAAACTCATAAGACAAGTGTCTTTTCTTTAACAAAGTAAATACCATTTGAATACAGGAAGTAGGGGGCTTGAACCCTAAAAGGGAAGTTCTGCACTATAAAAGATAAAGAGTCCATGCTTCATAGTATGCGCATTTTTATAATGTTAACATGCCAGTCAACTAATTTAAAAGATAAAATAATTTTAAATTTGTGTAACTACGTAGAGTATATCTATCTACACACACAAGAGTTTAAAGTGTTATAACAAGGTACAAATTTTGATATAAATTTTAAATGTAATAATATTTTTAAAGGAAGGTGCAATGTATTGTGTCTGCAATTGTAGCTACTTAAGAGATTGAAATTAGGAGAATCATAGTTTGTGGTCACTCTGAGTAAAATTTTCATGAGATTCCCATCTCATCCAATAAAAAGCTGAGTATAGTGGTATAGTGGATCACAATATAAAAGTAATCAAATCTCTGGAAGAAAAACAATAAAATGAATGTAGTTGTATATCAAGTTTTTACAGTAAACAGAAAGAAAAAAGAATTCAGGGAACTTAAACATTTCTGAATACAGGTATTGTAAGATATGGTATACCAAAAAAGTAAAACTTCTACTAACACACTTTCTACTTGATATTGTCATTGTGAAGGTTTTTGAATCATATAACATCACAAATAAATAGGGTAATTGTATTACAAAAATCAGATATCTGTGATAGTGTGTAGATATACAAATAGGAAATACTAACACAAAAACCCTAAAACATTATGCTTCAATTTGATATAAAATTAGAAATTATAGACAAATATTGGAATGCACATGTACTGTAAATATTCTAGTGCTGTACAGTAAAGTGACATAAAATGCTACCTAATAGAGAAAGAAGCAAACTTTTCTTAAATTATTTTGCAACTTCTAGTATATTACATATTGATTCCAACAAATTTTCAGAAATGGAAGTTCACATCTTTACATAGGAAAAGTTTGATGGGAACAAGGCCAAAGTATAATAATTGGTAACTAGCTACAAATGTGCTAGTTTTAAAAAATAGTTATTGTCCATTTTAATTGTGAGAATTTTGCACTTTTCTTAGGCTAGTATTCTTAGGTATTATGGCAAATTATTTTATCTAGAAATTTGTCACCTGTTCATTTTGCATGCATGTAATACATATAAGGAGTACATTCTATTACAATGATATGTAATAATATGGTATATAAGACAAACTTCCCTATGGTTATCCTAAGCTTCAGTATCTAGTATCTCTTAGGAAGTTCACCTACTAAGAATATTTGCTCTATGTGTCCAGACCTCTCATAGTTTTTTGAGAGATAAGGGCATAGAGGATGCTGCCAACTATGAGGCCAATCATTTTACAAGATCAGTATCTTGGACTCAGAAAAGGTGTGGCACAGAACAGTAGGTTGATAGAATTACCTTAAAAAACATCAAAAGGTAAATGAAAATGTCTTATAGGTAAGAATTGACCACATTAAAATGTTTCATCAAAGATATTCTTAACTAAATTGGAAGAATTAAAAGAATTGACTGGACTGATGCTGAGCATGGTGGTCCACAGCTACATCAAAAGTAGAGATGGGAGGGTTACAATTCAATAACACCTCCAAACAAAAGTTAATGGGACTATGTCTTAAAACAACAACAACAACAACAAAAAAAAAAAACGCAAGTCACATCCCCATGACTGTAATCCTATCTAGATAGAAGATGGAGATAGGAGGAGAACAATTATATTTAGAATTTAATCTGAAAAATATGAAGCAAAAATGAGCTGAAGAAGTGGCTAAGAGGCCTGCTATGCAAGGGCAGGGCCTTTCTATAGATTCCAACCTTTCCAGAATTAATTTAAAATTGAAAGAATGGACTGTGAAGGTACAATGGATTCACTGTTCAGTTTTTGAGTAGCTTAAAGGCTTTGGGTTATCATTGGGAGACACATTGTGCAGTAGTTGAAGATACAGTTTTATTTCAACATACATAGAAATTATTCCATTTTGCGCCTATCTCCATTTACTCACCATATTGAAATACGTATTTTGCATTTCTGTCAGCTCATCTTTCAGAGCTAACTTGTTGCTTTGCTACAGGAGTCAAAGAGTTTCAAGAATACATAAGATTTTTCTCAACTTGGATTACACATTAAAATTATTTGATGACTAGAGGACTTAAAATAACAAAAAGAACATTTAAGTCCAGTCTCCAGCCCCCCAAAATCCAACCTAAGTTATTCTACTTAAAGCCTTATAATCAATTCCTTTTGAAGCTTGCAAAGGAGCATAGTGTCATCTCTACAGGATGACTGTGAGAGTAATATCAAGTGGTGAGAACAGAAGCAGGTGCCCTTTTTTATCCATCCCAATGTTGATCAGTCCTTACAACTAAAATCATACATTTCAATCTCTTAACCAAATTTTTAAATATAAATTTTGTCTCTTGCAAAAGTATTGGGAACTTTATGTATGTCACTATATCTCAAATATATTAGACTCCTGTTGATAGTGGTATATTCTATATTTGGTGAAATTTCCAAAGAGCCAAACCCATAGGCCCTGAGATCAATGGTTTGGGGTAAACATATGTAGATGGATGCACCAGCTCTGAGAGATAGGCAGCTTGCTTAACTTGCTTCAGTATCTTCTTTTGTTAGGAGTAGTGTCACAAAAATTTTAATCTTGATATTTGCAAAGTAAGATTCAAATACATAAGAAGCACTTGGGAATGCAAAGTAGTAACTCAGTAATTGTTAGTTATTAATATCCCTCCATAAAGTGACAGGTTTTCAGTGCAGAATAGAACAGGAAGACATTTAATCTCCATTTATTGACAAATATTTCATTTTCATGTGCTTGATTTCAGTAAAGAAAATGAAAAAAGTAAATCTTTAAGGTTTGAAAACTGGCATTAACACATTCTGTTACCTACAAGGCGTCCTCTTTATATTTCAGTTTTTGTAATGTTCAGTGTTTTACACTTTACCCAGAGCTGTGGAATTTCCTCATGGTTTTTTTTTTTTTTCCGTTACAGATTTGCAATGTGCACTAAGACAATACTAAGTACTTAAGATTTAAGTAACAGATATACAAGGAATTCCTTTTTGCTGTGTATGTATGACTTTACATTTGAACTTCAGATGTTAATCTCCATTCTTATAACACACATAGGAATCTCTGCCCCTCACAATAATATCTATCCTTTTTTCCAGTTTTACTAAGGAAACTTAGACAAAAAATGTAAGCTTTGATGTCAACATAATGTGATCGGATAGCCACTCTCCAAGTTGTATTTTTAAAATAATAGGATTGACTGTGCTTTCTTTTCGTGTTAAATTGTAAAACTTGTTTTTTTTTCCAGATCTTTGCATCAAATAGGATTTATAGATCATGCCTCCGCCCAGGAATCCTCTAGTCAACTTCATTTACATCTTCTTTGCCTCGAAATTCCTGTTCATTTGATTCTGCGCATTACGTGCAATTCATTTTGTCCCTTTACTTAGACTCGGTCCCAAAGCAATATCATCGGCATGACTGAGCACATCCAAATCTACATAATCATTTGTATTCCTTACTGTATTCCTACATTTCTAAGAAAAAAAAGCTTACTATAAATGAAACCCAACACTGATTAAATCAGATTTCTTACTGATTTAACTACCACCTGCACATCTGGTGTATTTTTCTGGACTGGTCAGTACTGTTTATTTAACTCTTTGTATAAGCATGTCACAGAAGGACGTGCTCTCTTCATGCTTTAAACAGCTCCAAAGCACACAGTTGGCATTGAACATGCATTTTTGAAGATGATGTAGCGCAAGGTATATATTGTGAGAATATACAGTTGCAGGAGTTTTATATTATGAAAATTTGTGAATCTGGGAAGGGAAGAATACTACATAATGATTATACAAATGGTTATGACACAAAGCTACATTTTGGGATGTGTTCTGAGAAGTATCTTAATTGAAGGAAAAGGATAAGTCAAATTATTAGTACAGGAGAAAAAAGAAAAAAATATGATTCAGTCATTGTTTCTTAAGTCATTTTCTTGGTTCTGGAAAAGATATTGTAATCTCTAACATGAAACTACTCTCTTTGTGACAAGTTACTATTTAATTAAGCTGAAAAGGGCAAAAGAAGAAGGTTTAAAATGCAGATGAAATGTACAAATTCAAATGGATTTTTTTTCTAAAATCTTTGAATATCCCTTAATGATATAAACACACTGAAGCATTGAAAGAAAAAGGAACATGGGTGAGATTGAACTATAATTTTAAAAATCAAATTGTAGTTTCATTGAAGTTAAAAATCCTATTTTGAAAGAAAAGCACATTATAATTCTGTTTGTCATGGTCAACAACCATTCCAACCATTCATGTAAGAAGAGATTGTTTGTTATAAGTATAAGCCTCAAAGTGAAATTTGTATCTTTGCTGTCTAAATAGCAGGAGTGAGATCTGAAATATTAATTTTCTATGAATGAACCATAATAAATACAAATACAAATTTATTGATTTTTATAAATAGAAATTTCAGTGATTTCCTTTATATAGCCCGAATTTTATAGCTTTATGTTTTGTATACTATATACATATACTTTAAATAATTATATAGTGCATCCCTAAAAGATCTTTCATGAAGCACAATCATCTTCAGCTAGAAGTGAGTATTTGCATAAATATAATTAAATATAACCATAAATTTCAATAAGTTGCTCCTTTAACTCAGGTTTTTCAAATGTCAATTAAAAATATAGCAATTTTATGAAGTTACATTTTATTTTATTGCATGTGATATATTTCACCTTAAGAATCTATATTTACTTTTTTTTTTTTTTTACTTTTTAGACACCTGATTCTGCTGTTTTCTCCTTTGAAATAAATTTAAGTCTCACAATGAACTTGTTAAGAGTAGGTCACATTATGTTTAATCTGTCTTTTCTGACTAGAAAGTACATCTCTTGGTCAGTATTAAACATCCCCAAAGTAGTAGGGCTGTGGCTGATATACACACTTCTGTCTCATTCATCTACCATCCAGTGGAGATTATATACCATCAAATATAAAATGATATTTAATGGGAATCTTAAATATTCCTTTCACTTTCTACATTTTGTGTACTAATACTTTTTTCTGTAAAAATACTTTGGGATTAGAAAAATGTTATTCCCATTTTCTATAAATATTTCCAGTTATTACTTTTGTCATCTCCTTGTCAGTACTTTCAGAGCAAGAGAATCAGAATTCACAGATGCATTATAACTTGAATTTAATTCTGGAGGCTCATTTTTCTTTGACAAAATAGATTAGGAAATTAACTAACTTCAAAAGACATATTTCAAATGAATTATTAACACTTTTGTATTTAATTTAATAATAAGTATGGATGTGGAATACCTTACAATACTTAGAAATTGTTTTTGAAAAAAATGCTAAGAAAATACATAGCACTTAAACCCCATGCCAAAGTGAAAGTGAGTGTTTAAACTATTAAATGAATTAGAATCTAGGAAGCATTGACTTTTATTGTGTTTTCTCCCCTACAATATTACCTATTCCTAAGGTCATGAAAATAACATTTTGTATGTTTACAGGCCTAGAGCAATACTGTTTTTCTAAGCAGATAGATTACTATTATAGGGTATATCACTTAAGAATTCATATAGGTGGGTCCTAAGATTCATTCTTCTAAATGAGACTGTGTTTGGATTTATGGTCCATCCCATAAGAGGTAAGTTGATATAAGATGATTAGGTCTTATTAACCAATGAGGACATTAAGACACACACAAAGACTGTATGAAGACATAGGAGGAGAGTGACCATTTATAAGCCAGTTAATAAGCCAAGTAGAGATACCACAGAAATTACAAACCTTATGATCATTTTAATCTCAAGGGCCTACTCCCCATATTGATAAGAAACATTTTTAAAGGATTTATAATTTTTTTACCACTTAAAGTAGTAAATTTTCTTAAAACATTTAACCAAGGCAACCAATCTCAACTGAAATACCCAAATAGGGAAGAGAAGTAAACAAACATCTTGTGAATCTGGAGTAATGTCTAAAGTACAAATTCTTAGGGATGGCCAACTCCACAAAGCCATTAGCTCATCCTTCATGACAATTCCTCTTATCTTTCTCCTCAACCTAAAGTAATCTGTTCAAGAACATTGCTGTAGTATGTAAGAGAGTCTTTCCTTCACAACTCACATCTTCAGATTCACCAAAATTGGATTGAAAATAAATTTGAAAACAGTTTTTTGGCATTATGATTAACAATTTGATCTTTTTTCTGTAACAGAAGGATATTAAAATTGATACATCAGTCTTCAGCTCCCTTCCCATCCCCCAGACTGCTCAGTAACCAATATCTACCTTGTGAATGGATGACACTTAGCAGAGTCTACTCAGGTTGAACTTGGAGGCATTTGTAAATTTCCTACTCATTCACAATGCATATCTTAGATATTAGCAGATCCCATGTAAGAGCTTCCAAATATAACCAGATTCTGGTCAGTTTAGCAAACAGATCATTTTTTTCTGTTATCACCATGACCTAAGATAGAGCCCTGTACACTAGAATGTAAACCACAAAAATCCTCCAGTGTTCTTCAACAAAATTATTATTTTAAGGAAATAAACTTCAGATGGTAAATTTTAGTACATTACTTACATCATAATATATTACTAACTACCTAATATTACTTAACTGAAGAAATCACATATATACATATATATGAGCACAAACTCATTTATGAATTTTTAAATTTACTTTATTACTATATAGATGGCATACAGAGGGATTACAATTACTTGAGTTATGTAATGAGTACATTTTCTTTCAGGCAGTGTCTTTTATTCCCGCATTCTCTACCAATTTCTCCCTTCCATTTCTACCCATGAATCCAAAAGTTCATTCTCACCAGTGTCCAGTGAGTTCTACTGCTGAACTTTTTCACCCCCTCTTATAATTGTTTTGTGCCAGTTGCATGGCTTGTTCTGAGTGCCTCATACTCTCTTGGCTTGCTTGCTCATAGCTGGGCCATTTGAGCTGTGTGTGTGTGTGTGTGTGTGTGTGTGTGTGTGTGTGTGTGTGTGTGTGTTTTCTTCACTTTAGGAAAGAAGCAGGTAACCATATAGCCTAGTACAGTACATTAGTCTGGGAGTGATATTCCTCTAAAAAGAGGAATATGAACTGAGTATATCAGGTTAGGAAGATCTCTAAAATATCTACAAAGGAATTTCAAACTCAGTTCTACAAGCAATTCAGGTTTCAAATATATTTCTAGTACTAAATATATTTATACTACTAATGACATCATATATTGTATTGAAAATATATCTTAGTTGAAATAAAATTGACAAAAGTAGACTGAAAAATTGTGTGCAACATACAGGTGGAAAAGTGCTATTTTCTGAATGTTGTGTGTGAAGTTATATTGGAAAATTTGATGTCACAGCAAATCTGCTCAACATTTTCAAATCCACTCAGCCACAGTAACTATTTAAAAATTTAGATCATATCACATCTTCTCAACTCTGAATAAAAGCTAATATTGTTGCAATAATTTATGCATTCTTAGAATATGTCCTCACTATGCCTCATTCTCTAACACATCACACCACTTTTCCTGTGTAACTTTGATCCTGTATTTCCTGAATGTAGGCACAATGATCAGGCACTTCCTCCAATGAACGTCTTGTGTTTTAACCTTTGTTCCTTCTGGCTGGGCCTTTCTGTCCCCAGAATCACAGTCCACCTTTCAGAAATTCTCATATCTGTGCTCAAATTGTAAATTTGAGAACATTACTCAAAGTGTATCAGAGAAGTATTATGGATCATTCTACATAAAATTGCAATACTTCTGCCTACATCTGGCACTCTGTTTCTATTACCTGCTAGATTTATTACGGCATGCATTACCCCACACAGCACTACACTAAACTTAATGAGAGTTAGTGTTGGGGGTCCTGTATTCTATACAAGTGAAGATACAAAATTTTGATAAATATTCGTTAAATCAACAAATGTCATTCCTTTTCAGATAGTCCGCCAATAGCTTCACATTAAATTCAAAACAGGTAGGCTAGAAGGTTAAGTAGTCTATCTGAAAATAAACTTACAGGTTTTATCAATAATCGTTTTCAGATTCCTTAATTCCTTTACTTTCTTCTAGTTCCCCACTGATGTCCAATCCATGCAGCTCTGTTGGGATCCATCTTTCCCCTTGATGGAAGGGGCTTGATGCCCCTCCCCCAGCCCTGGGGAATGGGGCCCTGCTACCCTCTCTGGATCGGAATCCAGAGAAACCGGTTGGGCAAACAGCCCCCAACCCATTCTAGCCAGCCCGGCGACTACCAACCCCGACCTGGCTCTGCGCGCTCCAGTGATGTTAGCCCTTGGGGGTCAGGTGATACCTTTCAGCCTATCGACATCCTGGCCAAACCCCTCCCTCTGAATCATCTCTCCTTGTCCTTGTCTCAATAAAGTTAGTTCACTCTAAGAAGCTAGCCCTGTTGCATGTGTACATCAGACTTCTAGCGGTAAGGAGGCAGGCACACATCTGTGGCCAGGCCACGTGCATGCCAGGTCGGCGCTGACTCCCCCATTCCACTCTAGCTTATCTGCTGGTCGGATGACTAGGGGAGAGGGCGAGAAAGGGAGGGTGGAAAGAAAGAAGTAAGTACCCGAGCCAGGAGAGGCTAACAAGCCCAACACAGCTCCTTGGTGTTTCTCATGTGTACTAAGCATGTTCTCTTCTAGGGAACTTTGTGCCCACAGGTTCTTCTGTCTAGAATGTTTTACCTTACTATTTGCCTGTGCAGTTCTCTTTACCTATTTCTAGCTTCTACTGGATTGATATCAAATTACTGAGGCCCAAAGAAGTCATTAACAACTGGAGTGTATCACTTGCCTACTCCGATAACACAACTTCCTATGAACATTTCACTACATTGCATACACATTAACCTTATGCAGACCCTTCTCGCATTATAACAGTATCTTTTGTTTATTCATTCTTACATTGGACGCAATATATAGGAGCTGCTCACATACAGTTGCCTGAATTGCTGAAAAGCTATTCTGTACAGCTTTTCTGTTGTATTGACGCAAAACCCTAAGCTAATTAGAACATAATGATGTCATTTGTTCAATAGTAATACCAAACAGTATTAACTATGTCACTTTCTTAAGTTTTGCTCTTCTGAGCTTTATCAAAATCTCTTCCATTTTAGAAAACGAAGGTTGTAACACCTTAGTTAGGCTGAAAAGTTCACATGAGACAATCTAGCTCTACAATCTGAACATTTGACATTACCCTATGGAGTTTCCACTAATTTTCAGTGGTGCTTGTTTTTGTATTACTGATGACTTCATCATTAGCTTCGTCATTTCAGGAATACAATTTTTGAAGAGAATCTCATCTGATTTTATGCTCACTACTCCATATATTCAGAAACAAGGAAGAATGAAAGACAATAAAGACAAATTTGCCAATTTCAGAATTCACTACTCATATTCATCTATCCTCTATCATCCCTGTTATTTGTTGTTGATATCTGTGATCAATAGTAGAGCAATCTGTGAGTGCCCCTGTCATTCAGTAAGCTCTCTCAGGGGACAACTATAGATTTTTTTTTATAAGAAAAGTAATCTTAGGTATTTACAGAAATGCATAAATGAATGGCTGAGTGTAGATGGAAACCATTGAACAAAGTTTCTAATTAGTTGGTAATTAGGCTTGGAATCTTGGTTTCTCTTAGTACATCAGTTGTCATTTGCATTGTGATATTTCAGGTTCAGTCACAATTATAGTTGTTTAATAAATGAAGAGGAATGATTTCCACTTGATTTGATTTTTTGTAGTTAAATAGGCCTGTGCTCAAATCTTTTGCATGCTAACTCATCACATACACCTAGGGAGAAAGACCTTCCCCAGCTAACCACATTAAAGATAGAGTCTCTCTAAGTTTTTTACCCCAGCTAACCTGAGACTGTGAATCTCTTGATCTCAGCTCCACATAGTATGTGATGACAGGCACACACCTATGTGTTAAGAAAAGTTCTCATCAATTGTTTTGCCCAGGCTGGCCATGAATCTTGGTCTTCCCATTCTCAGTTTCCCAAGTAGGTAAGATTAAAGATGGAAGCAAATTGTTCCCAGCTGGCCAGTCCTGGGGCTTGAACTCAGGGCCTGTGCACTATCCTTGAGGATTTTTTATCAAGGCTAACACTCTATACCACTTGATTCACAGCTCAACTTCAGGCTTTTTGGTAGTTTGAACTATCCTGGGAAGGCTAGTTCAAACTGCAATCCTCAGAGCTCAGCCTCCTGAGTTGCTAGGATTACAGAAATAAGCTAGCAACATGAAGACTGATGATACTCTTGCCTCCGCCTTCCAAATTAATTTGGACAACCATATCACAGCATTTTCTAAATTCCTTCAAACCTTATGAGAATTATCTTTAAATTTTCCCAACTTTTCCTGAAAATGTTTCTGAATTTTAATAAATGTTTAAACACAAGCTCCTGGAGATTCCTGGCACCTTTATTATTTAATATCAAGCCTGTGACTTCTTTGCCAGTACAATTCATCTATACTTGCAACACTTGGATGATAGCCATGATCCTTGTTTCAAAGGTTCTTTGTAAACATTGTCTACATATGAAACTTCAAAACACTAAAGAAAATTTAGGCTGTGATTTTAAGGGTGGCAACAATTGACTATGGTAAGAATAAGTACATTTGATGCAGACTTCTTGAATATAGTTCTTTGAGAGGAAATAATGTCAATGCTTTGGTGCAGAAATGATTTACGTGAATCTAGGGAGAAAAGTTTTGATATTAATCATGGGATGGCTCCTGTCATTGAGATGGACTCAGAGGAAAATGGTGAACATTGTGGGAAGTAATGCCAAGAACATGGAAGGCAAACTGATGAGAATCCAAGGTGCTCTGTCAGAAAGGTGAGTGATGACTGTTCCAAAGGCTGAGAGAAGTTAAGGGAAAATGGGAAGGGCCAAAAATGGTGGCAGTAGGCAAATGCAAAGTGCACTTCCTTCTTAGTGCTACAGTGGAAATACAATTGTTATGCATTTTTAAAGTGAAGATTGATGCTTAAACTATGAGCAAGAGTTGAAAAAATAATCTTAGGTATATTCTGCCATCTACCAGAAAGGAGCTCAGGTGCATCAGAATGTAAGCAATCTATTTATTTAATCTAACCCCATCAAAAATGGAATAAGTTCCAATCAAACTCATGCATTTATTTTCTGCGTTTGAAAAATGATGATGATACAAATTTAACTCCTTTTAAAAATCAGGAAGAAATGTATGAGGTGCAATTTGGTAAGTGCTGTGCACAGGTTCACTTAATCACACCACAATAAAGTTATGGAAATAAATATAGTAAATAATAACACAAAAATATGATTACTTTGGCTATTTTTAGATGTAGAAATGAATAGAAAACAAATTAAGCACTTTACTTCTCACAAAAAAAATTACTATAAGAGAATCTTTTAGATTGCTTATTATAAATGGTTTACAGCCCAAATCCCCATTTGGTGACTGAAATAAATTGCTTTATTAACTAACTGCATAATCAATGTAACAGTAAAAGGTTTCATTGAGCAAATGCTCATTTATGATTGTTTTATGCCAGTTTCAGGCTTGTCCTGAGGCTTTACACTCTGTTGGCTTACTTGCTCACAGCTAGGCCACTTAACACCTTCAGTATCACATTTTGCCAGTTAATTAGAGATGGAGTCATACAATTATTATTGTCCAGGCTAGCTTTGAACCATGATCCTCTAGGTCTCAGCCTCTCAAGTAGCTAGGATTACAGCTGTGAGCTACCAAACTGCCTTCTGTTTCTAACTTCTGATTTTATACCATATATGATGAGGCTTCTCTATCCAACAGTATACAATCAGGAGACATAAACCACATTATCTGTTTGAATAAAGAAATGTTAATATAAAGGAATATTCACCGGTAAAAATCTGGAGTATTCCAATGCTACAGATGTGAAAACGGAAGGACATTTACTACCTAGGAATAAAGGAGAGAGATCATGGCAAGTACTCAGAGTTTCTAGCACCCTTCTGCCCACCTTTCTATTTCACACATTCTACTAGCAAGTCAGAGACTGACATGAGGCCATTTTGTGGCCACCACAAGAACTCTGCAGGTTACTGGGAATTGCCAGAGTGCATAGCTCCAGATAGTGTGGGCCATGCACAGTTTTCTGCTGCAGCCTCCTGAAGAGTAGAGAATGTTGGCAGAGAGCATCAGTTATGTTTAAGTGACATACACAGGTTCCTTAATACCAATCCGTTAAGCTCCAGGTGAACACAACTCTGAATTGGAAGCCATGTTTCTTCATATGCTGGCTTCTCCTCTCTCCTTCTCTGTAAATTAGCAAGCTCTAACATCTGGCCACCTGGCAAAAGAGATATGTCTGCCAAGCCTCACTCTGATAACACAGGAAGGAAATTGGATAGATTTGCAAACCAGAACCAATCAGTCAGTAACTGGAACATTCTGACTCCCCTCATCTTTGAGTGTGGAAACTGATACAGGTAGGAACTCGAAGGTCATTTTTGTCTGCTTATGGTCATAAATCATAACACCTTAATTGCTATTTCTAAAATCGCTTCATTCAAGAATAAAAATTGAAGTACCAAAATGTATACTGCTTCAAGTATCCCTGTTTTTCACATACAGAGATAGGATATTCATAATTTTGAGAACAAGGACTGTTCCATACATGGGAAAAATGTTGGATATGTAGAATATGAATATAAACCAATGACCACAACACAAACAACAGCAAAGCAGTGGTGATTTTTGTCTCTAACAAAGTGACTTCCTTCCATCTTCTCTTTCCTCCCTTCTATTAGTTGCCATTACACCCCAAGAGTCTAGTTTATTTTTAGATCTAAATCTTATTTAGATATGAATTTCATACATGAGCAAAAACTTGCAACAATTGTCTTTCTGATCTTGGCTTAACTTGTTAACATGATACCCTCTGTCCCATTCACTTTCCAAACATCTACTATGCATCTACATGAACTAGCAAAATAAAACATACTGGAAAAACAACTGTAAAAGAAGAAGCAACAAAAGAGTTGGAGAAAAAGTCATATTCAGGGCATTGATATAATCTAAGTATATTATAAATTTTTAGACAAATATTAAAATAAGGCACTTTTATAAAGTTTAAGCTAATTAAAAGGTAAAATAAGAAATAATTATCATATTTCAAAAGAGCTCTTCAGTTATGCAATATATTCCTTAAAACTCATGGCCTTTATCATGTTATCAAACAAGGAATGTTTTTCTGCCATAGCATTTTATTGAAAATATCACCAGGAAACTCATACATTAAGCTGAAAACTTGTTTATTTTTCTGTTTGTATCTAAAATTGGCATTTATAGTTTAGAAATATTGAGATTTTTTTTCAGTTGATCAAATCTTATCAATTATTTAGTTTAAGTTCAGTAATCCTATTCGCCGACAAACTCTGATACTGGAAGATCTCCTTCTATCACTGTATATTTCTAGATTTCTGAAAATCTGTTTTAATGTTTTCCATTATTATTTGCAGTGTGAAACTTTTAAAATCAGCTATCACTTTGGAGGTTGACACATTGAACTACATAATTTATTTTTTTCCTACTAGCTTTCCATTAGAAGTCAAAAGCCTTTGAACTTATGATTAGACTCCATAGCCTGGAGGTTGTGAGTGGTTTTCCAGAAGGTTTTCAAGTTTTTTAATGTCTTTCTCCTCTACTGGATTCCGTTCAAGATTTTCTAATGGGAAGCATACTTAGAATAGCCTTGATTTCACATTTTTAATATGGTATTTTATTTTATTGCTCTTCCTTAACTAAGAGCACTTACAACCAACATATTTTAAAGGTTTTATATTTGGTAATATTTTGTTGGTTCTTTGTTTCCTGTTATAATGGACTTTCAAAGATTAAGCAAATGTGCAGATTTCCCAAATGAACACATCTTTACAGGAGTGTGTGATGTTAGAAATTTCCTGACATTAAAAAATACAATGCCAAATCTACAGTATTCATTTTGTACACTGACAGGAGAAAGATTTCCAGTAAATTCATTTTATAAATGAAACCACTCTTTTATAATAAAACATAAATAGTTTAGTATATAGATCAATCTTACACATTTTAATCATGTCTGATTTGGATATGTGGTCTTTATTGCAAATGATGCTGCTATAATATTCTGTTAGAATTTGACTTATTATTTTTTTAAAGAAAACTGGTATTCCATATTAAATAAACAACTTTTAAAAATTGTCTTTGAGTAGTTACAAAAGGAAGTTGCCAGCAAAGCAGTTTATGAATACAATGCATCTTATTTCAGCCCTTTCATCATTCTCTCCCATCCCACCCAACCCCACCCCTTCTCTTTAATTGTCTTAATTTCATAGAGTATGCATTGAATTTTAGGCATCCTCCCTTCCTCTCTTCATGCTGCCTTCTCCTGTTTCCTGGAGTTTATTTTATTCAAACATAAATTCGCTTATATTTTTACTTCCATTTGTAGTAATGGTCATATGTTCATTAAATAGACATGTCTGACGTGCTTAACAAAAATTAATGTCACTTTTCAGGATTCATTACGTACAACAATGGATCTTGATCCTCCTATTTCTTCTGTATTACCAGGCATTTACTTGATATAATGTATTCCTACACTTACAACTCAGTCATTCTCCCTGTTCTTAGTGCTCTTCTTTCCATCTCCCTTCTAGTTTTTATTATTAGTCCAGGTCTCTTTTTCTTCCTTCCTCCCCACCCACTCAACCCAAACACCCACTGAAATCCTCAATTCTGTTCTTCAGGAGTTCTCAAAATTAGTGCTTTCCTTCACTTCCCTTCAGAACTACTTTGGCTAACCTTATGTCTCCTCAGAGACCACTTGGTTCCCTCACAAGTTATTCTTAACCCTCACTTATCCCCACAGAAGTTCACACCTGGACCTGTTTCCTGCCTTTGCATTCCCATTCCTTAGCAAAACATTTCCTTGAAAAGTGCCTATAAGAATTTCAAAAAGCAAATTCAGTGAACCAGCACCTTCTTATTAAAAGAAAAATTTCCAAAACTATGGTAATACTGAAGTACATTTTGGTCTGTGCCTAACTGATTGCATTTTCATTTGTAATAAGGAAGTTCTGCCAAGAAACTGAACCAAGCCTGTTATGTCAGCACACATTACCTAAAATTCCAAGCTTTTACAGAGTTCTTCTGAATGGCCCCTGATAATTGTGACAGGAAGTTTGATCGATGGATGTGAAATTGTCTGTAGTCTCTACAAAGCATGCCATAATAATAATGGAAGGCAGCTCATCAGAAAGTAATGCAAGAGCTATTGCTTTCTTAACTTTTCTAGTTAGAATCATTATCTGGAGGAAAATGTACCTGTAATAATTTTTTATAGAAATAATTTATCGAAAATAATTTTATAGAAATATTTTTTTCTATAGAAAAAAAAAGCTTCAGACTGCTTCCACTTAAATTTCAAGGTAAACTTTCATTATCTTTATTTACTATCTAATATACTTATTATACTATTATACTTATTCCATGAAAATTGCTGAATACTTTCCATGTACCAAGCATGTTTCACAAGTTGCTATCATTGACAGCTTACCATGGGCCATGCGATGGAACCAGTAGTAGCCAAAGTCAACACCTAGGAAGGTTAAATACCAAGTCCAGGATGAATCCCAGGGCAAACTGAAGAGCCTGTAGTTCTCCCAGATGTAAATGTAACTGGTCATTTCCATGCTCCTGAAGAACAGACTGGAAAATAAAATTCACAAGTAATGGTTATAACACATTTTGGAAATACATAATTCAGCTAAAAGTCACTAGGTAACATTTGAGATTTAATATATCTGTATGCAAAATTTAATTTCTTTTTTTGACTTTGGTTGTTTCTTCCTGTTCTTCCTTGCCTTTTACAAGGTCACTCTCTATAGAGAGTATCAAAATGATTCTCTGGGTTTCATTCCTTGGGCATCTGGGGACCAGTTGTTCACATTCTCTGTTGTAAGGGTAAAAAAAAAAAAAAAGGACTTTTTTATCTCTTAAAATACTTTGACTTTGTAGGGAGCCTATATAAAACAAATCTGATGAAAATTGCAACTAATTTTTCTGAGATTTTCATTTGTAAAATGTAATGACGAATGGAGTACGAACAGTTTCTAAAGGATGTATAAAAACAGAAAATATCTTTGGTACATTCTTAAGGGGCATGAAAACTGCGTGTTGATTGTAAGTATGTTTAATCCCACAAATTTTACCCTCAGATTAAAACTACTTCCTGATTCTATTGTTTATGCCTCTCCTCTCTCTCTCCTCCCCTTTTTTCCTCTCTCCTCTCTCCCACACATATCTGTTGTATTATTTTGTTTCTCTACTTAGGATCTTGTATTGGATTCTCAAAACATTTCAAAATTTCACATAAAATATATACACTAGAACTTTTCATATTTAGGAAAGAACTTTTCTCTAGAGATACGTTATATAAATCTACTGAAAGTAAGTAATTGTTTTTGAAACCCAGTGAATGGGCTATGCTTTATTACCTTTTCTATCAGTCGGGCATAAATTCTTATTTAAATAAATTTGAAAAACACACATACAATATTTTACAAAGCATTGTACTTTTTTTATTTTTTTACAATTAAATTTTAAGTCAGGTTCGAGGAAGCACTGTTCTCCCACTTTTGTAGAAGTGATTCTTTTTATTGTTCTTTCTGCATGTACTTTTAAATGGAAATTGATCATTTTTACTGGTATAGATATCATTATAATCCACAAATTTTGCTGCTCAATATTAAATGAAATTTTTAAGTATCATAAATTTAAGCTAAAAGTTAAAGAAGCAATTTAGATACCTATTACAAAAATCCTTCATTTTGGTAGTATGCCTCTTTTCAGAGCTACTTTCTAGGAATTAGCATTACACTGGGTCATTTGGAGAGGCAGGTCCATAAGTTGAGTTTTCTTATAATATAACTTTAATTACAGTTTAACATATTAGAAAGATCCTCAAATACTTTGAATGCTTCAAGTTATTATTTTAATTTATTAAAAGCAATAGTGTGTTACTTCAAAATACCATTAATATACATCGCTTAATAAATTATTAATATTTACCATTTTGAGCAAGACTAGAGATACATCACCCTATCTGAAAACTAAAGTTTCAATTTGAAATTACATGGTAGGAAATTTTATCTCTCAGTGAAAGCCCATAACACAAGGGAATTGATTAACTTAGATCTTACCATCATGTCCACCAGAGCTATATTAGGGTGTACTATAATCCCTTGCTAACGTAGCTTACAGCTCTTCTACTGAAGTTCTTCCTGTCATAGCCTTTCTGAAGGCAGACCTTTGCAGGTATGCAAACTCCTAGATGTGTCAAAATATCCAAAAGTGGCTCATTAGAATATGTAGATACACAGAGCCAAGGCAAGAAATCCAGGTTGTCTACATTGTACGGAAAGATCCACTTGGAACAAGACAAGCCATGAGCCAGGGGCTCTTTTAGTATTTTGGAAGTCCAAATAATGTAAGAACTGAACATTTAAACTTGCAACTTTTTGTGTTGTAAATTTTTTTCAAGGATATTCATCAATGTAGGTAGGAGATAGATTATCTTTATTCTAAAGATGATCAACTTGGTTGGTAACACACATTTAGACTAGAATTCCTCACCAGTGACAATATTGCAATTGCGTAGGATGATTTTTTTAGAAGGCTATCTCCACAAACACTTGCACAAACTATGCAATTTTTTTCAATTTCCGTCTGTTATTAACAAAGTATAACTCATATAAAATTAACATTATACGTTAAAGTTGTGAGTATAGTATCAATGTTGTCATTGTTCAACCTGGTAGTTTTTCTGGAACAAAAACAGTTGTTACTTTAGGCCAGATAATTCTTCACAATGAGAATCTGTTCTGTGCATTATAAATCAGAAATCAGTACCATTGATTACTAACTACTCGATTGAGTAGCACCACTTTTGACAAACAGACATGGATGTTACCAAGTATTTCCTGAAGAACTCGGTACCTTACCTGGTAACCACTTCTTTAAAAGCAATGGTTCAGAAAGAAAAATTAAATCTGAAAATTCAATAGAATGTTGAATTAGAAGTTGTAGATTACAGGTGCTTACTCAAGCTTTAGCACCTGCTATTGAAGCAGATTCTTCCTTGAGTTAATTCTATTATTCAACTAATTCATAGTGGGAGCTTCTGAGTCTACAGCAAGTCTCTGACACCATAGACATAGATGCCCTCTTCACACATTTCCATCAGGTGTCATATCCAGTGACAAATGAAAAATAGCATTAAAATATCAAGACCTCCATTTCCTTATGAATGGGCTATGTCGTTCTTTCTGATAGAATCAGAGAATTCCATCATATATCACATTTTCTTGATCCATTGGTACACTGAGGGCTATCTAGGTTGGTTCCATATCATAACTATGGTAAATAATGCTGCAATGAACATGATTGTGCTGGTGGGTTTAGTGCTGCCTGGTTTGTGTTCATTTGGATAAATGCCCAGAAGTGTGATTGCTCACTGGGCACTATATTGGAAATGAACTTTACAACTTACATGAGAGGGGGTTGGAGGGGAAATTTAGGAGAAAATGTGGGAAGGGGGTGGCACTCTTCATAAAGAAATGTATTCATTACTACTTGTGCAACTGTAACCCTTCTGTACATTGTCTTTACAATAAAAATGATACCAACACCTCAATAAAAAATAAAGCCTCTAAAAATTTTCCACTTGTGGGCTGGGGATATAGCCTAGTGGCAAGAGTGCCTGCCTCGGATACACGAGGCCCTAGGTTCGATTCCCCAGCACCACATATACAGAAAACGGCCAGAAGCGGCGCTGTGGCTCAAGTGGCAGAGTGCTAGCCTTGAGCGGGAAGAAGCCAGGGACAGTGCTCAGGCCCTGAGTCCAAGGCCCAGGACTGGCCAAAAAAAAAAAAAAAAGAAATGGTAGTATGCCTCTTTTCAGAGCTACTTTCTAGGAATTAGCATTACACTGGGTCATTTGGAGAGGCAGGTCCATAAGTTGAGTTTTCTTATAATATAACTTTAATTACAGTTTAACATATTAGAAAGATCCTCAAATACTTTGAATGCTTCAAGTTATTATTTTAATTTATTAAAAGCAATAGTGTGTTACTTCAAAATGTGGGAAGGGGGTGGCACTCTTCATAAAGAAATGTATTCATTACTACTTGTGCAACTGTAACCCTTCTGTACATTGTCTTTACAATAAAAATGATACCAACACCTCAATAAAAAATAAAGCCTCTAAAAATTTTCCACTTGTAACACAAAGAGAAGTTGCAATCAAAATGCGTTTATATTTACTGTGCTGGTGCCAGGCCTTAAGTAGACATCAACTGTGTTACTTTGATGTCTCACTTATTAGGGATGATACAATTAGAACTGAAATATGCCTGACATTATAATCGTCAGGCCTTTCTGCTTTTCTTTCTTTCTTTCTTTCTTTCTTTCTTTCTTTCTTTCTTTCTTTCTTTCTTTCTTTCTTTCTTTCTTTCTTCCTATCTTTCTATTTTTTTTTGGGGGGGGTATTCGGGGGGCTTGGAATCAGGGCCTGAGCACTGTCCCTGGCTTCTTTTTGCTCAAGGCTAACACTCTGCCACTTGAGCCACAGCGCCACTTCTGGCCGTTTTCTGCATATGTGGTGCTGGGGAATTGAATCCAGGGCTTCATGAATACAGCGCAAGCACTCTTGCCACTAGGCCATATCCCCAGCCCTGCTTTTTTTTTTTTCTTTTTTTGTCATGCTATAGAATCAAACCAAAGTTTCTTTAAGACAGAGAGAATGGAACCATTGTGGGAGAAGTATTTCCTATTATGTATTAGCAAGACAAGTATGATCCCCACAACAGCAACCAAAGTGACACAGCTTGGAAACGATTGTCAAACCTGGAAATCCCTCTACTTCAGGAAACAGAACATACATTTCCAAGAATAGTCCCCTTAGATATTGAATGATAAGCCAGTTTCTTCTTCTTCCTTTTCCCAATTCCTCCACCCACTTTCCTACCCTAAAACCTTAGCACATGACTCTACACATTAGAATTCAAATGTGAACTCTATAAATCCCTCTCTTGGGGAAACAGTCATGTATAATTTGCAGGTATACACACAGAAAGCTTCCTTAATCCTGTGTAGATGGAACATTGGAGAGCATGGAGACTGGGGATTATAATTACTAGATCACTTTTATGTATCAAATTTGGGTATGAGACCAAGGAAATTATATAAACATAAAGAAACATTAAAACCTTCCAATCACCAACTTGTGATTTTTGATACAGGCTTTCTTGCATTTCCGTATTTCCTTCATGAACTCTACTGTGTGATTTACTCAATATTGCAATATATTTTTTTGGAAATTAAAGTTAGCTCATTTCTCTACATATTAAGAGGATTGCATTTCATGTAACACTTTTGGTCATAATTAGGAATGTGTTAAACCAAAGTTGTATTGCTATAAAGTTCTGGTAATTTGTTGTGTATTACTAAACTTCAAAATTACTTCAAAGAAATAGAATCCATTTATAATGTGATTGAATATAGCAAAGAAATTTGGAAATTGTGAACTACAAACTTACTAATTTTCAAAGGCATTTGAGTCCGAATCTACGCACCATCCAGATACAGACTGGACAGGTCATTTAGCCTTTTCGTATTTCCAGGTTTAATTTAGAATCAGAGAGTATTAGGCAGAATGTACACTAAAATTATCCAGCTTTCAAATACTGTCATGGTGTAATTATTTAAAAAGTGAATGGAGTTTAATGTACTTCTCTCACTGAATATTACTAAAATGTTAAAGTGACTTTTAATGTAAGAAGAATCATGGACTAGACCAAGGCCTCAGCTAATTTAAACCACTTAATCACTCTGACTGCTTCTGGGTGGACCACCTGATTCTTCCAGATTATGCAAAACTGATGAAGATGAATAAGACATTTTTTTTTTAAATTTCAGATAACACTGTTAGGAGTCAGAAAATTAATGAGACCAATGGAAAACATGAAGTTATAGAAAAATAACTATAAATTTATAACTAAAAGTTATACAAAAATAACTTTATAAGAACATAGATAGTTATAACTTTCTGTGAAATTTTACTCACTATGTTTATCTTAAAAACATCTTTAAAATGACCCAAGAATCTTGCATCACTTGTGTGAATAGCCCCTTGTGCTCCATCTAGTGGAACAGAGACTCGCTGAGGAGTAATGAAATAGATACTACAGCTTCTACCTTCGAAGAACAGACAAAATCTGCATTACTACTCCTTTCTGTAAACTCACATTACAGCTATCTTATTTACTTTCTTTTCAAATGACCATAAAACAATATACTTAGAAGCAGAATGAGGTACCTTTATTTAAAACTAGTAAGTGTACTGCATTCTTTCCAGGAAAATGTATCAACGCAATGAATGAACATGCAAATTCAGGCTAACATACAGTGAAGCTTGCATTAAGTGAAGAAAGATAGTCTCCTAGCATTCTCTAAAGTAATACAATTAACAATAAAGTTTATTTAAAATGCTTCTGGGTGAGAGTTACAAGGAAAGGAAATATTCATCCAAGCAAATGTAGTTATTCAAGAAACATTATTTTTAATTTTATTATGCTCTTAAAAATATTTTCTGAGTGACTAAAATATTTAATATTAGTAACATAGTGTTGTTCTTGATATTTGTTTGTCTCCTACTTTGGACAATAAGTAACTGTCTAATAAAATCTTTCACATTGATAGGCATCATTTGTTAAGTGTCTGGTGTTGCTAAAGGTTATAGTGCTACTAAAGTTTAGGATCAAAACCCAGTAACTAATTTTTCTCATTTTCCAGTCCCAAACCAAGGAGCCAAAAGTGTTTCAAAAAGTTTGATTTCCTCCTTTTACTTTTTTTTTTTGATGAACTTAAATATGTTTTTCAGGACTGGAAAATTTCATAGGAAGTGTGGCCAGTGAAAATGAGCATGCCTGTGGCTGAACACTTGAAATTAGCACCATTGTAAAAACTGGCAATGACCCATCTGTATCAAAAGAGCAGTGTCCCCCACTTATGTAAAATTTTACCTCCTTAAATGATCTCCCCCCAACCCATTGCAATTTGATTTATTATCTGCTCTTTCAACAGAATAAATGAACCCATTAAAAACAAACATACTGTAGATATTTATATCGGAAATAAAATTACTCTGGGGAGCATGCAATTTATAGAAGCAGAAACATTGGAAGGAAGTAACAAATTGAGGTCCCGGTTTTCTAATGAAGGATTGGAAATTGAGTTCTGGTTAAACAAGAAGGAGGGAAAAGATGTGATTATTTTTCACTCGTTAACATTTAACTAGGTAGCTGGATATTTCGCAAGAATCAAATCGGTTTTTTCCTCAGATTTTCTATATACTTTGCTAAACCAAGTTTAATTATTGTAGTCATATCTGTAAATAAATGGCAGAGAAACAGATTACATGATGTATCATGTACAATAGAGATATCTGTTAATAATGCCAGGACTATACTTTGACTAGAAAGGCTACCTGCTGAATTTCAAAAGGCTAAAACCAATGCAGAATTGTCCACAATCGGGTTTACAGACAGATGAAGTTTTATTACATGTCATCTTCTATCCAACATACTTGCAAACAAGATCCAATACTGTCTATGATAAATATTCCTTACCTAATGATTTGAAAGCTGCAGCCTATACCTCTTCCATGCATAGGGCAAGCAAGTCATTAATCTCTAAGTTACTGGATGTTTTATGAAATCATGACATTGATTTCTTCAATAAATATAGTTTTCTCTCAAAGCCTGCAGATAACAGCTCTATAAAAGTTATGTGGAAGTGGAAAAAGAACACCTTGATTTTGATTTCTTTTGTTAGAGACTTCATGCCTATTTCAGACTATTATCCAAACCACACTTCTTCACAAATGGATTAACTAATGCTATAGTAAATTTGTTGGTTGCAATCACATATTTTAAGGATGTCGTAAGGCCCATGTTGCTGGTGTAGAAAATGAAATTAGTCCCTCAGAGAGGATGCGATTGATACTGTGTTAACCTAACCTTCAGCTGTTAATGACTTGCACAGGGATTTCCCCTGATGCTGTGGCTTCAACTGAAATATTATTTTAAGAATGGATGTCAAGTTGTCCTTTGAATTTTATTTTTCTGTAAGGGGATTGAATACAAAGGATCCTGAGAAACAGCTTTCCCTTCTTTTTTTCTTCTTCTTTCAGTTTCTAAGTGTGTGTGTGGGCCTGGAAAAGGAATAAAATACTCTTTAATGTCAGTTTCAAATGCTTTGATGAAATTTCGATGAAGATGGAATCATTTGCAAAAGCAAATTAAAATTAAACAAAAATCTTCCTCTCATTCCATAATGTGGGATTGTTATCCACACCTCCAAGAAAAAAAGGAGCAATTTGCTGTTCTTATTAAAAGTACAGCTATAGGAAAAGAGTCCCCAGATTCAACTTTATAACCTTTTACCTCTCGCTTAAAGTGCACCAGAGTTAGCAGTTTGTGTTAGTTTTTAAGGAGTGTTATGAGTAGTGGTGAAAGAGAAGTATTTCATGTTCTTATCCCTGAAGGACAAATCGACTTGGTTTGCTAAGATTCCTTTCCTTCCATCTGTTTTTTCCCTTGATTTCTCTTTCTCTCTCTCTCTCTCTCTCTTTCTCTCTCTCTCCCTCCCTCCCTCCTTTCTCTGTGTCATCTGTCTCTCTCCCCCTCCTCTTCCTTTCTTCCCTTCAACCACACCTTGTTTCCCTCCCCTGTGGGAGACACCTTATAGAGGAAATTATCTATAGTTCTAAATTCTTACTTGAGGAAATTTGGGAAGTAGCTACAAATAACTGGAGCGCTCTCTCTCTCTCTCTCTCTCTCTCTCTCTCTCTCTCTCTCTTCTCTGTGTATATAAGCATGACTTTTTTATCCTTTTAAGAATATGCTTCTTATAAAAGTATGCATATGATTTTTCTTTTAGATGACCTTGCTGAGGCAGCTATACTGTACTGATGACAAAGTTGGAATTTCTAAAAGTTACAATGTTGTGCTCAGAAATCAATCCAATTTTACTTGTAACCTAAGTCAAACTAGAAAAAGAAAGTAACAATAAACCTAAGCATTCATTCAAATTGCTCTCATTATGTCTTTAAATACTCATTCCAAATCAATGAACTACATGAACCATAACCATAATGGCAACTACAAGCCTCTCCCAGTTACTAACTTATTCCAAAAATTAAACACTTAATGCTTTCAGAATGTGAACCTGATTTTTTTCAATAGTCAAATCTATATACAAAACTACGTGTCCATGAATATACAAAATAAACCTGTGTTCATTTCTGAATTAGGGAGACATCATAGAGGGAATTGCACCTTAAAACTCTCATTGGAAGTAGGCCTGTGTCTCAAGTGGTAGAATGCAAATACTAAAAGCAAAGAATGTGAATAGTCAAAACCCAAGTACTGGGTTCAAGCCCTACCACTGGCATAAAAAAATCAATAATTTTGAGTTATTACTTTAGATAACCATGGAATTATTTACAAAAAACTGGATATTTTACCTTCCTCTGGATTTTTTAAATTTTATTGTACAGGTGATGTACAGATGTTTTACTGTTTCATAAGTAAGGTAATGAGTACATTTATTTTTGAACAGTGTTACTCCTCCCTCATTTTGTCCCAGTCCCCCCCATCCTCTACCCCTCCCAAAGTTGTAAAGTTCCAGCATTGTGTCTATCATCTTGCATTGGTTCCCCATTGTTCCACCATTTCTGTGATTCCACTTCCCTTTCCCAAATCAGATAAATTTATATACAGGACAAAGTGTACAGAAATAAAAAAGAGTGACATTTGGACATAGCTATTGACCTATTGTAATCTTCTGCTAGGACCATCTAGAATAGTCATAGACATGTACTCATTATTCCCAATGAGGGCAACCATACAGTCTATGTTTCTTTGGGTTTGGATCCCTTCACTTAGTATGATTTTTTCCAAGACCTTCCATTTCCTTACCAATGAGGCAATGTCATTATTTCTGATAGAGGCATAGAATTACACTGTGTATGTACCACATTTTCTTGATCCACTCATCTGGGTTGGTTCCATGTTTTCACAATGACAAATTGTACTGCAATGAGCATAGTTGTGCTGGTGGCTTTAGTGTGGTCTTGTTTGTAATCTTTTGTATAGATGCCCAAAAGTGGGGCTGCTGGATCATAGGGAAGCTTTATGTTTAGCCTTCTGCGGGACCTCCATACTGCTTTCCAGAGTGGTTGAAAAAGTTTACACTCACACCAACAGTGTAGTAGGGTTCCCTTTTGGCCACATCCCCTCCAGCATCCGTTATTATTAGTTTTCTTGATAATGGACATTCCTACTGGGGTGAGGTGGAATCTCAGTGTTGTTTTGATCTGCATTTCTTTTATGGCCAGTGATATAGAGCACTTCTTCATGTGTATTTTGGCCATTCACATTTCCTCTTCAGAGAAGTCTCACATAAGATGATACTAAGTGAATAAGTTATGAAAACAAGTGGTATATCATTATTGTTGTTATTTTCAATATACCATGTGAAATTATGCCCTTTTTCTTTTGTCTTTCTTTCTGGTGCTTTTACCCTTGATATCACTGTAACTGATTTTAGTACTCTGGATAATATATATATATATATATATATATATATATATATATATATGTGTGTGTGTGTGTGTGTGTGTGTGTGTGTGTGTGTGTGTGTGTATTGGAACTAGGGAGGGAAAAGGAATATTAAAATCAAGAAACAAAGGACAAAATAACAAGCCAATGCAACAGCAATACTTACAAAACTACATGGTGTAAACCAACTGTACAACTCATGGGGGGAGAAGGAAATGGGGAGGGTGGAGGTGGGGGAAAATGAGGGATGAGGTAACAAATTGGATAAGAAATGTACTCACTGCCTTACATAGGAAACTGTAACCCCTTTATACATCACTTTAACAATACAAAATGGGGAAAAAATTGACATCTGGAAATAAACCAAAGAGTCCAATAAAAACATGCTCTTGTTTTCCATTTCTGGAGTTCATTTTCATAAGCATTATTTTATATGGCCATATGCACATAACTATTGAGCCTTTGTGATCCTCTCCTAAGAAAATTCTCCTATATTCTCTGTGTGCGATGCTTAGAGTGCTATTTAATTGTGTCCAAGAGTAATTATTCATCTATACATGCAACTGTACCAGTTGTTATCCAGTCACAATTCCTACTCCTATACACTCAATAAGCCAATTTTTCAAAAGTAACACTTATTGAGATGCAGTTTATTATTTATTTCCTTTCTGAACTATATCAGGAAATGATTTGATCTTATCTCAGGTATCTGAAAAATTACAAATTATTTTTACAAATCCACCTTAGTTTCTTATTGGGTGGTTCCTAGGAAGCATTCCAACACAATGAACATTGGTGAAAAGTAAATCCCTAAAAGCAGCACAAGAGGCAGGGGTGGGAGATTGGAATGAGAACATTCCTTAGCTGTTCCAAACAGACTGAAAGGAACTCTTCCTTCCCTATGCCTTGTCTGTTATTCCTTATGTACTTTGCATCCCCTAGACTTATTTTTCATCAAAATATAGGCGATTCCATTTTTACTACTATTTAGTCACTTTGCTGTCCAATTTTCTCAACACAATGTTATAAGTATTTATTATTATTATCATTATTATTATTTTAGAACATTTTCCCTCTATCAGACATTACATTAAACAACACTTCCTGCTCTGAAATTGCAATAAAAGCAGCAGACAGCCATACTACATGTTAATCCCAGACCTAGGTGAACTCAAGAGTCCATGAGACCACAGTGAAGTAGTGCTTAACAGAACTGGAAAACAGATGAAGCTTGCTGAAGTGTTTGGCAACTACGCTCAGACCTATTAAATGAACTGGAGGTGGACACAGAGATGGATTTTTAGGCAGACTGGATGACTATGGCCTGTGAGTCATTCTAAGAAGAGAAGCATGATGCAATAAAGGTAACTAGAGCACAGGAGAGGACAAAGACTGCTTACGTTGTAGTCTATGCAATAACAAACTAGACTGTAAACTACGAGCTTATACTTTAACCTTTGGGAAATAGTAAGCCTAGTTAATAGTAAATGGTTTTCTACCAGATCCATATGATAAAAATGTTTGGCTGCCAAGGGAACAGTGAGACAAGAAGCCAGGCTATGAGAACTTTGTCATAGTACCTAATTTGTTTGATCAGCACTAAGGAATGTCTGGAAATTTGACTGGACTGCAATAGAATTTCCAGTAGACAACTAAACTAATATTCAGAGGTAATACTACAGTAAGGCAAGGAAAGGACACATTCAGGGTAGAAACTTTTAAGAAGGTACCAAGAAATTCAGTAACTAAGATAAATAATGTTTAATCTTTTTGTTTGTTTTTGTCAGTCAAGGGACTTGAACTCGGGGCAGGGCACTGTCCCTCAGCTCTTTCTGTAAATAAGAATCTCATGGACTTTTCTGCCTAGGCTGACTTTATCCCCAATTTTCAGATCTCAGCCTCCAAGTATGAGCCACCAGTACCTGGATAATAAAATACTTTTAAATGCTAAAATATTAAAAATGATTAAAATAGCAACATTTTAAATGATGATAGGTACTGAATTCTTTAAGAAATATATGTAAAAATAGACAAACTCCTTATATGGTAGGGATTTTTTTTCTTCACACGTACAGAGAATTTAAGTTTTTGCATGCATGGTAGCTAAGAGATATCACTCACTGCGGAAGCCGAGACAGAACCCCAGCTGATATTGATGTCAGAATATCATCCAAACGGCCCGGAAGCTTTCCCTTGCGAAACCAGCTGACCAGAAGTTCAAGCAGCATCAAGGAAATGAAAAATGGAGTTGCCTGGAAAGGAGATTTCTGAGTTAATGAACAAAATTTAGGAAAAATATAATCCATGAAAAAGAAAAAAACCTTGAATATTCAGGAGTCTGTCATTTAACTTTCAATAAGAAAATTCACTTTTAAGATAGGAAAGTGAAAGGGAATACCAAAATCGAGAGACACAGGATAAAAAGACAAATGACTGCAAAAGCAATACTTGCAAAACTGTTTGGTGTAAACCAACTGAACAACTCATGGGGGGAGAGGGGACAGGGGAATGAGGGAGGAGGTAACAAACAGTACAAGAAATGTATCCAATGCCTAAGGTATGAAACTGTAACCTCTCTGTACATCACTTTGAAAATAAATAAGAAAAAAATTAACATTAAAAAAAGTATTTCCTTAAGGACATCATTGATTCTTTTTTCATTATTACAATTACTAAAACTACTTCTGATGATTAAATTAAAACAGTAGAAGCAAAATTTTCTTAGGGAAGTCAGAGAATCAGGAAATACTGTTTGTGCAAAACAGAATATACATATTATTTATGCAGTGTCTATATTATTTTTATGGATTCACTAGTACTTTTCTGTTTTGGGCCTTACCAGGATTTGAACTAAGCATGTGTCTAAGGGTAATTCTATGCAACTTGAGCCATATCTTCAGCCCTGTTTATCACTGGTTATTTTTGAGAGAGTATTTCACTCTCTGTCCAAGTGTGGCCCTGAGCCATGGCAGTCTGTCTCCTGTAGGCTTTCCAATCACACTGGCACAAGCCTCCATATTTATATTCTCACTGTGGAAAGGGTATCTGGAGGACTTCTCTATCCAAGGTGCCTTAGAACTAAGGTCTTCCCAATCTTAGTCTCTTATGTAGTATTGGGTAAGAGCTATACAACATTGCACCCAGCTATGGGTTGAGAAAGGGTCTTGTGAACTTTTCTATCCAGGATAACCTTGAGCCATAACAGGTATAAAAAGTAGCTAGGATTAAAAATCACTAGTTCCTCGCCCTATTAATCTGTGCTTTTATGGCTACTCTATGGATGGTTGAATATTTGGTGGGATGTTGCAATAAAAATAATAACAAATAAGAAAGACACGGGAGCACAATTTCGTTTATAAATCAAAAAGAATAAGCCATATTAAATCTGGAAAAGAATACAGGCTTCCTTCATCTGGAAGAAAAACATGAGCTTTCAAGTTTTCTTAGCAGAACTCTGAGGAACATACTATCTGATGTCATTCTTTTTTCTGTTTCTGCCTTGGAGTAGTAAGTGTTGGTAGAACAAGTTTGACAGGGTGGAGAATTTCAGTCTTCAAGTTTTAATTCTGGATATTTCCACTTCCAATCACAGCCAGGAAACAGAAGCAATAAAGCAGTCTGAATACTTGAGAATTTCAAAGAAAACCTGGTTCAATTCCAAACTTAGGAAGTTAAGAAGTAGAAGGAGTTAGGTGCACATCCTTTATTCTGCAGGACTATTGTACCACATTAAAGAGGAAATACTTTCCTGGAGGTGGAAGAACAGCTACACATTTTAAAACAAAATTGTTATGACAGGTACTGATGTGGTATAACTATTTGACACTGAGCTTCCAAAGGCTACTGTTTTTTCAATACCCAGGGAAACTTTAAAAGTTATTGTCATATTCCAAAATGACATGCAAAGGATATAAAGGAGGGGAGTTAGAGACACAAATATTTCTGGATATTGTGTGGAAATGCTAGTACATTCTACGTTGTTTAATGCATAAACTGAATAATAATTATGATGAGGAAGAAGAGGAGGAGGAAGAGGAGGTGGCGGAAAGGAAGAGAAGGAGAAGTAAGCAAACACCCAGGGTACACTAACCTTACTTCTTAATAAGAAAATAGCAAGCGCATCTCTTAATGTGGTCTCACCTGTTTTACATAATTCGGCACCTCTTCTAGGTTTTGGAAAGACGTTTCATTGGGCTGTATCATGTAAAACAGCATTCGGATACCCTGGGAAAATGAAACATGTTGAACTTCTGGGTTCTTCATTTCTGTCTCTGTCATATTCCCAACTAGAGAAAATTTGGGCTTCAGTGGTTGAAGTCAGAGGCAAAACAAAGAGGAGGTGATATACAGCACAGACCAAGCCTTTGTAAAACAGTACAAAAGATCCAAAGCTTCAGAGAGAGCAGAGGCAAAAGTGGACTAAGTAGAGACAAGTAGAGACAGGAAAACACAAAGATCAAGAACAAGCTCAAAGTTCACTGGGAAGAATGCCAGAAAGGGGGATGGGAAAGAGTGAGGGGAGGAATCACTCCAAATCAAAGACACCATGCTATTTGTAGCTGGATGAACCAATTACTAAATCAAATAAGAAGAAAGACCTTGATTGTGGGTGCAAGTTCAAGTCAAATCACATGAGTGATACTAGATTCCCCCTTAATTCTGAACAGAAAAATGCATTTTATGTTCAGTCTTTACTTGGTGAAAGGACAGGGTGTTCTACTCGCATGATAAACAGCAAGCTTGTCGCTGCTTGTTTATGTTTAGACCTGAGTCAGGAAGTTTTGAACGTTCACAGATCAATTTGGAGAGTTTGGCTTATTTCATAATATAATTTAAAGAAAAATGGGCAACCACACCTTTTTTCTTTAGTACTTCTGGGCGTTTTCTGACTGTACAAGTTGCCAAGGTATTGCTTAATGAAAATATTAGTAATCATGTCATTTAAAAAGGAAGTTTTAAATATGCATATGATAAATAAATTATCATCCACACTACTTTGACCATTCTGCTACATTTCACTCCTAAAAGTACTACACTGTATAAAGTTATGTGCTAAGGATTGAAGGACCATGATTTATAATCTTATAATTACCCATAAGAGAAGCTAGGTGACTGTGTATGTACAAGGTAGATGTCTGAAGTCTGTGTTGATGTTTCAGTGCATTTTAGTACGTTACTAATTTTCAGTTCAGTAAGATGCAGCTTATAAAGTTCATCTGGTTAACTTTTCATAGACAAAATTGCACATGAACAGAGATGATAGCTTTAAACTCTTTCCTACAAATGTTCATTTTAAAGCAAGCATTATATCAAAATTTCTAAATAGTTCATATTAAACACATATTGGTTTAAGTATTTAACAAAAGTGGTCATATTAGGCACAATGCTTTATTACCATTACCTTGCCTTTAGATTTTCTTTTAAAATTATCAATGTGATACATGACAAGGAAAATCCAACTAGCATAGGTATAAACAAAGTGAAAAGCAACATCACATTATTCTTCCCACCGTATACTGCTCTACCACTTGAGCCATGCTTACATTTCTTGATTTTTACTGGTTAATGAGAGATAACAGTCTCTCAAATTTGACTGGTAGGCTGGTTTAAAACCTAGATTAAAAGATTTCAACCTCCTCAGTAGCTAAGATTATAGGTGAGAACCACTGACACCAGTTTAATTCTCATTTCCCCCTAAAAAGGATAATTTTTTTTCATGCATCAGAAATGTAATACATAGAATGAGTGACAAAGATGATGGGAATAGCTAAATCTGAAAAGGAAGAAGGAAGAAACCTAGAGACTAATGTTTCTAGGGAGACACTAATATCCTTAAACTACAAGAACAAAAACTAGGTTATTTTAATTATATTCTAAGACCTGGTATTGCACAGGGAACCATAAGGGCTGTTTCTTATGGCAGAGGAACAGGGCCCACTGACTAGATCCAATCTAAATTAGAAAGGAATATGACCCAAAGTAAAAAGGCAGAAAGAGAAAAATGTGATATGACTTCTATCTTTCTTCCATTTACCTGGAGACATGCTCTTGGAAGTATTTCCTTAGACTGAGCAAAAAACCAACTGAGAGAAAGCCTAGAAAAGGAGGGATACAGTGGTAAGCCCACAATATACAAAGCAGTGATGACTAAAACTAGGGCAAAAGTCAAAGATTATAATTTATATAACAATGTAATCTTCAGTGTTGTGCAATCAAGTGCAGTTTTCCAACATATAATGAAGCAATATGTAATAATATAAACATATTTTATGCCTACACGCTTTTGATGATAATTACTGAACATATATATATATATATATATATGTAAAGGATAGATAAAATCCATACTTTAGTTGCTCTTTAGTTGTTCTCCTCCAAAATTTATGCTTATTTTTGAAACAATTTTAATTTGATTGTATTCTACATATGTAACAAATACTTTGCTGATAACCATGGTATGCTCATGTTTTCCTACAGCAATTGTAAACTTTTGCATACTATTATCTATTTATTTCTGACATTGAACCTTGTTTATATAAGCTTTCCTTAGCAACATTCTGTAAAAATAATCTTCCATATTTTCTTCTAAATATTCACAGGATTTTCTTGGTTTTCTCTCATATCCCTGAGAATTAGTTTGGCATATGGCAGGAAGTGAGGATTTCACTTTCTACTTTACCTGCTGGATCCCAGTTTTTTCCCATACCACATTTCTGCATGTTCTCACTCTTTTTGTACAGGACCTGGTGGCGTTTTGTATTCTCCACGTATCCCATTGATTATTTGCCTACTTTTATGCTAGTCCTCTTTAACCTTCATTATCGTAATCATCATACTATCATAACTTGCAGAAGGCCTTCTCATTCATGAACATTGTATTTTTACTAATCAAGCTATATTTGCATTTTTCTTTCAAATGATCTATTTAGATTTCTTTTGCTATTTTAGCTGGAATCAAATTAAATTTATGGATTAATTTTGGAAGAAATCAATGAAGGACTTGCCTCTCCCTAATCTTTTTATGTATATAAAGAAGGGACAGGAAGGATTGATTCTTGCCTGTTTTCCCAGGTCAAGAAAGACACTGGATATGAAGGAACAGGCTTGAATACATGACTGCCCCCAGGTGAACTTGATAATAGTGATAAGCATTTCTTAAGATCTCATACCATTCATTGTATTCCAATTTTTTAAAGCACAAACTACACAATAAAATATTTATATTGAAAGGCATTAAAATAATAATTGTGAGTCTATGGTGAGATTATCTAAGTTGAAGAGAAGAATCACACAATGACTCAAATAAGTAAAGTTTCAGCTCTAACATAGAATTAGAATACTGGGGGAATGGCTAGCATAAACTGAGGAATTTATAAATTTATAATTTACTCCCAATTGATTTGTCTGTGAATGAATATAGATCTTTCTTTAGTTCTCTAAGAAAAGACAAATATCCCTTATCTTCCATCAGATATGTAACATTCCAGAGTTAAGGTTTAATCTTTATTTAATTTTATTTTATTCTCAAGGTGATATACAGACATACGTAAAGGTAAGGTAATAAGTACATTGATTGTCAAACAAGTTTGACAAGCTTGGTCTTTTCCATTTATCCGTGAGGTCAGAGGAAGAAACTAGGCCTATGAGCAATGACCAGGTCTGGGCTGAACTTTCCCTGTGTTGAAGTCGCTGTGATGGAGTGCAATTTCCTCTTTTCCTATTCCTTGGTCATTTCTTCAAGCACTGAAAAAGGATATTTAAGATTGTTTTCTTGCCAGGTACTAGTGGCTCACATCTATAATCTCAGGAGGCTGAGAACTGAGGATCATGGTTTAAAACTACTCCAGGCTAGAAAAGTGGACAAGACTCATAGCTCTAATTAAGCAGCAAAAAGTCAGAAGTGGAAATAGGACTCAAATGGTAGAAAAACTAAGTGGAAAAACTAAGTCAGACAGTGAAGGCCTGATCTCAAGCTCCAGAACTGACACAAAAATTTAAGTGTTTTTTTTATTTTTTCTTGTTTCGGGGAGACTGGGGCGGGGACAGTGCTGAGTACAGAAATTCATAGCTACAATTCCATTTAAACTAGAGGCAGAGATGAAGAAGGAAGTGTTTCAAGACCAACCTCAGCAAGAAATTACTAAGGTTTCTATCTCAACAACAACAAAAGCAGATGTTTCACATCAGTAATCCAAGTCAGGAAGGAGGCAGATAGACAGGAAGATCACAGTCTGTGGCTAAAGCAGGGGCAAAAACTGTGAGATCCTATGCAAAAAAGTTGTTTTTACAATAAGAAGCATAAGCCTTTCTCTTGGAGTTTCTTTTGTTGTGGTGAGGGTGGTGGTTGTTTGTATTTTGTTTACATTTTATAGTTTTCTGTGTTCCATAGCCTACTCTCCAGAGAACCTGGCTGTTGCTTTTGGAAATATCTTTACAGTAGAAATGGAGGGTAGTAAGTAGGGAAGTTTAGTCCATATAGCTAGGCTTCTGATTCTTGTAATAAATTCCTATAATTCCCTCTACTCAAGAAGACTGCATGATCCTTGGTCCTAGGGACCAAACATGGCCAAGGAGAGGGTTTGTCTCTGCTCTCCTCCTGACCACAGGCAGATTCCAGGAAGGGTTCATTCTCTACAAAAGAAGAAGCAACCTCTTTTCTTGAGGAACTGGGCTAAAGAAACCATTCACTGAATGAACATCTATCTATTAAGGGTTAAAAATTACATATAGATGTGTATTTCCAAGAGTATCCAAGAAATTTGGCAGTCACTTTCCCTAGGTGCCACCCTATCTCCAGCCTTTAACTCTCCAAATGAGAGGACATTCATATGCCAGATTTTACTCCAGAATGGAAAAATTCTTCCCTGCTCATAAACATTTTTATCAAGTTTTTGAATCAGGTTTTAAGAATTAGACAAGAAACACATCTAAACATCATCTTTAAAAAGCTGTTTTTATTTGCAAGATTATGAAAATAGTATATGATAAATGCATGCATATAAAAATAAAGACATTTAAGGAAATTGTTAGCCAAATCTAACTGCATCAACCAGATTTCAACTTCATATATATTTAATAAAGCACTAATATTCCAAATTGTTTTCAATCACATATTTCAGTTAGTTGATATCTAACTTGTGGTCCAACTTTTAAATTTTTGGAGATCTCAAGGGTAAATGACAAAGCTTCAAATTCAAAAGTATCTGTATCTCTGAAGCACACTTGTATGAGAGGAAAACATCAACCAAAACACGATGTGAGCAGATTTTGAACTTGTTATGTGCTCTGTTCAATCATTTGATACTTGTTATTAAATAGCTATCAGCACTCAAACCAGTACAGGCATTTAATAGCTATCAGTACTCAGATCAGTACTGGCATATCAGTATATAAATATATACATATTATATATGTATACATTGAAATATTTGAAAAAGATGGGTCACATGGCCCAACCCAGGTATTAAAATGTCTGTGTGTGTGTGCATGTTTGTGTGTGTGTGTGTGTGTGTGTGTGTGTGTGTGTGTGTGTAATAGACTAGATCAAGAAGTGGGAAGCAGGGTACAGGTCAGCAGTGACTGACACAATTCTGTAGGAGACACTGATCCCATTTACTAGGATGGTTGCAATATTAGGAGTGATGCTGGAAAGCTGATTCTGCATAGATAGTTTTAATAGAACTGACAAGCCTTGCTAATGTATTGAATAAGGGGAACAAGGAGAAAAATTATAGACAATCTAAGTCGTTGTGGTCTTGAGGAGCCTGAACAGCCGGTGTACCTCTATATCATAGCTTGGGCCTGACAGGGCCCTGAAGCTTCCTGGAATAACTGCAGAACACGTCAGTATGAAGCCTGAACAAAATGCAGTCTAAAATAATCAAGGTAGCCAAAGAGACTTCATTTGACCAAAGGTCAGTTAAAGTTAGGATGCTTTAGCCATTGTTTGTAAGACACTTCACTACCTTGTTTGATAATTGTGCTCTGTACTGGAACATCAGCAGATAAATATTTGAAGTGCCAGGTGCTCCACCAGGCAATCAAGCCCCTGACAAGTTACTACCCCAATAAGTAACTAATGTGTACATAGCAGGAGGGCACTGGTGCCAAAAGTCCCTTGCAGCACCCCCCACTAAAAGTTCCAAGGTCGGTAACAGATGAAGGCGGACTCCAGATGTCTTTTGCAAACTTTGACTGTCTTGCTCTTAAGTGACAATGCCCCAGCTAATCAGGAATAGATAACACACTAAAGGTTAACCAATTACATGTCTTTTTAACTGGGAATCCCCTAGACTTGTTTACTCTAAAAACCCAGTGTAATCTGTGCTTGGGGCCTTGGTCCATCTTGGCTGTGTCCTTGTGGGCATAGGTCCAAGCTTGAGCTTGCTAATAAAGGACTCTTTGCTTTTGCATTGGAATCGGCTTCTCGGTGGTCTTTAAGGGGTGGGGGGGTGGTCTCGAATTTTGGACATTTCAATCTTAAGTAACTAAAAAGATAGAATTTTTATTTATTTATTTAGTAAATGTAGAGATTTGTCTTAAAATATGAGATGCATAGATACCTAAGTTGAGCTAAGTTTTAGCAGCTGGAAATAAATCTGATGCAGAGATCAAAATAAAGGAATTATCAATGAATAGAAGAAAGATACTAATAAGAATAGTCTTAAAACAAATATAAGGATGATTTTTCAAGTCACTTTATGTCTTGTTTATATATTACATATTTGTATATTATATAAATTTATAATAAAATATATATTTATATAGGTTGCTTGCCTATTAACAATAATTTGAAAATTAACTCTGTTTTATTAGTTTTATTTTCATGCCTTTACAGTTCAAATGAAATTATTGTGAAGTATAGTTTTTGCATTGTTATAAATAATCTCATTATAGAAATTATTGAAAGGAATATCCTTCTCATATTGTAATATATTGTGTAAAGATGTTTTACTATTAAGAAATGTCCAACTGTGTTTCACAATATGTGTGCTTTTGGCAGTCCCCAAAGTATGAGAGTCTAGTCAACTATATATTTGAAAGAATACTGCATATACTGAATTTTTTATTTCAATTTCTTTTTCTGACCTAATTGTTGATACAGAATATTGTTAAAATACACACTTTTACCCCTCACATTATATTTTTATACATTTTTGAGGAATCTAGCAATGTGTTGCCATATGCTAAATTATCTCCAAGAGTGTTTGAATTCTTTATATTAATATTTTTCATTAGAAAATAGAAGCCTATGAAACTTTAATCATTCTCTCTGTTTTCTTAGATCACATTTATTACTTTTGGCCAAAGCCTTTCCACAACTTAAAAGGGAAAAAAAGTCAGATAGAACATGATCTTAAAGAAATGTATGGCTTACTCAGGAGGTCAGAACATACAAATCAAATAATATTTCAGAAGTTATTTCTTTACAATCCCATCAAAAAAATACATCTCATTGTTATTTTAACAGCAGTTGGTGCCAAAAGAGCAATGCACAGTGCTGGAAATGTACCACTGTCAGTGAGCATGTAACTTGCTCTTTATAAGATTGACTTTAAGTTAATATTGGAATTAATCCAAATTCACAGTGCAGAATAAAAGAATGTGGAAGATCTCAGGAGTATTTCTTGAAATAGCTTTTGAGATCCTTTGCAAAGAGAAGGATTTCCTTTGTGAAATAAATTGGAGAACCTCAAATACTGCATGTTTTTCCCAGATGAATCTTGTTTGTAGGCATTTCAAATATTTTGAGAAGTTTACAGTAAATAAGCTTACTGCAGTTTCTTAAAATGTAACCATTTCTATGGTAATTTACTACAATATTACTGAAAATCTAGCACATGAAAATACATACTACTGACTTGTGGTTTGGGAGTTGCTACACAATATTTGATTCTCTCTAGGCCTTTTTCTGTTGAGGTGGAAAATAATGTACACTACCTCTTTATGACAGTAGCTAAGGACTGTAATATTATTTTTCTATAGTTTTTGAAGGAAATTTTTTTATTAAAGGTTTGCTTTCCTTTAAACATAAATGAGATTGGCTATAAGGTGTTCCAAGCTATATAGAGTGTGTGTTTCTAATAATGCCAACAGATCTGATATGGTGTCTTATCTGCTTTTTTCTTCATATAACATTTGTTTGAACATGAAAAGATCTGTGAACTTATGCTTATGAAACAGTGTCAAGGATATGTGTTATACACATAAATTCAGTTCTTATCATTCTTTAAGACAAGTGGTTAGGGATTTATCTCTAGTCTCCCTATCAAAAATAGGTGTTCCTCCTGAATAACATTTGTTTTTTTAATTTTATGGATGCCATGAATCACCTACTTAATCCTGTTTCCCAATTCAGATGGTTTAATAGGTAGCTTAGAATTGAATGAATGACATAAATCTACGAAGTGTAAGATTCAAAGGGTTAGCTAGCTCGATCTGTCCACTATACAAGATCAGCAGACTGTGTGGTATATCACAAATAGTAATTTGTTTCTCATACTTTTAGAGACTAGAAGTACAAGCAGATAGTGTCTATCATTTTTGTAATTTATTTATTTTTTATTGTAAAGGTGATATACAGCGGGGCTATATTACTTTAGAAAAGTAATGAGTACATTTCTTGTTAAACATTTTCTCCATTTTTCCTCCCTGCTGGTCTCTCTTTCTTGCAAACTATAAGGTAGTTCATTTTCAGCATAGTGTTGCTTGTGTCCACACACAATGAAAGGAACAGCGAACCAGATACAGTTTATTATTAACTCCTATAAGTCCTGTGGAAAAATGGATGGACTATTTCAACCTAATAATGAGTTATTGTATCATTTTGGTGGCTTTTGAGTGAAATATAAAAGAATAAGATAGAGAACAAAAAAATAAAAATATGGTATAATTATTTTAAATTTCCAATATGCTTTACCAGTAAATAAGAATAATTTCATAAATTATGTTCCACACTCATACATAATAACATTTTTAAAAAATATTTATTACAAAAAGGACAGTGAAACTGCTTCTCAAAAAGATTCACTATCCACTCCTATCATTTTCATCCATCAAGCCACTTCTATGTTTCTCTCTACCCATTACAATTCTCTTCCCTTCTCTTGTTTTATCCCCAACAAACAACACAACTGGATCCACTGCTCACACTGCATCTCCAACTAGATAAACTTAGCCACATATTACATAACATTCTGTATTTGTGTGTGTGTGTGCGTGCGTGTGTGTGTGTGTGTGTGTGTGTGTGTATGAACATGCCAGTACTGGTGAATGAATTCATGGGCCTTGGTGCTGAACCTTAGCAGTTTTGCTCAAATGGTGTTCTACCACTTGAATCATAGTGCCACTTCCATCTTTTGAACATTAAGTGAAGATAAGAGTTGTAGGACCTTTACTATATGAGCTGGCTTTGAACTATGATTCTCAGATTTCAGCCTTTAGAAAAGCTAGGATTGCAGGTATGAGCCACCAGCATTTGATTCTCAGGTCTTTTTTGCCGGGCTAACTCTAAACCCCCTTCCATGGAGATCCTGGGCCTATTTGCCCCCTCCATGTGTTCCCCTTTCGCTCTCATGCATATCCTCTGGCCAGTAGGAAGTAATGCGGGAGCAAGGGCCACGGGTAAGCTCCGGACTGGTGTGGCAGCGAGAATGCCCTCCCACCCCCCATACTTGCCAAGGAGGCCAGGTATGCGTGGACATCTCTGGGTAAGCTTCAGGAGCTTCCCAAAGTTTTATTCAGGGGAGGGGTTTATATAACAGTAATGGCGGCAGGAAGAGGAGGGACTAACTGGGTATTAACGATTGGCTGATGAACTGTCCATCACGGTGATGTCACGGAACTTTCCGCAGAGGCGGAGCTCACAGTCCCCCCAGGACCAGCCTCTTGGGCATCATTATGATATCACACGTGGCTGAGGCAGAAGGTGGGGCTGGTTTGCTATCTCTTCCAGTAGAATCCAGAATGACTAACAACCAAGCAACCCCAGGTCTTAAAGGTATAGCCATCCCCGACATCTCCTTCTTTTTTGTTTTTTAAATTAGCAGGAGATGCTGTAAACATATGGCATATGTAGGCATGAGGCAAATGTTAACATAAGACATATGTGGGGCCTCTTCCACAAAAAGAAGGGGTAAGTGAAGGGGCCACCCATTTGGCTCAGTCCGGAGAAATTGGAGTCCTTAGCCCATTTCTGCACGTCTAAAGATAATACAGGCATCATTCCCCTCTTCTGGCGGTGAGGTAAAAGCAGGTGGAAGCTCTGGCGACTCTGGTAGCCCACAGCAGCCAAGGCACTGATAACTTAACACATGTGGTTAGTAAAACATTTCATCATAAACATTGAAATAAGGTGCTAAACCCTTATGCCTATTTTTCTCCAACGTGAACCCCTAAATTCAGCAGCAGGGTGAAAGGTAAAAGGGAAACAGTGCAATTCCCCATTTCAGTCCCTGTGCAAAGCCGCAGGCAATATCACCATGACAAAACATTGCACCACGAGGGGCGCTCAAGGAAGAGTCTAGAAAGCAAGCAGGGAAGGGAAGCTGTCTGCCTCCAGTGTCATCTACCGCTGTTGCATGCAGGCAGGCTTCCCACATTCCCATGGAAGAATAGAAAAAAAATCCAGCATGGTCCTTGTTTTCCTAGAGAGAACAAGAAGACATTTCTGCAGAGCGAGTGCTCTGGGCTTAGTTTCCCAATCGGAAAAGGCACATACAAGGCTCCTTCCCGCACTGATTTGGGGAGATTTAAAATTTCTTTTTTTTGTGTAAATTTAAGATATTTAATGTGAGCATAGCTGTCCTTAACTGGTCATGGGGGCTGTTCCCCCCCCTTTTTTGTTTTAAATTAATGAACTTAACACAGGAGGGCACCAGGCTGGGAGTATGGGTGAAGGTCGTTTCTTCTGGAACGACTTCCTGCTGAAAGGGGGTGAAGTAGTGAGGGGCCCCTGATTTGCCATATGGCCTAGTACCGTCCAGTGTGGTTGGTAAGAGTCCTCATCATTACCACAAGAATGGTTATCAGGGCCAGAAGGTGTCATGGTCTCCTCTGGCCAGCTCCTGTAGTTTGGGCACATCAGGAAGTCCCTAGGAATGGGGCCTCCAGGGTCCAGATCTGTGTTGGGCACAGCAGTGTAGAAGAATGATGGCCTTGAACTTCAAGTTCCCAGGTGTTGACCTCAGTGAGGGATGTTATTCTGTTAAAAGGGACTTTTGAAAAGATCAAGCAAAAGGCTGACAAGTTCTCAGAGCTAGTTAAGATGAATGACATAGAACATACCCTGGGCATAAGCCAGAAAAGTTTCATTTAGAACATATACCCAATTGTGACCAATTACAAGGAAGGAGGAATAACTGGAGGAAGTGTTTTGTGCTAGTGGTCTGGTTTGGAGTAGCCAGTCAGAGGCTAAAATAAATATACATAAATATATACAACTGGCAGGAAAAAGGAAAATGGACAGGTAACTATTCCTCCTGATCTCCCGGCTCTGATTAGTTTTGAAAGGGCGAGACAAGGCGACTCCATTTAGGATATGACATCATTTTCCTCTTCCTCCTCTCCTTATCCCTGTTTCCTGGACTGGCTGAGTCCCAGGAGTTCAGGTGCTTGTTGCTGGGATGGCATGTTCCCATTGGCATTCACAGGGTTTGAACTCAGGGCCTGAGCACTGTCCCTGAGTACTTCTGCTCGAGGCTAGTGCTCTACCACTTGAGCCACAGTGCTGCTTTCAGCATTTCGCTGGTTCTCTTGAGCCAAGCTTCTAGTGTGGCTCTTTGCTGGTTAATTGGGAAATGGAGTTTTAGAGAGATTTTCTGCCCGGGCTGGCTTTGAACTGTAATCCAAGAAGTTCTAGCCATATGAGCCCTTTTTATATCCAATTAAAGAAACAAGGAGAACAATAGGAATAGAGCTCCATCTGTACTTGTCGAGAATTGACCAACAACTGCTTGTCAGAGTTCTATTATAATACTTAGAGAACAGCAGACTGAATGAGATCTATGTGCCATCAATTTAAATCATACCATTTGATCTTACCGGCAGGTGGAAAAGAGCACAAATGAATAATAATTAGGAGGGCAAAAGGTCAGGACAATGTAAATGTCTCAACTTCAGTGGATCTGAAGTGGCTGTGTCTTCCATCCCAAATTAGCAGGCCAGCAGGAGAGATGGGTTGCATCTGGGTAAGGCTGTAGTAGTATCTGAGAGAGTCCTCTGGACAGGCTGTCACATCTCCTGCAAGATTCTACACAGACTGTTTAAAGACATTTGAAATCCCCTAGCACCTTCTGGTTGGTTGCTCTGAGTATTCTCTGGCTTTTGTAGGCTGATGCCCTTTTGGTTCAAGCGGGGTGATGACTTTAAGAGATTTCCCTAGTTACAAAATCACAAGGTAACTCTGTGGCCTCCAATACAGCTATGATGTCTTTGACCTGGCAAAAATGTTAGCACTCTGGTTGTTTAAATTTTTATCTAGGAATGTACTTTAAGCCTTTTGCCTCAGCCTTATTTGCATCTGAAAGACTCTGAACTCAAATGACAATTTTTTCTTAATGCAGGAATTACAATTATAAAATTAGAAACACTTATACATTTAGCTATCCAATAAATTAGTGAGAAACATTAGCTTGCTTTACCCTTTGTTTTTCTACATACAGGGTTAATGAGAATTTACTTTTATCCCCACTAGTTTATTATACATACTTTAAAATACTTGCCTGATTATATGCAACTTAAGATGGTTAGGAGTCTTACTTATTACATCACAGTATACACATAGAGTTTAGCACCTGAATCCTTAGACTGATATCCAAAATAATTGTGACAAAAGTACTTTTAACAGTGTTTACCAGAATCATAAACACAAGAGATTTGGTCTCAGCATCTTGCCTAAATTGTAGAAAAGCACAGGAATCAAATCACATTAGATAAATAAACTTTTTAACCATTAAGAAAGACTCTTAATTTTTAGTATCTCAAGGGGTAGTTTTAGAGAAATCCAGTCAAATCACTCATTGATGTATTAGAACCCTTTGGAGTTTCTCTTAGACACGTTTGCTTGCCCCTCAAACAATCTGTTTGGGTTAGAGACCTGGGGCTTTAGCGTTGCCCTTTGCCAGGAGCCTCTCCCAGCCTCCAAGTCCCTGCCCAGGCCCGATGAATCCAACACACCCACCAGCAGGGGTGGGGGCGGGAGGAGGCTATCCTGACTTGTCAAGCATTAATAACAAAAATCTAAGCCCCTGTCTCTTTTAGTCAACAGGTATTATAGTCCAGCCCAGTAAATTTGGGGCAGGCTTTAGAGGTAGGGAGGGTGCTGGCAAGGGCCAGCCCCAAACACCTCACGGTCACGTAGCCGCTGCACTCCGAGGCACGCCAGGCCTCAGAAGCGAAAAGGGGGAGGGGGCAGGCCCAAGGACAAGCCAGCCCAAAAACGCCACCTCTGCTGCCGCACTCCAGGGCCGCCACTCCGCTCTGTGCTGCCCGCTGTCCAGGGCACATACTAGGGAGGGGACACCGGCCGGTCACCTGCTCCGGGCCCCGGGCCCCCAGAGTCCAGTGCGCCCATTCAGCCCCAGGGCCACCCACTCCCCGGCATGCATGGTATTGCCGCCGCCGCCGCCTTGCCACGCCTCAGAAGCGGGAAGGGAGTGGGGGCAGATTAGCCCAGAAACGGCACGGCTGCCAGCCACAGCGGGCCTGAGCTCTGCCGGTGGGCCCCCCCCCAGGCCAGGCTCGGAAACGCGAGCCCTGTGGCACCTCCGATGGCGGCGCCCATAGCATGGCATCTCAGGGCACGGGGCTAACTTTGCACCACTCCGGAAACTCTGTGTGCGCCTTGCCGCCCCCTGTGGCAATGCCGTCCCCGCCTCGCTAGTCGTGAAGATGCCATGGTGGACCACCCGCAGGATGCGGGCTCTGATCCGCCCCACCCGAGACTTGTACGCAAGCCCATCCCCCTGGACAGCAGAAATCGCTCGGCCCTTGGCCTGAACGTCCCAAAAATCTAATCCAGTGAAAGACAAATTATTTCAGCTACTTTGATCCTTTCCCATCCATTGCTAAATCGATAGGCTGCCAAACTTGCACTCCTGGAGGCTTACTGATGCTGAGAATTTTGTTTCCCGCGAGTTTTCCCGCCCCCGCACTGGGCACCATTTGCCGAGCTAACTCTAAACCCCCTTCTGTGGAGATCCTGGGACTATTTGCCTCCTCCATGTGTTCCCCTTTTGCTCTCACGCATATTTTCTGGCCAGTGGGAAGTAATGCGGGAGCAAGGGCCACGGGTAAGCTCCGGACCAGTGTGGTAGCGAAAATGCCCTCCCACCCCCCCATATTCACCAAGGAGGCCAGGTACTTGTAGACATCTCGGGGCTTCAGGAGCTTCAGGAGCTTCCCAAAGTTTTATTCAGGGGAGGGGTTTATATAACAGTAATGGCGGCAGGAAGAGGAGGGACTGAGTATTAACAATTGGCTGATGAACTGTCCATCATGGTGATGTCACGGGACTTCCCGCAGAGGCGGAGCTCACAGTCCCCCCAGGACCGGCCTCTTGGGCGCCATTATGATATCACACATGGCTGAGGCGGAAGGCGGGGCTGGTTTGCTATCTCTTCCGGTAGAACCCGGAAGGGGGTAGGAATGACTAACAGCCAAGCAACCCCAGGTCTTAAAGGTATAGCCATCCCCGACACTTTTTTATTGAAATATTTCCCTCACCATCACCCCCGGAGGGCTTCACCTCATCCCTGAGTTGGTCTTGTCAGTATCTGAAGTGTACCTGAGCATATTTAAGCTCTTTTTGACTCTTTGCTTATTTGCAAGTGCTTGGTTCTTAGCATGCCAGGATCCTTCCCATTCAGGTATCAGTGTAAATACGTCTTTTTTAGAGCTAGCTCAGTTAAGTCCCAACTGACTTCTCACTACTTAGATACAACACATTTAAATTTTTAATTGGAATGTTGAATGCCAATTTTTAGGTCTTGTTTGTCATATCACCACCACCAAAGTTGTGCATTGTCTCTCTGTATGTACTTCCATGAATGCTGCCACAGTTTACAGTCTATTTCTTTCTAATACTTTCCTCCTCCCATCCTCTCCAATTTGCCTATGCATTCCAAATCCAAATGCGTGGATTTCACTCCACCTATCTCACGGAGGATGGCTCCTTTCAATTCAAGGGATTCATATGTCAGCTTCACATTGATTTTTGAAGACTGGAGAGAGAAAGCTTGAAATACAAAAGTTTCAAGGCTTTTTTTCAAATTTATAGAATTTGCTTATGTACATTATCATGGATAAAGTATCAAATGTATATATCGTAACATTCATGCTTCTATCTAGGGCTGTATAAGATCTAATGACTAAGTGGAGGCATAGCTTTGGGCTGGACCATGAGCTTAGATCATGACTTTAGTAGGGGTAATACTTGTAAAGTCAGCAGCAAAGGAGTGTATTTGCAAGTACAGCTCCACATTGCTTCTAAAACCCTCCCACTCTGTGCTACTTAACGCCAGTGCTGATTTTGATCTGCTTTTAATACGTCAAGAGAGCCTCCCCAGACTTTTTATGAAAACAGTTTTTGAAATAATTCATCCTGTGCAACTGTCTTATGTACGTCCCTTTCATCATAGCTCAGAAGCCTACCCTGCTGGAGATTTATCAATAAATATATCTTAAATATTCTTAAAAAATACTTCAATACATTTGTGATGGCTAAGTTTCTATCCCCTTTACTTACCATTATAATTATTTTGGAACATACTTTTCAGATGAGAAATGTTTGGCCACTGAGTATAAATTACCAATGAATTAAATCATTTTTATCAGTCATGGGTCTTGAACTCAGGATCTTGGTGCTGTTCCTAAGCTCTTTTTCTCAAGGCTAGTGCTCTACCACTTAGAGCTATAGTTTTGCTTCCTTTTTTGAATGGTTAATCAGCAACAAGAGTCTTTCAGGGACTTTTCTGCCCCATTTGACTGCAAACAGCAACCCTCAGATCTCTGCCTCCTGAATAGCTAGGATTACAGGGATGAGCCACTGGCACCCGGTTAATTGTTTTTTCTTAAAAATGTCTTATGCATCAATTCAGGAGCTAAGATACTATAAGTGAAATTCTGAACTCTGAAAAAGATCTCAAATACATAGATATGTGGTAACTTTACCTGATTCAATGTAACTGTAATGTTTTCAATTTTCTTTTCTTTCCTTTTCTTTTTTGCCAGTCCCAGGGCTTAAGCACTGTCCATGGCTGCTTTTTGCTCAAGGATAGCACTCTGCCACTTGAGCCACAGCGCCATTTCTGGCTCTTTACTGTATATGTGGTGCTGAGGAATTAAACCCAGATTTTCATGTATACAAGGCAAGCATTCTTGCCACCAGGCCATATTCCTAGGCCATGTTTTCAACTGTCTATGTCATGAAAAGTATCCCTTATCTTCCACTGGAAAACAAGTGCCATCAGCTGTCTTTCTCTTCGAGGACATCTATCACAGTCATGGTGCTCACTTCAATTGAGTGAATAGTATCACTAGATAAGTTGATTTTTTTTATCTTACAAAAGTAAGCATAAGGGCTGGGAATGTGTGGCTTAGTGGCAGATTGCTTGCCTGGCATGTACCAAGCCCTGGGTTCCATTCCTCAGAACCACATAAACAGAAAAGGCCAGAAGTGGTGCTATGGTTGAAGTGGTAGAGTGCTACCCTTGAGGTAATGGAATCCAGGGACAGTGCTCAGGTCCTGAGTCCAAGGCCCAGGACTGGCAAAAAAAAATAATAATAAGCTAAATGTCCTGTAATGATTCAATGTTGCCCTTAAATATTTCCTGCATACTAAAATTAAAATCAAGATTTCTGTGACTTGATAGCTTTGAGTAAAAGATGTTGATATTTCTTCTGAAAACAAATCTGGTGATATAATTTAATTTTCACAATACAGTGAAACCAGTCAAAACTCAAAACTTTTTTTTTGCATTTGTAATTAAGCAGTTTTATTTTTTTTAATTATTATTTTTTTGGTGGATCATTGATCCTTTTTTCTTCTTCAAATTTTTATTATCAAACTGATGTACAGAGAGGTTACAGTTTCATACGTAGTACATTTCTTGTACTGTTTGTTATCTTGTCCCTCATACCCCCCTCCTTCCTCCCCCTTTCACCTCCCCACCCTGGAGGTGTTCAATTCACTTACACCAAACAGTTTTGCAAGTATTGCTTTTGTAGTTGTTTGTCTTTTTTTTACCCTGTAACTCTCAATTTTGGTATTCCCTTTCAATTTCCTACTTCCAATACCAGTATACACGATTTCCAATATACTCAGATAAGATTACAAAGATAGTGTAGGTACAACCACAGGAAGGTGATACAAGAACATCATCAATAATAGAAGTTACAGATACACATGGGACATTGAAAGTAGTTACAACTGTGATATAACAATCATTTCCATAACATGGAGTTCATTTCACTTAGCATCATCTTATGTGTTCATAAGGGTATAGCTATAGGGCCTTATGATGCTCTGCTATGACTCGCCTATACCTGTACTAATTATTCCCAATAAGGGAGACCATAGAGTCCATGTTTCTTTGGGTCTGGCTCACTTCACTTAGTATAATTTTTTTCCAAGTCCTTCCATTTCCTTACAAATGGGGCAATGTCATTCTTTCTGATAGAGGCATAAAATTCCATTGTGTATATGTACCACATTTTCCTGATCCATTCGTCTACTGAAGGGCATTTGGGTTGGTTCCAGATTCTCGCTATGACAAATTGTGCTGCGATGAACATTGTTGTGCTGGTGGCATTACTGTAATTTTGTTTGTGGCCTTTTGGATAGATACCCCAAAGTGAGGCTGCTGGCTGCTGGGTCATAGGGGAGTTCTATATTTAACCTTCTGAGGAATCTCCATACTGCTTGCCAGAGTGTCTGAACCAGTTTACATTCCCACCAACAATGAAGTAGGGTTCCCTTTTGGCCACATCACCTCCAACAATTGTTATTATTAGTTTTCTTGATATATGACGTTCTTACTGGGGTGAGATGGAATCTCAATGTTGTTTTGATTTGCATTTCTTTTATGGCCAGTGATGTAGAGCATTTTTTCATATGTCTCTTGGCCATTCTCAATTCCTCATCAGAGAAGTCTCTTTGTAAGTCTTTAGCCCACTTGATGAGGGGGCTATTGGTTCTTTGCGGTTTTGTTTTGGAAGAAGGTAATTTTTTTAGTTTTACATATATTTTATATATGAGGCCTTTGTCTGTTGAATGTCCGGTAAAGATCTTCTCCCAGTCTGTGGGCTTTCTGTTTATCTTGCGAGCTATGTCCTTTGCTGTGCATAAGCTCTGCAGTTTGATGCAGTCCCATTTGTCCAACCTTTCTTTGATTTGTAGTTTCTGGGTCTTTGTTAAGGAAGTTCCGTCCTGCGCCAAGGAGCCCAACTGTCTCTCCTACTCCTTCCTTTAGTGTTTTCAGGGCGTCTGTTTTGATTTCGAGGTCTTTAATCCATTTGTAATTCATTTTGGTGCAGGGTGATATATAAGGATCTAGTTTTAGTTTGTTGCATGTGTTGAGCCAGTGCCAATACCAAGCTGTTTTTATTACTATAGCTTTATAATACAGCTTGAAGTTGGGTATTGTAATTCCTCCAGCACTGTTCTTTCTGCTTAGGATTGTTTTTGCTATTCTAGGTCTTTTATTGTTCCATATGAATTTCTGGATTATTCCTCTATTTTATTAAAAAATGGTGTTGGGATATTAATGGGTATTTCATTGAATTTGTAGATAGCCTTTGGCAATATTGCCATTTTGATTATATTAATCCTCCTAATCCTGGAGCATGGGGAGTTTTTCCATTTCCTTAGTTCTGACTTAATTTCGTTTTTCAAGCTTTTAAAGTTCTCATCAAAGAGGTCTTTCACTTCTTTGGTTAAGGTTATTCCTAGGTATTTTATATTTTATATTTTGGGGGGCTATTGAAAAAGGAGTTGTTTTCCTGATTTCAGCCTTGGACTTCAGGTCGTTAGCATAGGGAAAGGCCATTGATTTTTGAAGGTTTATTTTATATCCTGTAACTTTGCCAAAGTTTTGGATCAGCTCTAGTAGCTTGGGGGTAGAGTCTATGGGATTCTTTAGGTATAGGATCATGTCATCTTCGAAGAGAGAAAGTTTAACTCCATCTTTTCCTATTTGGATCCCCTTTATATTTTCTTCTTGCCTAATTGCTCTGTGTAGGAATTCTAGTACTATGTTGAAGAGCAGGGGAGAGAGTGGATATCCCTGCCTTGTTCCTGATTTTAAAGGGAATGGCTTTAATTTTTCACCATTTAGAGTTATGCTTGCTGTTGGTTTGTCATAAACTGCCTTGATTATATTCAAGAATGTTCCCTGGAATCCCAGATTTTCCAGGGCTTTTAGCATAAATGGGTGCTGGATTTTATCGAATGCTTTTTCCGCATCCAGAGATAAAACCATGTGGTTCTTTAACTTGATCCAGTTGATGTGGTGGATTACATTAATTGACTCGCATATATTAAACCAACTTTGCATCCCTTGGATGAATCCAGTTTGATCGTGGTGTATGATTTTTTTGATGACCTGTTGAAGTCGATTGACCAGATTTTTGTTGAGAATTTTTGCGTCTATGTTCATCAGGGAAATCAGTCTGTAGTCCTCTTTCCGTGATGAGTCCTTGCCTGGTTTTGGGATGAGGGTTATACTGGCTTCATAGAATGAGTCTGGTAGTGAATGTTCTCTTTCAATTTCATTGAAGAGTTTGAGAAATATTGGTGTGAGTTCTGTTTTGAAGGCTTTGTAGAATTCTGCAGTGAATCCATCTGGACCTGGGCTTTTCTTGGATGGGAGATCATTTATTGCCGTTTCTATTTCAATACTGGATATGGGTCTGTTTAGAAGGTTTAAATCTTCATGGTTGAGTTTGGGGATATGAATTTTTTCTAGGAAATCATCCATTACTTCCAAGTTCTCGAATTTGTTGGCATAAAGGTTTGCAAAATAGTCCCTTATTATTTTCTGAATTTCGGTTATTTCTGTGGTGATGTTACCTGTTTCATCTGTTATCTTGTTTATTTGAGTGTGCTGCCTTTGTTATTTGGTCAGGTTTGCCAGGGGTCTGTCTATCTTGCTGATTTTTCCAAAGAACCAACTCTTTGTTTTGTTGATTCTTTCAATGGTTTTTTTCATCTCTAAATTGATTTAATTCTGATTTGATTTTAATTATTTGCTTCCGTCTATTGACTTGGGGTTTGGCTTGCTGTTTACTCTCAAGAAAATTAAGGTGTTTCCTTTAATTATTGAATTGCTGTTTCTCCAGTTTGTTGATGTATGTACTCAGAGATATAAATTTTCCTCTGAGAACTGCCTTTGCTGTGTCCCAAAGGAGCTGGTACTTTGTGTCCTCAACTTGGTTGAAGTCCATAAACATTTGAATTTCCATTTTAATTTCTTCAATGACCCACTGATGGTTCAGCAGTGTGTTGTTTAGTCTCCATGAATGGTAGGATTTTCAGTGGTGGCTGTTTGAGTTGAGCTCTATTTTTATTCCATTGTGGTCTGAGAGAATGCAGGGAATGGTTTTGATACTTCTGAATTTGTATAGATTTTCTTTGTGCCCTAAGATGTGATCTATTTTGGAGAATGTTCCATGTGCTGCGGAGAAGAATGTGTATTCTGTTGTTGCTGGGTGGAATATTCTGTAGATGTCGGTTATGTCTAGTTGGTCTATGCAATGATTAAGATCTGCGGTTTCTTTGTTCAGTTTTTGGCGTGTTGATATGTCTAGAGGTGATAGTGGAGTGTTAAAGTCCCCAACTATCAATGTATTTGGGTCTATGAGTATTTTCAGAGTCAGTAGTGTTTGTTTGATGAAGTTGGGTGCTCCTGCATTTGGTGTGTAGATATTTAGAATGGTTATATCTTCCTGTAGGAGAGATCCCTTTACTAGTATGTAGTAGCCTTGTCTCTTCTTACCTTTTTTAATTTGAAGTCAATTTTGTCTGATACTAGGATTGCAACTCCAGCCTGCTTATGGGGCCATTTGCTTGATAGATTTGATTCTAGCCTTTCACTTTTAGAAGATGTTTACTTTTGCTGGATAAATGTGTCTCTTGGAGGCAGGAGAAAGATGGATCTTAATTTTTGATCTAACTTATGAGCCTATGTCATTTGATTGGAGAATTAAGTCCATTGATGTTGAGAGGTAGGATTGAGAGATGATCATTTGTTCCTTTCATTATCACTATCTTGTTTAAAGCGGTGTCTTCCCATTTCTTGATCTGATGTTTACTCTTTAGCGTTCATTTCTCTGTCTGTATTGGGATCTTGATTATTTTCCCTGTATAGTACATCTTTGAGGATTTTCTGTAAAGCTGGTTTGGTGGAGATATATTGTTTCAGTTTTTCCTTACTGTGGAAGACTTTTATTTGACCTTCAGCTATGAATGAGTGTTTGGCTGGGTACAGAATTCTTGGTTGGTTGTTATTTTTATTTAGTGTTTAGTATACTTCATTCCAGGCTCTCCTTGCTTTCATGGTCTCTGCTGAGAAGTCTGGGGTAATTCTGATTGCTTTTCCTTTATGTGTGATTGTTTTCTTCTCCCTAACAGCTTTAAGGATTCTTTCCTCGGACTCTACTGATCCTGTTTTGATCACAATGTGTCGGTTGGATGTCCTATTCTGGTCTTGTCGGTTTGGGGTTCTAAATGCTTGTTTTAACTGTATAGGTCTTTCCTTCTGGATATTTGGGAAGTTCTTAGCTAATATTCTGTTAAATAGATTGCCTATCCCATTAACCTCTTTCTCCAAGTTTTCCTCAATACCTATTATCCTTAAATTGGGCTTCCTGATCGTGTCTTGAATCTCCTGTAGCGATCTGTTTTGTTGATTGGACTGGATTTGTATTGATTTTTGATCTTTCTCCATAGAATCTAAGGAATCTTCAGCTCCTGAGATTCGATCCTCTGCTTCAGTTAGTCGGGACTGTAGGCTAGCTACTTGATTTCGAATCTCTTTTCCTTCTGACTGGTCTTTCCTGATAATTTCCATGTCATTTCTTAGGTCCTGTATGGACTTCTTTACTTCATTAACCTCATTACTTTGGTTTTGAGTGTTGGCTCTGAAATCTTTAAGCTGGGTAGCTATCTTTTCATTTGACTCTTGAAGTTCATTTATCTTTCTATTTGTGGATGCCATGAAATTCTCCATTAATTTTTGCTTTGCCTCCTCATGCTCTAGAATAATTGACTGAAGAGATTCAAACTTTTCATTTATCATGTTTATCAGTAGACTTTGTAGAGCATTTTGGGGGTTCTCTTCTATGTCTTTGATTGACTGCTCGGCTTCCAGCTTGTTTTGAGTGGGGGATAAGACTTCATTGTTTTCCATCTTTCTTGTGTTCCTTCTGCCCATTTGAATTGGGAATGCCAGTCTACCAGCACCTGTGAGCACCGTTTAAGACCCAAAGCAGCCCTTACCAACCACTGTTGTGAAAATCTTACAAGTTCACAATTATATACAGATACCTTGTATACCTTTCTATAAAATTAGATTTGGTGTTCCTAAAGAATACAATTTCAACATAACAACCGATCCTGGGCCCTGTATTCAGTAGTTACTTATTTACTGTTACAACCCTATATGCAATTCTTGTTTTTATATTAAGTTCTTTTTAGTACTGGCGTTCTCTATGAACCCCTTTGATTCACTCGGATTAAGCTGGGATACCCTCTATCCAATAACCAGGAGTAAATGGAACCTGCAGGTCCAGGCAGTAAGTCAGGAGGGTAAGTTGGAGATAGTAAAGAGAATAGAGTAAAATGTATTGGGGAGGGGTGGTGATTTTGGTTTAGTTTCAGTGACATGGAAATGTGGAGAAGAGTAGAATCAGTGGAAAGAACAAGGTTAAAATGATAGACAATGGAGAGTTAGCAGAAAAGAGTGGAGGTGTTTTTCATTGAAAAGTAATTTTTAAAGAAAGAGAATGCAAAGAGAGAAATAAAGTGAAAATACTGGAAGACAGATGTACAAAACAGAGAAAAATTATTTAAAAAGAAAAAAAAACAGAAAAGTAATAACCCATACAAACAAACAAACAAAAACTTTGATAAAACAAACCGGTAAAAATGGAAAACAAACAAACAAACAAAGAAAAACCAATGACGTTTCAGAAGTGAAAAAATTAAAAAGAAAAAAATTTTTTAAAAGTTTAAAAAATGTTTGAAAAGAAAGAAAAAAAATGGAGTCTTCCTTGTTTGAGTAGTCTTTCCCCAGTCTCTGGTTTCCTTGCGATGGTCTGCAGTCTATTTTCCTGATTGGCTGGTTTGACTTGGTTTCATTTTGCAAGGGGTGGATCTGTTCTGACCCTTCTCCCCTGTTGGTGCAATCCTGGGTCTCTGTGGTTCACACAGCTTGCAGGTAGGCCTTGGGCATCCTCTGTAGATGGGGACGTGAGCAGTCTCAGGAACTTTGGCTCCTCTGTCTGCTGTGGGGCCGCTGCCTCTGATGCCTGGCTTTGAATAGGCTGTGGACTCAGCAGGGCAGGGCACCTCTGGGCTGTTCACCCAGCTGACAGTTGCTTGCCTGGGGGAGGCGGCCTCCTTGGCAGAGGTGGCTATGGAATGCAGCTCCGTTATGGGCTGGGAATTGGGCTTCCTCTGTGATGGGACTGTTTAGCTGTCCCAGGAACCGTTTGTTCCCCTGTCTGGTGTTTCCGTGCCGCCGGGAGCTGCTCGCCGCTTTCACTTTAAATTTAGAAATTCTGGTGGGCAGGGCCGGGCACCTCTGGCTAAGCCGAGGGCCAGGACATGCCTCCCACCTGGGCAGGGGGCATTCTCCTGGGCAGAGCTGGCTCTCACTGGTCGGTCCCTCTTGCCCTTTTCAAAGATGGCTCCTTTGACCTTGCTTTCCCCAGGCCCGCTTTAGTTCCAATCTGGTCTGACCCTATGCCAGTGGCAAAGATGGCGCTTTGCTCTGGTGGTGGGGGAAGGGCTGCCTTCCAGAAGCTGCTCTGTGGGTGCGAGTGAGAATATCTTTTGTGGAGTACTCATGCTTTCTCTGCGATTTCAGGTCGTCCGTGCTCAGCCGCCATCTGGAGGATTTCTCCCTGGTCTCCGCTGTGTGCTTTAGCTGTGCAGAGTGCGGGTTGCTGTGCTGGGCGATGTGCCAGCACCATCACTGGCATGGTGGCGGGATGCCACCCGGATCTCAAATCTGTGTTTTCAGATGAGCAAAGTCGATTTTTCCTTCCTGGCCCGAATCCCTGTACTGTTAGAACTTACTCTGGCTTTCCTTCTAGGAGTAAAAGTTTCTATGGGGTGAGAAAACTGCGATGTTGGAGAGAGCTCAGCTAGGGCTCTGCTGCTTCTCCACCAGCTTCCCGGAAGTCCTCTCAAAACTTCTTATCTCATATAAGACAACCTGACAAGGTTGGGTGATGCATATTTACATACACACACACACACACACACACTCACACACACATCACTAAAAGGGTGATATTTTCATATGTACAAAAGAAGTAGGGAGGAAGAGAACATGAGCATGTGTTCTAGTTAGATAAAAGCTAAGACAGGAAGCAGAAATGTGTTTGAATTATTGATTAGGAATTAATTTCAAGGTTCCCATATATTTTTGAGAATGATTCACAAATCAGTTTCACTATTAACATGTTTAGACAAATTTCTTCAAGAAAAGACTTCACGTACTGTTAATGAAAACTGGGTTCCATGCAATGGGGTGCACATGTTATGTATGAAACAAAAAGAGATGATATTAACCAATCAACAGGGGACAATTCATTATTAGGAACAGTAGATTATAACCATTACATGAACAATGACTTCCCTAATATATTTTCAAAATTTCCTTCCCCCCCCCCATCCCCATAATCCTGGAATAAATATTTTAGGCCTTGCCACACGTGCGTTGAGTTCTGTTTCAACTTCAAACTCTTGCACTAGAGTGAGAAAGCTCTACAAATTACATGGGAATAAGTGAACATACCTGTTTCAGCAAAATATTCTTCACAAAACACAACACTCTCTTACTAACTGAAAGTTCTACATTAGTCCCTGTATTACTTATCAGTGGATGCTTTGACATTTTGGATATTAAAATAGTACTTCCAGTTTTAAAACAAAAATGCAATAATTGTAGAGTATTTTTTAACCACCATACAGAAAACAGCCCAAGGAGGACACTCAATGTTTATTCTACAGATATTTATAACTTAGCATGTTGGGGAAAAGAAACAAATTAATATATCAACTGCTCAACATTTCTTCATTACCATGATTACAGGGCCATTATGTGAAATAGCAGTTTTGTAGGTAATAAGGACTATATTTGATCAGGCTTTCTACTGAGAAAACGATAGAATTCTTGGGCTTATTGGTTCAAATTTATGCTTTCCATGGGTAGAAATGGCTTTTTTGGTGGTGCTAAGGACATAATGATCACTGTAATATCCTATCGAAATATACTAGTGGAATAGTAGCAAGAGAAATGAGTTGATATGGAAAATATAAATACTCCAGGTTTCTTTTCTCTTCTATCTCCTTTCACCACAGCAGTCAAAACCTAGTCTTTATTAGCACCATGGAAAGAAGAGAAAAGAGATGTAATTAGAATAATTTTTACTTTTTGTATTTCCTAGAATTTCTTTTCATGGAATTAGAGGAAAGTAGGATGAGTCTGGGCAGATTGGTATGAAGACCTTGATGTTTCCTTTGTACACCTCCTAACCTCAATACATCATAAAGGGAAAATCTGAGTACGGTATTTGATTAGTATCAAAGGGAAAAACTGACACATTTTTTCCTCTTTATCCTAAAGAATGCAAGTCTGAATCCAGTGAAAAGTTAACAGCCCACTGATATCTAAGTAGTTTTATTTAAATTTTTACTATTCACATTTATTTAAAACTTTTCTATTCACATGCTTTTGTTTATTTTTAAATGGAACTCAAGATATTCAGTAAATAGTATGTTAAGAAATTTTTTTTTCAAAATTAGTATTATATGACTAAAGTTTAGCAATATTGCAATACCTTTTTAAGGCAATGATTTAGATTAACCTAAAGTTTGACTACCAATGCATTTTCTTATCTTGTGTAGCCTATGTTGCATTATTTTACCAATGAGAGAACTGGGGTTCACAAAGAATCTAAATTATTCTAAGGCTAAAGAGTGACAAAAATATAATTATGTTTCAGATAAAAAGAACACTTATTGCCTTGTGCTGGTGGCTCAAGCCTGCAATCCTAGCTACTCAGCACACTGAGATCTGAAGACTGAAATTTAAAAACAGACTGGAGAGAGAAGCCCCTGAAACTCTTATCTCCAATAAACCAGAGAAAAGCTGGAAGTTGTTTTAGGGATAGATCATCAGTCTTGGCTGAAAAAGGCCATGTGAATTGTGAAACCCTGATGTCAAGCCCCAGTCACACCGCTTCCCCCCCCCCCCACACATACATATGGCAGAGCACATTGACCGTCACTGTATTTTAAAGATAAATATAAAAGACAGACATTTGAGGAGCCTTTGATCAAATTAATGACTCAGAGCTCAGCTTTGTGACAGGTTGTAGTCCAGCCCTTAACAGGAAGGATTGTAAAGGGACACCAAGAAAGAGGTAGAACTGTTTGATTCTTACCTGGTTGGTTTAAATTTGGGAGGTCTGATTCAATCAATTAATATACTAAAAATACAATATATATTTAGACAAGAAAATGAAGATTTTCTACTTTTAACTTCATGGTGCTTAAACCTCAGCAGGTTTTACACTCTATTTCACGTAAGAGATTGAAACATCCACAGAATATATGGTTCCTAGCAAGCTTCAAGGAGGTCAGAAAGAGCCAACCAATCTCCTCCCTGACAGCAAGCATCATTGTCCTTTCTCTGCTCCACTCCTGAGCAGTCACACTTCAAATACGACCTTCAGATGCTTTCTGTGTGATTCTTCAAGTACTACATCTGAACTAAACACAATTCATAATAGGAAGTTGGATAAAGTATAGACAGAACAGCCTGAGATAAGTGACTGGTTATTGGATATGAAGTGCTGTTCAGAACTGAGCCAATATAATTTATTTCTAGCATATCATATTACATTGAAATACTAAAAGAAAAAAAGAACATCCTTGAAAATATGCCTTTTATCATGCTATTCCTAGGAAGAGTATATCAAAACTGGCATGCTCTATTTTTAGGGCATGACATGTACTATGAGTTGGACTAACAAATGCACACAGACTTGCTTGCTATAGAACATGCCAAACCAAAACCTGAATTTGGGCCAGCATCTTTGCATTAGGTGTGGTTTCTGTTTAGCTGGTATGTGTACAAATGTAGGAATGTGCACATAAAAAGTTAAATTTCAAAGTCAGCCAAGAGTCAAGGTATAGTCTCATGTTATTCCCAAACAGACTACATGTTAAAATGCACACCCTGTCCTATTCATGTAGATTTTATGAATGTCAACCCTAATAGCTGCTTATACTACAAAATTGCCTAAGGGAGATGAACACTCAAAATAAGTAGAGTGCCATACAGGGCTATAAATGTAGGCTCAAAAAGTCAGATTGGAAGGGCACAGTGGCTCATGTCTACAGTTCAAACACTGAAAGGCTGGTGCACAAGGATTGTGGGTTTGAGGGCAACCTGTCCTATATGATGAGACTCTGCCTCAGCACATAAACAAATAAAGAAATCAGGCCATTTGATAATCAAGCATGGTTAACCAATGCATTGCCATCATTATTCTGGAAGATCATTCAAAGGTCAGATACAAAGTCATTTCCTAAGAGTTAGATTAAATCAAAGTAATTTAAAATTCAGAACTCATACTAGCAAGATATTACACAGAGTTTTTAGGCTAGTTCCAAGTGGCACACAGGAACACAAGCTCATTCCTAGACTCCAGTGTTGCCTTGATGTACATATGAAACTAGTTACTACTTTTAGTATGATTGAAAATTGTTTACATTTTCTGATACTTCATTTCTTCTACATTTCAACTGAAATGATTATCTTTCAAAGATATGCATTCATTTTATTATTTATTTTTCAGGTTACTTTTGGCTTGGCTCTCTATAATCAAGACATGCAAAATTAGTGCAACAATCTGCATAATTTCCACCTATGATTTTAAATATTAAATAGATCGCTGGGGGATTAAAATTTTGTGTGCAAAAATAATATTTTCCTTGCCTTTTATCTTTCAGTATTGGGGATTGAACTCAGTTTCATTGGAACCATGCTCCAAGTCCTTTATTTTCTTTTTCTAAAAAAGATCACATTAGTATTCCTTTATCTGCTAAAATTCCTTGTTTCACAAGATGGAAAAATGAAAGTTGCACCAGAAATTACTTAAAGGAAGTTGGGTGCATATGGCTTATGCAAGTAATCTTATCAATTTAGGATGAAGACATATGGAGGATCATTGTTTAAAGCCAATCAAGACAAAAAGATCATGAAATTCCTTTTCAACCAATAGCTGGTAGAGGGGAAGCATGTGCATTTGTTATCCCAGCTATGAGATAGGCTGAGATCAGGAGGATTACAGTTCCACAAAAGAAAAATCTGCACAATTCCATGTCTGTTGTGTACCCTTGAACCTAGCTAGAAAAGTGTCATAAAGAAAGTAGGAATGTGGTCCAAGTACAGGATAAAGTACAGGAAATGCTATACTTTCTCAAAAATAACTGGTGTAATATAGGGATCAAGGTATGGGTCAGTGGAATCACTCCTGCTTAACTGAGGCTTGGGGGAGTTCAAACGCCACTCTTATCCGAAGAAATTACTGAAAGGATGTCATAGTATTTTTGAAGCTACATTATAAATGAAGCTATATATTCAATAGACTAGACCTTGACTAACCATTAGAATATAAAGTATAACCAAAACTTATGAGTGGTAAGATATGAAGCACTTGAGTTATGGTATTATGGGAGCCAATCACATGAGTTAAATAGCAGAGGAAATAATCTATTGGTTTATAAGATAATTATACAGTTTACAAAGTAAACTGAGCAGGGTGATGGTGACTCTAACCTATAGTCCTAGCTATTAAGGAAGGAGTCTGAGATCTGAGAAACAAAATTCAATTCCAGACTATGTCAAAAAATACCTCAAGATTGTTACTTCTGATTAACCAGACAAAAACCAGAATACTCAAATAGAACATTTGAGTGAGAACTTAAGGCCCTGAATTCAAGGCCCAGACAAAAAAAAACACAAAGAAAATATATTTAATTAATACATGAATATATGTTTTATATTGTGTACTATGCATTATATACCTAATTAACTCCATTTATTTGAAATAAATACTACAGAAGGCACGATGTTCTTTCCTCAGCCCTATTTCCTAGAAACAGAATTTTGCCTTTGTAAAATTAGTCTGTAGTTACATTTATTACTGTCAATTCTTTCTTTTTCTAAAATTTAATTTTACCATCAAGTGATGTACAGAGGGGTTACAGTAACATATGTAAGGCAGTTAGTAAATTTGTTATCAAACATTGTTATCCTCTCCCTTGTTTTTCTCTCAGTTTGCCTCCCCCCAGCCCCTCCCCTAAGTTGTACAGTTTTTGTCTTGTGAGTATCACTGTTGCATTGGTTCACCTTTTTCCTTTGTCTCACCATTTTGTTGTTTCCCTTCCCTTCCTCAATTCATATAAATGTATATGCAATACACAGGGTACCCAAATCAAATACAGTGATAACTGAGGATAAACCAAAGGGGAATAAAGGAAAGAAAAAAAAATATCTTCACACAGTACATTAAAATAACAACAATAAACTGGGTGCTGATGGCTCACAGCAGTAATCCTAGCTACACAAGAGGCTGAGATCTGAGAATTGCTGTTCAAAGCCAGCCAAAGCAGGAAAGTCATTGAGACCCTTATCTACAACTAACTACTAGAAAAACAGAAATGGTGCTGTAACTCAAGTGGTAGAACACTTGTTTTGCTCAGGGACAGTGCCCAGGCTGAGTCCAAGCCTCATGACAGATGAAGATAAAAAATATAAGAACTCCAATGTTTCCATATCTTAGAGTTCCTTTCATTTCGCATCATCTTATATAGTCATATGTACATAACTATTGAACTATTGTGATCCTGTGCTAGGACTATCCTATACATTTACTAATTATTACCAAATGAGAGAAACCATGGAGTCTGTATTTCCTTGGGACTGGCTTACTTCACTTAATATAATTTTTACTGTCAGTTCCTCATGAAAGTCAGTGTCTATTTTCGGACCTGTCAGTCCAGACATTTAACAGCTCAGTATCTTGTGCTATAAACAGAATACTTATCTAAACATCATTGTATCACTCACATATTTAAGTATTTCTCTTTGTATTATTACTTGTACTGTAATTACACTGTTATAACTGTAACTTATCAATCTCTGTTCATTCCTTGCAATCAACTTTTAATGGTCTCTCACCTGCTAATTTTTAGGAGGCTAATATTTTTGTTCACTTTCCCTGCTGATTACCAAACCAATGCCCATGTTAATTCATAGCTCTGTTTTACAGGGCTATTAAAGTCTTAAATGATCTTTCTACTTTATGTATTAGAAATAAGTAACTAGGATTCAAACTGCATGTTCAATTATTGTTTACTGCTGGCCCAAAATACACACTTCTTTTTCAATGTTTCATTATTAAGAAGAAAGGTATGGGAAAGGTTACTGCTATTGATCTTTTAACACCTTTGAAACATTTAAGAGCAAATAGTGTTATAGTTTATATTTGTACAAAGTTGAATTGGACACATATCAGTTTGTTTTTGTTCCTTTCAGATGTTTTAATTTTATCTTTTGTTTTTCCTACTATTTACCGTATCCATAAGCTCATTCTGTTTTCTTTCAGCTGGACATTATATCCAGTGGCTCTCAATTTATAGTATGAAAAGTCAGATTGTTTCCATAACAATGCTAAACATTGTTGCTTTTATTACTGCATGGTAAAGCAATGCTAGGTAAAACTATGGGTAAGAACATGTGTTCCATGGCTTCCAGACAACAACATTTTAATAGACTCCCAATTCAAAAAAGAAAAGAAAATATGTTGTAAATCAGCATATACTTCACAAAATGGAACAAAGTTAGTTATTGACCAAGAATGTCTGCTGTATGGTATACACTGGGGTGAGTTTTGTGGTACATACCCTTGAACAATTAACAGAGTGTAACAAAATGAAATACAGGAATTGGCAATCCAGGAATCTATTCTGAGATAGATGTAGATGTGCATTACAGGGAAAGTAGGGCTAGAAGAACGAAGAGTAATGATGAGCTTATATATTCATAAGTACTCAATAAACATATCAGAAAAGAAAAAAAAAGAAACTGAAAATAACCAAGATCCAAATTACATGACTAATTATTGTTTATTGCTAGCCAAAAATATGAAATATTACACTTTCTTTTCAACTTTCCATTATCAAGAAGAATTGTATGAAAAATGGTGGTTTGGGGATAGGTGGGGAGAATGATATGAGCATGACACTGTTTACTCATAAATGGACATTCTAAGTTGAAACTGCACAACTATGATGAAGCAGTTTTCAACCTAAATTTTATTCACTCTGAATTCTTGACCATACATCTTTTTAAGAATCTGTGCTAAAAATGAGAAAGTATTTATAAAACCCTGCTGCTTTGTACAAATGCATTAATATATCTTAAGAAAAAGAATGCTTTTACAATTTCTTCTCCTGAGAGAATACTCAGTTCTTAAATATCCTCTAATATATGTGTATCTAGCTTTGTAAAACCTGCCTAGCTGCCTTCCAAAGTAATCAGACTGTTTTACAACCCTACTAACAACATATGGGAGTTCTTGTTCAGTCCGACTTTACTCTTCCAAATTGGTATGAATATCAACTTATTGTGGCTATATTTCACACTTTCCTCTGGAATATTGATGTGAAGCACATTTTAATGTCCTAATTCTTTATATATGCAACATCTTTTTTAACATTTGAAACATACTGCTCAGTTTTTTACTTTGTTTTACTTGGATTGTTTTCCTTTTTAAAAATTTAAGTTGGAAACTTGTTTAGGCTTTTCATATAAATACTTTGTATATGATTTGAGTTCCTATTTTATCAGTCTGTAGTATGTGTGTATTCCTTTAATAATATTTATTGAAGCATAAAGATTTAAAATTATTAAATCCAAATTATCAAACATTTATTTTATGTAACATGATTTGTTGAGATCTACATAATTACAGAAATAATGTTTTTTCCAATAGCCTGGAAATCTTATGCCTTTACATTTTATATTAAGCCTATGGAAGGCTGTCAGGTTTTGTTGGGTTTTCTTTACTTGTATGAAGTACTGATCAAAATTTCTGTTATTATTTTGGTAGTCAATTGACTGATTATCAAGCAATGAACACTATTTTCTTCACTGAATTGTTTCTCCTTTTTCAAAAATCTGTAATCCATTTCTGTGTATGCAACATTCTAAACCTTGTATCCAGTGTCATTAATGTATTTTTATCTTTCTGAGAATGCCAGGGCTTGCACTAGCTTGCTAGCCAGGCATTCTCTCCATTCTACCACTAGAACCACACTCCTAGCCTCCATAGGAATTATTTATTCACTTATTTTGTGTTTATTTACTTTACTTACTTGTTTGATGAAATAGAAGTTAAAAGTCAGGGTTCTGTGTTTTCCAGGAAGGTACTCTAATGCTTGTGTCATAACTCTAACCCTTTATCTCTTTGGTTATTAGGAAATATGGTCATGTTTTTTGCCCAAGCTTGATTGAACCTCAGTCCTTCCATTTATACTGTAAGTAGAATAATAGAAGCACATGATCAGGTTCAATCTTTTTGGATGAGATGGAGGTCTTGCAAATTTTCTTGCAAGGGTTGGCCTGTCACTACAATCTTCGCAATCTCAACCTCCCATATATCTGCGATGGAAAAAAATATACTATTCAACTATTATGATATGGTTCTCATGATTTTTTTCTCTTGGACTAGCCTCAATCTGTAATCCTCCTGGTCTCTGCCAGCATAGACAGGATCACAGACTTACTCTACCACACCCACCATACACATACAAACACACATACATATCACATTATATCAGTTCAAGGCCTCTCACTGTGATTTAGCTTTCATGTTTGTGAAATTTGCCACTTACCCCATATCTCCAGTCTGGCTTTTAATTGGTTTAATTGGACTTTGCTGGTTCAATGGACATTTCTGTAGGCTGGCTTCAAACCACAATTTTTCAAGTTTTAGCCTCTCAAGTCAGTGGAATCACAGGCTTGAACCCCTAAGTGCCGGTCTCAGATATGTATTCTTGATTGTAGTTCATTATTAAATTTTGTTCTCGGAGCTTGAAATATGGCCTAGTAGTAGAGTGCTTGCCTCATATACACATGAAGCCCTGGGTTCGATACTGCAGTACCACATATACAGAAAAAAAGGCCAGAAGTGGCGCTGTGGCTCAAGTGTTAGAGTGCTAGCCTTAAAAAAAAAAAAAAAAAAAAAAAAAAAAAAATGCCAGGGCTGTGAGTTGAAGAGCCAGGACTGGCAAAAAAAAAAAAAAAAAAAAAAAAAAAAAAAAAAAAAAAAAAGCTTCTTGTTATTCAAAGTATTTTTAAATTAATTTAGGTCATTGTTATTTTTGAATGAATTTGAGTATAATGAGTCTTGATAATTATCATTCATTGTGCTTTGTTAAAGGGTAATTCCTTTTGTACAATTACTTTAAGATAAAATAAATAAAAAGAACCAAAAAAAAAAGGATTTTAAAATTAGCACACTGATTTCTAGAAGAGAAAAAACTGATAGGCCTTTTATTGAGGTAACATTAAATCAATAAATAATTTGGGTAGAATTCACATCATAACAGCACTAGTTTTGTGACCAAGGAACTTCATAAAATGTTTCATTTTGCTTAAAAGTTCATTTTATTTCACAAAAGTATATTGTGATATACAGATCTTTAGTCAGATTTATCCCTAAATATTTTATAATCTTGTGATGTTTCTCTAAATAAAATGTACTTTATGGTTCAATTTTTAATTGTTTATTATATGTTTTCTACAGCATTGTTATTGATTCTATTTGACTGTTCTGTGAGGTTTTTTGTTATATTTTGTATGGATTTTTTAAATTAATAAACAAAATAAATACAGTATACCCCAGAAGATGAACTCTTTAAATGTTCCCTGTGCACAGGAAAAACAAAGTGCATTTTGCTGTGGATTAATATAGTGTTCTATAAATATGAGAAATAGTGGCTGGTAAAATTCATGATTCTTCAGTAGTCTTACAAACTTCAAGCTGGGTAATGTACTGTTAAAAGAGTGAAATTGAGGGGCTGGGGAGATAGCCTAGTGGCAAGAGTGCCTGCCTCGGATACACGAGGCCCTAGGTTCGATTCCCCAGCACCACATATACAGAAAAACGGCCAGAAGCGGCACTGTGGCTCAAGTGGCGGAGTGCTAGCCTTGAGCGGGAAGAAGCCAGGGACAGTGCTCAGGCCCTGAGTCCAAGGCCCAGGACTAGCCAAAAAAAAAATAAAATAAAATAAAAAGAGTGAAATTGAAATATATTTTATTTTATTTTTTAATTTAACTTTATTGTCAAGCTGATGTACATAGGGGTTACAGTTACATATGTAAGGTAGTAAGTACATCTGATACAACTTCAGTTGCGTTAATTCTCCTTGAAATTTTGTAAGGTTTGCTGTCATGTACTTCAAGCTCCATTGCTAGCTGATAAACATTTTAAATTATTATGCCATTTAGCATATATGATCTTTACCACTATGCAATAACATTTACTGATATTTACTTTCTAAATATAACCATTCAAGCTCTCTTTAGGTTACTGCTAAGATGAAAATACAAATATACTATTTTATCATTTTTAAATTCCATTTGCTTGAGTGTTTATAAGTACACTGTGCTTCTTACAGACAGAATAGAGTATAACTTTACTTTTATATCTAGTCTGATGTGCACTTTCTGTTGATGGTATAACATAGATATAATATAACATAATTTATATATAAACATATATAATTTAATATAGCACATTTAGTATAATCGATATGACAGCTTTTAAGTCTATCATCTTAGTATATGTTTTGTACTCACTCTGTCTCCCCTTTGTTCTTTATTTTCTTCTTTCTCTCCCTCTAGTTGTGCTCCTGGAGAATGATTCCACAGAGTTTAAAGGGGAATTGGAAGCTTTTGATGACTAAGGTTGTGGTCCAAGTGATACAGCATTTGTCCAACAAAAAGCCTTGTGTTTTTTCAAATCCTTCCATTTCCTTACAAATGGGGCAATTATACTAAGTGAAGTGAGCCAGACCCAAAGAAACATGGACTCTATGGTTTCCCTCATAGGGAATAATTAGTACAGGTTTAGGCTAGCCATAGCAGAAGATCACAAGAGCCCAATAGCTATGACCTTATGAACACATAAGATGATGCTAAATGAAATAAACTCCATGTTATGGAAACAAGTGTTATATCATTGTTGCAATCATTTTCAACATGCCATGTGAAACCGCAGCTTTTTTGTTGTTCTTCTTCTTGTATCCCCTTCCTGTGGTTGTGCCTGCACTATCATTGTATCTCATCTGAGTACCCTCGATACTGTATACACTTGTATTAGAACTAGGGAAGGGAAAAGGAATATCAAAATCAAGAGACACAGGGTAAAAAGACAGACAACTCTAAAAGCAATACTTGCAAAACTGTTTGGGTATAAATCAACTGAACAACTCATGGGGGAGAGAGGGAAAGGGGGAAGAGGGGTGGAATGAGAGAGGAGGTAACAAGTTATACATGAAATGTACCCACTGCCTTATGTATGAAACTGTAACTCCTCTGTACATCACTTTGACAGTAAATAAATAATTAAAAATAAAAGTTAAAAATAGCAAGAAAAAAACCTTGAGTTTCAAACTTTAGTACCAAAAAGAGTCACCAAAAACCAACTTCTTGATATAATTTTGTTTCTAGTAATTTCACAAAACCAACTTTGTTGACATAATTTTGTCACTAGTGATTATTGGAAGTAATTATTAATTATAGATACTACTAGTGATATTAAGTATGAGAATCTTTGAAAAGATACTAAATCAGTATGTATAATTATAAAGGATTTCACTTAATACATTATTGCTTTTTAAATCTTTCTTACTTGTGTGCAAGTACTGATAAGTAGAAGGGTGAAATGAACTTATTTCTAACTCCCAGTGAAAATTTAAGGGCACACTTTTTATAATTTCTGCTGCAATTAACTGTTACATATTTGTTGAGTCAAATATAAAACTCCCCCAAAACTTTGGATGAACTGAGATACAATGGAATATGACTTTCACAGAACTCATTAACTATGAGGATCATCACTAAGTGCAAGCATATTTCTAAGCAAATTAGAGAAGACTGAAAGAAAATTTTGATATGATGAACTCTGAATGTGGAGATGTTTGGATGACTTTTGTCCTCATGGCTTATGAGTTTCTAAAATAGGAAAGTCTGCTCTTTAGATTTCAGGGAGGCAATTTGGCCTGGACCCTTGCCTGCCTGGAAGAACTCCATTTTGCTGATGTATAAAGCAGAATTATAGAACTGCCTCCTTGGCATAAAGTAGCCACATAGGGAAAGCAGCATGTGTGTCTAGTTTACTTTATTCCTGAATGAATGCTCAGGCTTCATGAGAAACGTAGATTTTCCTCTCTCACATTGTAATTATTTACAAAATTAACTAGGGCTGATAAAGGTTTTCTTTTTAATTTCACAAGCATAGACTTTGAAATGTTGATATCTTAACACCATAGGACTGCAAAAGAAAATTAAAAACTCCACAAAGTGTTTTATTCATTACTGATATCCTAGAGTAAGAACGAGGTATTCCAAGAGTAAGCAGTTGAAACACATTTTGAGTAAATAAATGTTAAATGATACCATTTTTCTCAGAAGGTAAATGTTAAATGATACAATTTCTCAGAAGGTAATGCAGGGGGAGGGGGGCATGCACACAAATGCACACACTAATCCTGGGGTTTGAACTCAGGGCCTGAGTGTTGTCGCTGAGTATTTTACTTTTTGCTCAAGGTTGTCACTTCACCACACAAGCCACAGTCAGCTCCGCAACAGCACCACTTCCAGCCTTTTGGGTGGTTAATTGGAGGTAAGAGTCTCATGAATTTTCCTTCTAGGGGATCCTAAATCTCACCCACTACTTCTGGGTTATGTAACATTTTTGTATTGACTATTCCAATTTCAAAATCACCATCCAAAGTAGTAAATATAAAACCTCAGCATAAAAACTGTGGTCATCTCCTGGACTGGAAACAGGAAATCCCATAAAGAACTTGTGACAACATTGTGGAAAGGTGACCTAAGAGGAAGATCCACTATAACATATAATGGTGAAATCCTTAACCATTACGAAGGCAGAACTTCTGCTTCGCCCTTAGGAGAGGATTCAGAAACTACATCTGGCAAAATGTTGACATTTAGGTGTGAATAGGATGGCCATAAAGTTATCTGGGGATGTGTTAAGTTGTACTAGAGGCAAGGTTTATGAACAAATTAATAGTTTTGTTTGGTGGCTACATGCTGGTGCATTCCTTAACAAAGAAGTCAGCAGAGTTCTTTAAGAGTGAAATTATGGAGGAGTACCAAAACCATGTTGTGAAGAATGAGGTCACACTTCATCAAAGAGAGAAGATGTATATTTTGAAATAATGATAAGTTTAATATTTGTACATTTCACTCTTGAGATGAAAAATTAAATGGGATAGATATTCTAGCAACTTGTGGAAAAATCTAAAGAGGAAATAAAAATGTAGCACAATGATGAAGGTGACAATTCAACTGAATGATCCTGACAATCACAAACCTGGGCAGATAGAGAAGAAAGATGTGAGGTAAGTAAAAAAACCATTCTTTTGTTGTTATTTTATGCTGTCCTGGGGCTCAAACTTAGAGCCTAGGCACTGGTCCGGAACTGTTTTGCTGTAGTATAGTGCTCTATCACCTTAGTCACAGTTCTTATTTTTGTTATATATATATATACATATATATATTACCAAACTGAATTACAGAGAGGTTACAGTTTCATACATTAGGCATTGGATACATTTCTTGTACTGTTTGTTACCTTGTCCCTCATTCCCCCCTCCCCCTTTCCCTTCCCCACCCCATGAGTTGTTCAGTTCATTTACACCAAACAGTTTTGCAAGTATTGCTTTTGTAGTTGTTTGTATTTTTTTTACCCTGTGTCTCTCGATTTTGGTATTCACTTCCAATTTCCTAGTTCTAATACCAGTACACCTGGTTTCCAATATACTCAATAAGATACAGAGAAAGTGTAGGTACAACCACAGGAAGGTGATACAAGAAGATCATCAATAATAGAGGCTACAGTTATGTATGGCACGTTGAAAGTAGTTACAACTGTGATATAACAGTTGTTTCCATAACATGGAGTTCATTTCACTTAGCATTATCTTATGTGTTTGTAATGGTATAGCTATTGGGTTCCTGTGATCCTCTGCTGTGACTTGCCTAAACCTGTGCTAATTATTCCCTATAAGGGAGACCATACAGTCCATGTTTCTTTGGGTCTGGCTCACTTCACTTAGGATAACTTTTTCCAAGTCCTTCCATTTCCTTACGAATGGGGCAATGTCATTCTTTCTGATAGAGGCATAAAATTCCATTGTGTATATGTACCACATTTTCCTGATCCATTCTTCTACTGCGGGGAAGCTGGGTTGGTTCCAGATTCTAGCTATGCCAAATTGTGCTGCAATGAACATTGTTGTACTGGTGGCTTTAGTGTGTTCTTGTTTGTGGTCTTTAGGGTAGATGCCCAAAAGTGGGGCTGCTGGGTCATAGGGGAGTTTTATGTTTAGCCTTCTGAGGAATCTCCACACCTCTTGCTAGAGTGGCGGAACCAGTTTACATTCCCACCAACAATGAAGTAGGGTTCCCATTTGGCCACATCCCCTCCAACAATTGTTATTGTTAGTTCTCTTGATATAGGACATTCTTACTGGGGTGAGATGGAATCTCAATGTTGTTTTGATTTGCATTTCTTTCATGGCCAGTGATGTAGAGCACTTTTCATATGTCTCTTGGCCATTCTCATTTCCTCATCAGAGAAGTCTCTTTTTAAGTCTCTAGCTCACTTGATGAGCTATTGGTTTGGCAAAGTTGCAGGATATAAAATAAACCCTCAAAAATCAACAGCCTTTCTCTATGCTAACGACCCAAAGACAGAGTCTGAAATCAGGAAAACAACTCCTTTTGCAATAGCCTCAAAAAACTTAAAGTACCTAGGAATAACCTTAACCAAAGAAGTGAGAGACCTCTACAATGAGAACCTTAAAAACATTAAAAATGAAATTGAGGGGGCTGGGGATATGGCCTAGTGGCAAGAGAGCTTGCCTCATATACATGAGACCCTGGGTTCAATTCCCCAGCACCACATATACAGAATACAGCCAGAAGTGGCGCTGTGGCTCAAGTGGCAGAGTGCTAGCCTTGAGCAAAAGGAAGCCAGGGACAGTGCTCAGGCCCTGAGTCCAAGGCCCAGGACTGGCCAAAAAAAAGAAATTGAGGCAGAACTAAGGAAATGGAAAAACCTCCCATGCTCCTGGATTGGGAGGATTAATATAATCAAAATGGAAATATTGCCAAAGGCTATCTACAAATTCAATGCAATACCCATTAATATCCCAACATAATTTTTTAATGAAATAGAGGAAGCAATCCAGAAATTCATATGGAACAATAAAAGACCTAGAATAGCAAAAACAATCCTAAGCAGAAAGAACGGTGCTGGATGGATTACAATACCCAACTTCAAGCTGTATTATAAAGCTATAGTAATAAAAACAGCTTGGTTTTGGCACCAGAACAGGCCTGAAGACCAATGGAACAGAACTGAAGACCCAGAAATGAACCCACAGAACTATGCCTACTTAATCTTTGATAAAGGAGCTAAAACAATAGTCTGGAAGAAAGCTAGCTTCTTTAACAAGTGGTGCTGGCAAAGCTGGTTCAACGCATGCAAGAAACTAAAACTAGATCCTTATATATCACCCTGCACCATAATCATTTCCAAATGGATAAAAGACCTAGAAATCAAAACAGACACCATGAAAACACTAAAGGAAGGAGTAGGAGAAATACTTGGGCTCCGTGGCACAGGACGGAACTTTCTTAACAAAGACCCAGAAAGGCTACAAATCAAAGAAAGTTTAGACAAATGGGACTGCATCAAACTGCAGAGCTTCTGCAGGGCAAAGGACATAGCTCCCAAGATGAACAGAAAGCCCACAGATTGGGAGAAGATCTTTACTGGCCATTCAACGGACAAAGGCCTCATATCTAAAATATATGCAGGGGCTGGGGATATAGCCTAGTGGCAAGAGTGCCTGCCTTGGTATACCCGAGGCCCTAGGTTCGATTCCCCAGCACCACATATACAGAAAACGGCCAGAAGCGGCGCTGTGGCTCAAGAGGCAGAGTGTTAGCCTTGAGCGGGAAGAAGCCAGGGACAGTGCTCAGGCCCTGAGTCCAAGGCCCAGGACTGGCCAAAAAAAAAAAAAAAATACTAAAATATATGCAGAACTAATCACAGTTCTATGTCCATTTTGTTGGTAGTTAACTAGAGGCTCATGAATGTCTCTGACTGGGCTGGCTTGCTTCAAATCATGATTCTCAGGTCTCAGGCTCCTGAGTAGCTGGGATTACAAATGTGAGCATCCAGCATAGCTAAAGGACCATTTCTTACTGGACATTAACAATATTTATATCGATGAGAATCAGGAAGAGTGATTGGCAAAGTAAAAAATAACTTTGTGGAATATAAATCAAAGAATGATCCCAAAATTGTTACACTCTATTTACTGTTAAAGAAATGTCAAAAGAAAAGGAGGCTTAGCAAAGCCTTGAATTCAATGATTTGTACTTACGCAATAAATATGGGGGAAGATGCCAAGTTCTTTACAAAGTAAGGTAGTTACTTGCAATAAAGCATATAAGACAATTGAAAATTTCAGAAAAAAATGTGTCAAGTTGGGATAACTCCAATACAAATATTATATCCAGTTTTATTTCTTTTAACTAACTGATGTTCATAGCTAATATTGAAACTCAGTTGATATTATATAGTCAATGAGTTTTACTGTATACAATGTCATATAACTTCCACTACAATATTACACAATATATCATCATATCTCTAAGAGTCCCAATCTTATTGCTCATCTGTTTACCTTTTTCTCTTCCTCCTTCTATTAGAAAATATTGTGTCTATTCTTTGTATCTTCATGATGTTATGTAGTGGCAATAACAATCTGGAGAATTTCAAAAGGGCTTCTTCCCTTACTGATCCTTACTAATATTAAACTAAAGTTTCTGCATGTCTGTTTTTGTTACTCTTGTTTGTGTGTGCTGGTAATGAGGCTTGAAATCAGGCGTAGGTGCTGTCCCCTGATTTGCTGCTCAAGGCTAGTGATCTATCACTTGAATCACAGCTCCATTTCCAGAGTTTTGGTATTTAACTGGACATAAGAATCTCACAGATTTTGGTACTTCCACTTGCATCCAGATGTGATCCTCAAATACCAGCCCTGAGAAGAGGCTAGGATTAGGATAAGAATGAGCCACCAATGCCTGACTCCTGAATGTCTTTTTGTGGCTATGCAGGCCATTTCATTTTAGGTCCAAATTGCAAACTTTATTCATTTAAGAAGTTTTGCTTTTTTCAGTTTCTGATTATTATGAATAAAGCTGGCTTGTGTGAGGATATCTTTTCAAATTAATTTGATCAACATCTAAAATTACAGTTTTTGCATCCTATAATAAGAGTGTTTAGTTTTACAAGATACTGTCCAACTGTCTTTTAAGATATGTCTACCATTTTTATATCCTATAGGAAATAAATGATGTTGCTTTTTTTCTGTTTTTGCCTGTTATTGATATTAGTTCATTAGATATCTGATATTCTAATAGTGGTATCTCGTTTTTACGTTCCGTATCTACTGCCAAATAGTGTAGAACTTTTATTTCTCTATATGTGTATATATAAATATATGCATATATATTTATTTTATTTATTATCTATGTTGTTATATATTATATATGTTATATACATATTTATGTATAAAGAATATATATAGGTCAAATATCTGATTAGGTCTATCCATTTGAAAGTTTATTTGCATGCTTTCATATTATTGGCTTTTACAACTTTTTGTATGTATTTGACACATTTTTTCAAGAATGTGTTCTACAATTTTTTTGGAATCATTTGGCTTCTTATTCTCTTAACTATATCTTTCATAAAACAAATTTTCATTTTGATACAGACCAGCATAGCATTATTTTAATTCATTAAACGTGCTTTTGATGTTATGTCTTAGAAGCCATTGCTAAATCCGCCATCAACTCTTACCTTTTCTAAAAATTGTTCGTTGGTGATCATGATGTAAGGTATGTGTGCGTGTCTTAACTATCGCTCATCTATCTGTGTAGCTATGTATCTATCATCTACTTATCTACCTTTTGCATATGGATGTCTAGTTGTTTCATTCGCATATTAGAAAGACTGTCCTTTGTAATTCATCGAATTGCTTAAAAAAAACACAAAAAATTGCTTTTGAGCCTATGCCAAGACTATGAATTTATTTCTTGATTCAGTCTCTCTCTTGAAAAGAGACTTAATAATTCTACACAGTTTGTGACTATGATGTGCTAATTGACTTAAACATATAATATATGCTTATTCTATCAGATAAAATAATATTCTCTCTACTTAATCACTTATCATTCCTCTTCATGGAGCGCTTTTGAATTCTTCAGTTTTAGTTAATTGCAAACTAGTCATCTGGCATGAAGCTAATATTTATAATATATGAAGAACTGAAAAATCTCAGGAGCAAAATAAAAGTTTTTATTTAATAACAGGAAACTGATCTGAATAGCCATTGCTCAAAAGGCCATATACCTATGACCAAGAGTATGAAAATTGCTCTTCATTATTAATATTCAGGGAAATATAAATCAAAGCCACAATGAGACTATCATCTTATCAAAGTTGAAATAGCTATATTCAAAACCAAAGACAAAAGAATAAAGGTGGTCAAGGATGAAGAGAAAAGGGAACTCACGAATACTATTGGTGGGATAGTAAACTATAGTCATTATGGAAAGTTGTACATTGTTGTTTATAAAACTAAAAGCAGCTGAAATGCTCAGGGACAGTGCCCAAGCCCAGAAGTCAAGCCTCAAGATAAAAAAACAACCAACCAAACAAACAAAAAACTAAAAGCAGGACTACTTTATGATGTATCAACACAGCTTCTAGACATACGTTCGCGGCCCATTATTTCTTGTCATTCAACCTATTTTTAACCATTTCTTTGCTTATACTATATTGATTAATATAGTTTTGTATAATTAAGTTGTGATGATAGGTAATGTCAGGTGTTATTTTTATTATTACTTGGTCCGTTGTGGAGCTCAAACTCTAGGCCTGGATGCTACCCCCGAGCTATTCAGCTCAAGACTATTGCTCTGCCACTTGAACCACAGTGCCACTTCCAGTTTTCTGGCAGTTAATTGGAGATGAGACTCTCATTGACTTTCCTGCCCATGCTGGCTTTGAACCTTGATCCTCAGACCGCAGCCTCCTGAATAGCATGAGCCACTGGTGCCCATCTGTAATATCAGTCTTTAGTTAATTTTTTCTTCTTCAACATTGTATTGGCTATTCTAAAACCTTTGATTTTTGTGAATAAGCATTAGAATTAAAATAACCTATCAGCACACTGAGATTTGTTGAATGGATTATATTGGGAAGAACTAATGTATCAACAATATTGACTCTTCCTATTATCGAACACATCTCCATTTGTTTTTAGTGCCTTTTTTATTTGTCCAAAGTTTATATTTTTCTTCAAAGAGAGGAATGTGCAAATCAAACACAATAAAATAATACTTTATACTCTTTAGAATTGTTGTATCAGATCAAAGAAAACAAGGATAAATATTGGTAGGGATACAGAGGAACCAGAAGCCTCTTACACTACTCAGAGGGGTGGACATTGCTGCTGCCACTGAGGGAAGTAATTTGATAGGTTCTCAAAATGTAAATATGTAGTTATCATATTCTCCAAGGTATTATTTAAGTATTTGGACAATATTAGTTAGAATTTTCCAGAGACATGGAACTAGTAGAGATAGGTAGATAAATAGATAGATATTGCTCTCTCTATATTCCTCTCTTTCTATCTATATGCATATATATATGCTTATATTAACATATATATTAAAAGATATGATCAGCTAGTTGGATTAGCAAACAATAGTCTACCGAGACCTTAGAGCAGAGTCCCAGTGAAGCAGCTACTAGTGTAAGTCTGAGGGTCCCAAAGTCTCTCCCTTCCCGGGGGCAGTCTAGAAGAAAATATCCCATTAGTTTACATGAAAATTTCCTTCGACACAGCTCCAAAAAGGACAGAGAGTTGGGCTCTTTGTTCTTATTCCCCTTTCTGTTCCATCCAAATTGACCAATGGATGCTGCTTCTCCCCTTATGGGAAGGACTTCCTCATTCAGTTTGCTGACTCAAGTGCCTATCGTCACTGAATCCCCCTCATAGACACACACAGATTGTGCATTAACCATTATAGGAATCTCTCAATCCTGTCAAACTGATAAGCAAGTTTAGCATCCTAGACATGTATAAATCTACTGGTAGCGTTTATAATGATCACAAGAGTAAAGAAACAAAATGTGTTCTACATATGCAGTGAAATATTACTTTCCCACAAAAAATCTGATAAATGATATGACATAGAGGATCCTTAAATAATTTATATTAAGTGAATAAAGCCACATGCCATGTCTTACATTGTGTGATTCAATCTATATGAAATACAAGGAAAAAAAACTTCATAAAAACTGAAGAATGTATACAGTAATGGGACTAACAAGAATGTGAAGAGATGCAATTCCTTAATTCACACAAGCCTTTCTTTTAGAATGATAAAACGTTCTGGAATTACATGGGGGTACACATGGTACAATATTGTGAATATAATTTTTTAAAAAACTGAACTGTTCACTTTAGAAAAGGCTAGTGTGCACTATGTGAGTTTTATCTCAAAGAATGTTTTTAGAAAAAATATCAGGAAATGGAAACATGTTTTCAGGGGGTGTACAAAGAGTGATAGGTCCACGAGAATGGAAACAGGAAGAGGGACCAAATGCAGTCATAATATTCAATGCACATTATCTAAAAAATGAAATATGTAACTTAAAGTTAGGAAAAGAAAGGGGAAATGAGGGAAAATGGAAGGGGTGACAGTGGGAAAGAAACATTATACTCATAACCTGACTTCAGGAATTGTAACATCTTTGTACAACTTCTTAATAGTAGTTTCAAAAAAGAAAAAAAATATTTTTAAAAAGTACAACTAGTAGTAGATATTACAAGACGAGTATAGTTAGGTTTGGAGAAGCTAGCAATCCGAGGAGAAGAAAAGTGACTATAGTGACTGTGACATATAGTGATTCATTTATGTCAAACCATTTTAAAACTTCTGGCATCAAGTCAGAATCAGACAGATTGAGTTTTCAGGAAATAATCTAGTGGATCTGCCACCCAATAAAACCTTTAATAATAGGAATCAGAAACTATAGCACTCTCTCCAATAATGAAAAGAGGTCCAAAATTTTACAAATAAAAATAAAGAACTTGACATCATCATAATTAAATAGACTACACTTCAGCTTCAAATTGCTTCCTTCTTGCTGGGAGACAGTGGTTCTTGCCTGAATCCTCTTTACTCAGGAGGCTGAAATCTGAGAATTGTGATGTGAAGCCAGCCTAGACAGGAAAGTCCATGAGTCTTGTATCTTAGTTGAAGAGCCAGAGTAAAGCTCTTGTTCATGAAGTAGAATGATAGCCTTGAGCAAAAACAGTCAAGGACGGGGCTGAGTTCAAGTCCCAAGACCTGCACAAATATTACTTCAAAATGCTTTAAGATAATATAACCATTACCCTCTAATACTATCAGAAAATAAAGTTAAATATTCTCTGGAAGAAAATCTCCAATATGAGTCAGATCAGTGTTTTTGTAAGGGCAGTGACACTAAAGATGAAATCAAAAAATGGACTGAAAGTAGCATCAGTCTGAGTATAAGAACAGGGTAGAAGACAGGGAAAAAGTGCAGAATTCTTTTTTTTATTGTTCTTTACTCTGTTTTTAATTTATTGTCAAAGTGATGTACAAGAGGGTTACAGTTTCATATGTAAGGCAGTGAGTACATTTCTTGTATAACTTCTATGAGGATAGAAGTGGAATAATTTCATTAGTATATAACACAGGCTTTTTGGGTGAGGGGCTAGGAAATGAGAAGACTAATAAGTTTGGATGGGGACTTATTGAACTTTGAAGTAGCTGTGGATTTTTTCCAGGTGGAGATGGGTCCTATTACAGGAAAAGTGTCTAGGAAAATAGTACTTTTTATATGTCTGGCTCTGACTCCATGTTTGCCATCCCTGGCAGCCTAAACATGCACAATGTGAACATTTTACCACCTGTTACAGATCATTTGAAACAGCTCTGGTTAAAGTCTAAAATACACAAATTGTCATGTTGCTAACAAACTCTTCTAAGCACATAAAGAGAAAGCAAATTTACAAAAGTGAAATCAAAGTATTGCTTTACATTTGGGTCATTGAAGTCATAAAACTCAGGCATTTTTTCAAGTCAGTATAGTTTTTTCATTCAGTTGGAAATCTGATGAAATTTCAATATTAGTATGTGCTAGAAACAGTTTTATGCATTTCATTTGTATTTTTATAGAACACATTCTTATGTCAACATCAGGGTATATCCAAACTTTTAATAATATTTGAAAACTTAATAATTAAAGACACTTACATTAATTTAATAATTAAAAACACTAACATTTTCAATCCCTTTCACGCCTTAGTATGATTTGTGAGTCCCCTTATCTGAATATGTCAAATTCCATATTATATTTTCTCCTTTCTCTTGGCATATGAAATGTGAAATGTCCAAAGAAGTTTAGAGAAAGAGTAACTAATAAATTAGTTCAAGAATATTAAGTAAAATAACTGATGTGAAATAAACAGTGTACATAGAAGCCTATTATCTGAAATGAAATACACATATTGTTCCATGGAACATATTGTTCAATAAAAGTTATAATCTATAGATATAATATTTTCTTAGTTATAATAATGGGGAATAAAAACCCAGAAGTAGTACCTGTGCTGAATACAGTTGAAGAATGTTTAAAAAGGGCCAAGGGAAGTTATTAATCCTTCGTTAGAAAAAAAAAATTCACCTTGGTTTTGGTAGGAAAGCCAGATTATTATCTTGGGCCTTTCTTGCCTTTAGAGAATTATATCCATTTTCTGAAAAAGTGATAAAGGATGAGAAAACCTCTTTTCAAATGTCAGTTCAGCTTCTTAGAGTTCATGACCTGTTGGTGTCCCCACAGCCCCACTCAGACAGCTCCATCCAGAACAAGGTTTTGTGCAGGTCAACTCTCTAAGAAGAACCCATGATAAGCAGTGTAATCTAAATGAAAAGGACTTCAAAGCAGGCTCAGAATCAGTGTCTCCATGCAAGTACAGAATTTCACTTTCTTCCAAGTTCCCTTTCCCACTTGGAGATCCAGCAGGAGACAATATACTTGTTAAAAAATCTTAAAAACTCAAATTAGTGTAAAAAAATACAGAATAAAGAGGTTTTTTTCTTAGTGTACTATATGCAGTTATTTCTTTTTTCTTTCCATTTTCCCTCCTTTGGTTGTCACTGTTCTCCCCTTGTTGTCAATGTTCTTTTTTTATTTTTGTTCCTTTTTACTGTATATAAGTTTAACTGCTTTGGCAATAGGAAGGGGAAATCACAGAAATGGTGAGACAAAGGACAAAGGGTTAACCAATGCAACAGTGATGCTCACAAAAAACTATGTTGGAAATGAACTTTACAACTTGCTCATGGCAGTGGGGGGGTGGTCAGGGGAGAAATAAAATGGGAGAAAATGAGGGAGAGGTTAATAGTGTTTAAATGTATCTTAATTACCTTACATGTAACTGTTACTCCTTTATACATCACCTTTACAATAATAAATAAATAAAAACTTAAAAGTACAGAATAAAAAGGAGAAGATTGCCAAATTGTATTCTTGATAGCTCATACAAAGTCAGGTTTGCTTCCATCTGAATTACAGGCATTCTAGCCCCACTTTGCATTAGATTGTCTGCAATATTACCTGAGGGTAAGACATCTGTGTTCTTTCTTCTGCATTTAACAATACTATGACACGCCCCCCCACACACATGTTCATTCCTTTAAATTGTGTTTTTATTTTATCTTCTAATATTCTTCCTTGTGGTGATCCTGGGATTTGAAGTCAAGCCCTTGAACACTCCCTTGGCTTTTTTCACTCAGGGCTGGCATTCTACCATTTGAGCCACTCCTCCACTGATGGCTTTTAGTGATTAATTGGATATAATGGTGTCATGTCATAGACTTTCCTGCCTTTGCTGACTTTTAATTACAATCCTCAGATTTCAGCCTTTTAAGTAGCAAGGATATACAGTATACCACCAGTGCCTGGCTAGGGGATCTTACTTTCTTAGAAAAGAGTCTATATGCTACTGATGTTCATCTAGAGATGAGGGATTTTTAATACATGAATTATTGTAATCTGCCAACAATTGTTTACAAGGAGAATCAAAGAGGAGATCCCAGGCAAAGGGATGAACATTCCAATGGAAATTGAGCTCTTCTCTATTCACACATTTTCCAGTACTCTATTCTTTAGTGTGGGTAAACATAGTATTTCATTAAGATTTAAGATGTTACTTGGCACCAATATCTGTAATCCTAGCTGTAAACTGAGATTGGAGGATCACAGTTCAAATTCAGCCTAGAAAAGAAAGTCTGTGACACTCTTATTTCCAATAATCTATCTAGAAAAGGCTAGAAGCGATATTGTGGCTCAATTGGTACTGCTAGCCTTACACATAGAAAGGCTCAGGGACAAAACCCAGGCCCAGAGTTCAAGCTCCAGGACTAAGAAAAAAAAAGAATTAAGATATAAGAAAATTACAAATTCTAGGTTCAGGAAAGGAGAACATTATGACCATGAAAACAAAACAAAACAAAACAAAAAAACAACACAAAAATACCTGTATCTCTGAAATGGGACTTTGACATTTTATTACTCTCCTTGAGTGTAGGAGAACACTAAATTATACTTCAAATCATAGTAGCCTTTATCTTTATAAAAATGATCCCAAGACATTAAAAAAAAAGCCTGATCTTGCTACTTAAAGTGTTTTGTGCAACTATGAGCAGGACCCTCCAGAACTGTACACTTAGACTGCGTCCTCAGCAAATCCACTGGCATTTGGAAAAATTGAACCCATTAGAGCAAGATCCTGCGGAAATTAACTTTCATCAAGAATTTTTCAAAGGTCTATTTTTCCATTGAACAAATATAGATTAAATAAATAATATAAAAGTTTCCCTATAAGCTGGCCTCTGATGGATCATGCCTATAATCCTAGCTCCTTAGGAAGTTAAGATATGAGAAGTTGGTTCAAAGCTAGACCAGACTGGAAAGTAAGACTCTTATCTTCAATAAACTTCTTCCCCCAGAAAAAATGCAGAAGTGAAGCTCTGTGTCAAGTGGCAGAGCACTAGCCTTGAGCAAAAGAAGCTCAGGGACAGAGTCCAGACCCTAAGTTCAAGTCCCAGAACCAGCACATACACACAAAATAGTTCAGTTATAAACCAAGCAATAGACATTAACTAGTCATTGAATTTCATCATGGATAGTTATATAAGCTTTATGACATTACAGAAATCATTTATCCCTAATGTTGTTGGACACAATACAATATGGTTTAACAACATTGTTTAAACAATTTTGGAATGACTAATCTTAGGTAAATATGTAGAATTTTGCTCTAACTCACACATTATAAAAATACATGATAGATTAATTTTGTTATTAAGATTAATAACGTGTCCACATACCATATATTTAAGTTTATCGTCTGTGAAATTAACTTTTGTTAATTCTTAAGGCCTGGAATCAATTTGTAGGATGCAAATAGTGGGATAACTTTCAAGACACTAACACCATTTGTGTAAAAGAGGAAAATATTAGACAATTATTAGAGCAATATGAAAAGAAATGGACTTAAAGAGATAATTCAGACAATGTAACAATTGTTTTGCAAGGGTTTTGAGTTTGTAGCCAATAGTCCTTATATGTAAGTTAATCACTCCAAAGCACCACCCTGCCAATAAATAGAAACCTATTTTGGATTCCACTTTTAAACATCACAATATCTAGAATCATAGCTATTTCATAATTTGGAATTATTTCTAGACTGTGTTAATTTACATTAAGCCACAGTGGAACTCTCATTTACTCTTTCCTTGTAGGTGGACAGGGTAGGTGGGGCTCAGTAATTTTCTTCAACTATTTCAGGCCATTTTCTTCTAAATAGGTTAAGTGGGTTCTTCTTAATGGGTTCACTTGGCTTGGGAAGATACATACTAAAAAATATGTAGAGGAATTTATATTCCTCGTGAAAGACCATAAGATTGGATGTGTGAGTCTTTGAGTAGGAAAAGAATTTCTGTGGTCTTTCTTGGATGTCATATCTTCTTTAGAGTTTGATGATAGAAGGGAGATGAAATTTCGAGGCGACCATAGAGTATACAGAGGATCATGACTTATTGTGTTTTATATGTGAATTATTAAGAATTACATATTTGGAAACATCTCTATCCTTTTACAGCTACATAAAAATAGAATCTTCAAATTTTGTTCTTTTTCTTTTTTCTTTTGCCAGTCATGGGATTTGAACTCAAGGCTTTAGCACTGCCCATGAGCTTATTTTGCTCAAGGCTAGCACTCTACCACTTGAGCCACAGCACTACTTCTGGCTTTTCCTATATATGTGGTACTGAGGAATCAAACTCAGAGCTTTGTGCATGGCAGGCAAGCACTCTAACCCTAGGCCAAACTCCTGGCCCAAATTTTGGTCTTTTTATAGTTCAGTCTACTTTACTACAGCAAAAGAGCAATACTACTACAAATCAGGGAATGTCTCCTTTAACAATACATAAAAAAGAAGCACAAGTTATTAACATATGTTAATATATTTTATAGTGAAGAAGTAAAGAAATTCTGTTTTATGTGCTTTGTACTTGGCCAACTCAATTTTATTTCTACATTTAAGTATATTTTATTTATTTGAATATATCTTAAATTTCCATCCAACATTATGTTCTTTTTTTAATATTTTCAGTGATATTTTATTTTATTTTTTTCAAATTTTTATTATCAAACTGATGTACAGAGAGGTTACAGTTTCATACGTTAGGCATTGGATACATTTCTTGTACTGTTTGTTACCTTGTCCCTCATGCCCCCCTCCCTCCCCCCCTTTCCCTCCCCCCCCAGGTGTTCAGTTCACTTACACCAAACAGTTTTGCAAGTATTGCTTTTGTAGTTGTTTCTCTTTTTTTACCCTGTGTCTCTCAAATTTGGTATTCCCTTTGAATTTCCTACTTCCAATACCAGTAAACACGGTTTCCAATATACTCAGATAAGATTACAGAGATAGTGTAGGTACAACCACAGGAAGGTGATACAAGAACATCATCAATAATAGAAACTACACATACACATAGGATGTTGAAAGTAGTTACAACTGTGATATAACAATTGTTTCCATAACATGGAGTTCATTTCACTTAGCATCATCTTATGTGTTCATAAGGGTATAGCTATTGGGCCTTGTGATGCTCTATGGCTTGCCTAAACCTGTACTAATTATTCCCAATAAGGGAGGGCATAGAGTCCATGTTTCTTTGGGTCTGGCTCACTTCACTCCAACATTATGTTCTTAATACAAAACCTACATCCCCTTTATGCTTCTCATGCCAATGATTCTTTAACTTCAAGTGTATTGGTGCTTGATGTCAATAATCATGGTACATATTTTTGATAATTAAATGTGAAACTAAAAGCTTGTATATGAGTATATATTTATGCATACATGTATCTTCCAAGCTGAAATTTATTCTTTAATGAAAATATATGTATGTATCTTTGAAGTCTGTAAATCTTCCATGCTACTGTGGGCATTTTACTGGTTTTTGAAGAAACTACCACTATCTTAAGAATGATAACTTTGAAGAAATATTTTCTTTTTAAAAGTCATTACTGTGTGTTGTGACTGTCTGCTGTAATCCTAACTACTAAAGAGTGTGAGATCTGAGGAGCATGGTTCAAAACCAGTTCAGAAAAGACACTGTGAGACTTTCATCTCCAAGTAACCAGCAAAAACTTGGAAGAGGAGTTGTGACTGAAGTGGTAAAGCACGAAAGCTTAGATATAGCACAGGGCCCTGAGTTCTAGTACCAAGAGCAGCACATATATACACTCATGCACACCTGCAAACATGAACACACACATGTGCACACATACAGTCATTACTGTTGTATATTTGGTTGGATACACTATTTCCAAATTTCAAGTGTGTGATTTGAGATAATTCATACAAACGGTAAATTTCCTTCCAAATATTTTAGTATTTTTAAATAGATTTTAAAATTGGGAAGTAGATACAAGAGTTAGGTCCTTGTTTATAATAGTTAACATATTTAAAGGAACAAAATTGGACATTTCTGTCTTTCAGGGAGCTAAATAATTTCATTGACCTTATTCACTACAGTTACTTAACTGGTTCCATTTAATAAGAATGAATGACTGACACTGACTAACTTTACACAGTTACATATATTGGAATGGATCCTTACAATTTTCAGTCCACTGTTCCTTCTTATTTAACTTATCAGAAAAAAATAAGTAATAAGCTATACAAGTAATAAAAATATAAGTAGTTGATAAACTATTTTTTCAGGAAAATATATAACTTTGATGTAGCCTTAATTCAAAGGGAAGCTTTCTTTCATGAGTGATGGTGGAAATAGAAAAAATAGAAAGTTTTACAGCTTTGCAGTGCAGTCTGACCTTTGAAGTACTCCCAAAGTGGAGGGTGTATAGGCTGTGCTTAAATCCTCTCTTCCAATGTGGCTCATCATTTTTCCTCAGCCAAGAATAGCCGTTTTAGGCAATAGTAAGTTGTGACACCTGATTTTGCTTTAAAACAGCACCTGCTCCAAACATAATTAACAGCCTATTTCTGAAAAAGAACTCCATACTGTGCAGATGGTATTCTTCATACCAGACAAGCAACGATATATATTGGAAATCAGCCAAACTGTCTGCAAAATATTGTGAGAATTTTGAGACAGGCAACTGAATATAACGAAAGTTTTCTCTTTTCCTTTAAACCACATTTTGAACATCTGTTAAAACCTGGTCTTCACTTCTCCTTGTACTTTTTTTCAATTCTGATTTGGTGTTCGTTACAATTTAAAATTTATAATTTAGTTTTGGTTTGTGAAATCTAAACAATACCCACACAAAAAGATGTTTTAGGATTCCATTTTCAAGTAAACTTATGTTTTTTCTACTAATATTAAATTGCATAAATCTCAAAGCCATTTCAATTATGCATTTGTTCAAATATCGATTGATTTCTTCAAACTACCAACTTCGGAGCTGATGTTCATATATGTGCCAATTATACCTGGAATAATTCCACTGGGTATAATTTGCCTCACAATCATCATAGAGTGCTCTGCTCTTCAAGTTGGGATCCAGAACTGAGCATCCTAGAAATGTGAGAAGTAGTATCCTTGCTTAACTAATACAAATTCAGAATGTGGATCAGTGCTGCATTTGCCAGGCATTGTTCAAATTGCTAAAGACATAGCAATGATGGGAATAGAAAAAAACATCCTTGTTCTTTTGAAGCCTACAGTCAAATGAGGAAGTGTGAGTAGTTGCCTGCCTAATGACTACAAAGTAAACAATACTAATTACAAATGATAGAGTGTGTCAGTTGGTGCCATTTTATTTAAAAGGATCAAGGATTGTCTTTATTAGGGAATAAGTCAGTAGACCTTTAGTGGCAAAGCCTTCCAGCAGCACAACTAGAGAATCCAAATCCTAGCGAGAATAATGGATTCAGCCTAGCCACTGCTGGCATGAGGCCATGAGTGGATGAACATTAGGAAAGGTGTTTGCATACCAGATGTATGGATATTATGTGGAGGGATTTATTTCTTTGAAACCCCAATAAAGGTTTGGAGAATTCATTGTAAGCTATTGCAATGTTTTCTGAAAAGGTTGGACATTAATTATCTTTTCTTTGAAAAAATGTCCAATTATTTTTTGTGGAACACAACTACTATTTGAAAATTTGTTTGTGCATACCACCATGAATCATTTACAATCCAATCTGATTTATGTTTTTAGAGTGACCACTCTTGCTGTAATATGTGTAAAAATTGACTATGTACAAACCGTTGAAAGACTAATAACTACAAGACATCTATATCATGTGTTAAGTTTTCTTAAATTGTGACCCCTGCATTCAGTCCTCTGGCATAAGCAACTACTTAGAAGCCACAAAACTGCTTGGGAAGAGTCACCACTTTAGAGTTTTATTAATGAAATTATTTAAAAATACATATGGTATTTCTTTAGTTTTGAATGTGCTTACTAAAATTATTTTGAATGTATTTGTTATGATTTTATAGTTTTACATAATTGGATTGATTAAACAGCATTCTATAGGAATCTTTAATTTTAAGATACAAATAATTCAAGTAAGGAAAAGTAGAGATGGAGGTTATTTTGTATGATCTAATAATATTTGTAAAGGATAATGACATTTTACTGTGTATTTAAAATATGAAATAAAAAATACCAATGAAGATTAATTTTAAGTATGGAACAAAATTATCAGAATCATTGTTGTGTGTGTGTGTGTGTGTGTGTGTGTGTGTGTGTGTGTGTGCATATATGTGTTAGTCAAAGGGCTTGATCTCAGGGCCTGGGTGCTCTTCTCAAACTTTTGTGCTCAAGGGTAAGTTACAACTTTGCTTTTGGCCTTTTGGTGATTAACTGGAGATAAGTGTTTCATTAACTTTCCTGCTCTACAATCCTCAGATCTCCATTCCTGAATAGCTAGGAATACAAACATGAGCCACCTAGCTCCCTTAGACATTCTTGATTTTTACAGCATAGCTTAAAATTTTACTGGCAGAAACATAATGTATCGAATGCACAATTGATGTAAATGTCAGGCAGCCCTTGAAGTGCTAACTCTCTGATGGTTGTCTAGGAAGAGCTATGCATGTTCCTACCTAGCACTATGAGGAATTAAATATTTTGTGCATTAATTAAGTTGAACCAGACTAAACAATACCTATAGAAGTGCTGAATATGCAGGTCTCATAATTAAATACTAATATTAAGAAATATTCCGGGGCTGGGGTATGGCCTAGTGGCAAGAGTGCTTGTCTCTTATACATGAGGCCCTGGGTTCAATTCCCCAGCACCACATATACAGAAAACGGCCAGAAGTGGCGCTGTGGCTCAAGTAGCAGAGTGCTAGCCTTGAGCAAAAAGAAGCCAGGGACAGTGCTCAGGCCCTGAGTCCAAGCCCAAGGACTGGCCAAAAAAAAAAAAGAAATATTCCGAGATAAATCAGTAACACAGACAATAAACTGATCATTCACCAGTGCAATATATATGTTACAAATACAGAATTAACAATTTACTATTAGTCAAATATTATCTAAGGTAACTTAAGAATGACAACAATTTTAAGGCAAAATTATTTTTTACAAGTTTCCTGGTTTATTAATTTTGATATAAGCTTTTCCATACATGTAACTTTAATTTAATTTTTTCTCTTGAGGTTTAATATACCTTTTAAGTTTGAAAGGTAAAGTGTTCATGGGGGAATACTGATGAGGTTTTAGTTGTTCTCTACTTGGCTTTCATGATGTTGACTTACAAATGATTTGCAAGCACTAGAAATTTTAAAATAAATAATAGAGTATTTTATCATCTATTAAACTCTTGTATTTATAATTGCTATACCACCACAGGAATCTCTTCTAATTGGTCTTTTAAATATTATAACATCAAGAAAATTTTTTCAGAATATTTCTTAGCTTAAGAAATGAAAATATTGTTTACATAATGTCAAATTGACTAGACACTGGTGGCTCACACCTATATTATAGCTTCTCTGGACACTAAAGTCAGAGGTTCATTTTTTTAAAGTCACTTTTGTTACTTTGTCCATTTTCTACTATGATTCTGTAAGAGCTGAAAGGACAAACAGTGACATCACAAGAAGAAATGTTATGTCATTGCAATTGGCAGAAAAAATAAACATTCTTTAAAAAGTAATAAAATTCACTTTTATAACAAGATGTGTAAATTAATCCTGGAGATTTTAAATATTGATACTAATCTAAATACTAATATTTTTGTAGCTACAAATTTATCTGTATTTTGTATTGTTGCTTTTTCTTGGAAGAATAGAAGAAAGGAAGCTGGAGAGAAAAATATAATTATTTTCCAAAATGGTCCTAAGAAGAATTATTCCTACCAAATTTTTTTATTTGATATTCTAACATGGTGTTTGAAATATCACTCATATCACAGACAAAATGATTTATTAGAAAATAGGCATACATAACAGGCTTATTATTAGGATCAACAGCCTAAGAGTATTTAGAAATTAAAAAAAAGAAAAATGTTAGTATAATTTCTACACCCGTTTAAATAAGCTACTCTCTTATAACTTATTTATCTTTAACTATGAAATTTCTCTACTATTTCTCTTGGAATAAAACTAACATTAACCATAAAAAAGATGCCAGTATTTTAAAATATTATTCGGTTTTCTTTTTATATTACCCTAAATTTGTAAAAAAAAGATTTCAATTAAAAATGCCAGTTAATGAATGCAATACCTCTTGATCAATGTTAACTCTTTTACCTTTCTATACATCTCTCCCAACCCCACCGATCCCCTCAATTTCCCTAGTCCCATTTGAAAAATATTCTTGAAAACATAGTGACATAAAACTGCAAAATACTTACTTTTGTAATTTTCTTTATTTTCTATCTGCTCTCTAATCATGCCCTACCAGCATAAAGAAAGTCCTTACTGAAATTGAGAAGCCATTCTACTTACTATTTTTGTCATGTAATATAAACTTAATAGGTATAAAAACTGTGGTTGGATCTATTTCAAAGGCATTTAGTTCATTTTATAAAACAAAATAGCAAAAAGATTTTATGAATGATCCCTGAGGAGCGGGCAGCTCTAGGTAAACACTGGAAGTGAAAGTGTAATGGGGTCAATGTCAGTGAAGAGTTAAATATGAGGATCATGTTTTATAGTGACCCTTTAAAGCCTACTTAGATATACCTACCCATGATCCTATAATACATTCATCTTAGGACTTTCTACAGTGCTTCAGAGCCTGATGAACATCCACTGAACAATATGGTATATACCATGATAGGATTCCCAAAAAATAAAAACAAAACTAAAACGAGGGAAAGGCATCTCAAACCTGTACCACTAGCTACAGATAGAAAGGGTCACAGACTAATGGAAAGAGATTTTGAAATCCTTCTCAACAGAAAAAAAATCTAGGTGGAATGGAAAATGCCATCTCACTTCTGGTGGGAAGTATAAAGCAGAAAATGGCAGTCCAATCCGGCCTGAATGAAAATAGGAAATGATGTAAAAATAACCAGGGCAAACAAGGAGCAAATGAAAAACCCTAAATTCAGTCCTTAATAACCAAAGAGAGAGAGCGAGAGAGAGAGCGAGAGAGAGCGAGAGAGAGAGAGAGAGAGAGAGAGAGAGAGAGAGAGAGAGAGCAAAAGGAGGGAGAGAAGGAAGAAAGGAGAAAAATACCCTTAGTTTTTCTTTTCATTTTAGGTTGTTGACACATAAAGGGTAAATTAAACCCTATGTAATTCATTAGAATATTGCATTTTCCCTCACAGAACTTTTAACTACAGAAAGATAATGAAGACATTACAGGCCTGACCTATGCTTCATTTTAAACATAGATGAATACTAAAACCTAGAAGAAGAAAAACAAGTTCTTCTAATTAACATTAGCTTAGGAGCTCGTTCTAAAGTTTGATGGTTCAACTCTTGCTTAGGATACACAAAGCAATGAGTTTAAATCTCAGTATTATGAAACAATGCCAGAAACAGAACAAAGCCCTGTCAATATAAAAGTTTGTTGCAATTAATATCACTTAGCTTGCTTTAACAGTGTTCCAATGTGTTCAGTGTCATACATTGGGGTCAATTTAATCCAGCCATATGACCTTTCTTACCTATTCATGTCCTCTGAGGTTAAATTTCATTTTAGAATAACTCAAGATTCTGTGATAAAGGCATAATCCATGTTACATAAGCTTTGCTTTTCCTAACTGTCCTGTCCATTCTGAATCATTTGCCTTTCTTCTAGCACACTATTTTTACCTCTTCCTATTTCATGAGAAATCTTAATTCTTCAGTGACTTCTAAGCAGTTTTTTCTTCATCCCTGTTGCACTCAATTTGATATATGTCTCCCATTTCTTCAGTCTATCTAGATTGATTTTTTTATCCTTAAGTAGTTATACAAAGGAGCTGACATTCAACAAAGCAGTTTATGAATGTAATATGGCACAATCTATGTCACCTTAGAACATTCTTACCACTCTTCCCACTCCCTGCCCATCCACCCTCATTTCCCCCACTTTTCTTAATATTGTAACATATATACTGACATGTTTACTGGATGTTCAAGTTGATTCTTAATTTAAATCTCATTCTAAGCCTGGTGCCAGTATTCACACCTGTTATCCTAACTACTCAGGAGGCTTTGTTGTTTGAAACCAGCCTGGTAAAAATATCCAGAAGGGTCTATGTCCAAAAAAATCACATCTGAGGATTGTGGTTCAAAGCCGCCCTGGGCAAGAAAGTCATTGAAACTCTTATTACCAATTACCAGCAAAAAACCAGAAGGTGAGATGTGGCTTGCACTGTAGAGCACTAGCCTTGAGTGAAAAAGCTAAGGGACAAGCATTCAGTCCCTGAGTTCAAGCCCCAGTACTGGCACTCCTGTACCTACACCCCCACTCCCCAACTACCCTCCCACATCAAACCAGTAATTGCACAATTGTATTTCCCACCATATGATAGGTGCAGTTTCAAAAATCAACAACAACAACACAATAATAATAATAATAATAATGAACAATAAGGGTTTGGGAAAATTTTACTGGCCATTTTTCTATATTTCTATTTTTAATTCATTAGGAGGGAAAAGTAGAAGCTAGCAATGCTTCTACATTCTTCTGATTTAACATAAAACAAATAGAAACAACGGGATAGATATAAATTGGTCTAGGCATTCAGTACATTTTAATAATTTATGATACTAAATGTATTCATTGTTTCATTAAACTGCTACATCGCAGCAATTTCTCACAGGGAGGAGCCTATTTAATTCATCTCACCAATGTCGATGACCACTTCAAACACTGAATTGGGGGATGTAGCTTAATGGCAGTCTGCATACATAAAGCATTGGATATGAAAACCAACATTACAATAGTAAAATGAAATAAGCTAAGTGGATTGATTTGCTCATATTGTACATACCCACTAAAATGTATAAGCATTACATTTATCTAATTTTGCTAAATAATATTTTTCTATTTTTACTTTTTATTAATAAAGCACACAAAGAAATCCATTTTTTACATTATTTAAGTTAGAGAAATAATTTTATGTATGTATATTTTTAGGTGCTCTCTGACTACCAAAGAATTGAGTTTTTTTTATTTTGTAGTAAAAATTCAGAAATGTATACAATTTCCTAATTACTTTGACCCAGATTACATAAAATCTGATAATCTGAGACATTTTAAAGCACTGATATATATGTATATATACATATGTACATAGATACATATACATATATATGTTTAATTCTATCAAAATTATGAAAACATCTGGTGGTTACCCTTATAACACTAGCTACTCAGGAGGCTATTCAGGAGGCTGAAACCTGAAGATTGCTGTTTGAAGCCAGCTAGAAAGTCAATTATCCCCAGTTAATGATAAAAAAAAATTAAAAGATGGAAGTGAAGCTGTGACTCAAGTGGTATAGCTCAATTCTTGAGCAAAAGAAGCTCAGGAACAGTGCCCAGTTCTTGGGTTCAAGCTTCAGAATCAGCACCCAATTAATAAAATTAATAAAATCACAGTAAAGCGACCAAAGTTATTTACAAAGGATCATTTATTAAACTTTTTTTCAAAATACAATGATTGTTGCTCTGTACAAACACATCACATATTCATAAGAATGTATTTTTGCTGAACTTAATTTGGAGATATTTGGAATCCTGTCATCTATCCATTGGATACATCAGCCTTGTTCTTCACCTTGTTTAATATCTTTAGCAATAAGGAAGAAAAGTTTTCCTTGATATTTAAATCACATCCACAAGAGATAATATTATTTATAGAAATAAAATCAGAAAATGTCTGCCATACAAAGTTCTTTCTGCAAGGTAACTGCATTTCCTATTATCCTAAAGTTAATTTTCAAGCTATACGATAGGAAGAATTGAGGAGCTAGGTTAAGTTCTATAATGTATTAGCAGCAGCAGTTGAGCGCAAATGCAACATAAGATTTGTTTTGTCTGTGGTACAAGAATATGCCCTATCAGACTCTACTGTATTTTTCTCTACTTGAACACAGGTAAGCACGTGCTGGTTTCTCAATGACCAAGTGTATTAAAAATACAAGAAGCTGTTTCTGGTTGTCAATGTGGCTACCTATTCTCATTAGCTAATATGAATGCATTGCTAAAATTAGTGAAGACAGAAAAACAACTTAAGTGTAATATATACAGAGTTAAAAATACATTTTAAAAATCCACTTGGTGATTTCAGGCACTGTGGCTGTTCAGGATAAAATATTTCATGGTTTATACTCGATAGCAATTTAATTTTCAGTGCAAGCAAAAGCAAATACCTGCCCACTGTCATATACATGACCTTGTGCATTTGGAATGTTCAATGTTCAAGATTTCATCTTTGGTATGTTCATTCTGGAAGCATCTTGAATTAAAAAAAAAAAACAACGCCTTCTCAAATTTGCTTTTGATAGCAACTTAATTTTCAGTGCAAGCAAAAGCCACACACACCTTTGTCGCTGCCATGCATGCAATCAAACAGATTTGGAATTGAAAGCAAGTTCACCCTCTCCATCTTCAACAAGAGGCACTTATTATAAGACTCTCCACCAACCATGTAAAACAGGTGGATGCGAGGCCTGGGTTCAAACATCATCACTTCCATAGTCATCTCTGTGTGTAAACGATGTTTGGGTAAGGCATGCCATCACAACGTTTTCTTCCTGAGAATGGAGCTGGTCCTCTCTGTGCCTATCATAAGTGAGCATGCTCTGAGCTCTGGTCGCTGTCGTGACTGTCTTCATTGGCTAAAGAGTCCCCTGTCTGCTGGAGGGTGGCCGCTCCGATTCCAGAGAGCTCAGAAGGAAGGAGTGTGCCCTTTTTCACATTCACCAGTTCTTTTTCTCGGGCTGCAGCTCCTTGCTGCCCTCCTTTCACCCTCTTCCACTTCATTCGCCTGTTCTGGAACCAAACTTTCACCTTGGAGAGGAAGTGGGATAGAACAAAACAAAACAAGCAATTAAGATGGCATTCTTTTCTCCTTCAGACATCAAAACAAACTAAGTGTGAAAATATTGGAAGGGATGACTGGTCAAAATGCATTACATGCATTAACTGCTTTGTTAAATGGAGACTCATTTCCAGAACTACTTAAAGAAAATAAATAAATATATAAGATAAATAAATATTAACAATGCATAGCTCCTCAAAAGCCGATGGAAGGAAATAAAGTTAGACCAAAAATACTTCACTATTGAATTTCATCAAGTTGCATGCAAAAGTCTATTTCACATTTTTTAATGTATGATACAAAAATAGAATGAGATGAGGAAGTACTCTTTCAAGGCTGCTGGTGAACATTTAACTTTTTATAAAGAGTTTCTATGTGCTAGAAATAATAGAACATTTGTCTTGGTTAAAGCTTTTACACCCTCTCACATTCTTCTTTGACTTGCCCATTGGTGTTGATTCCAGAGACAATTTACCAGATGCTCCTGAGGGTACTGAAGGAGCTGCATCTGAACAGCCATGAGGTAAGAAACTACACTATACTGATATCATGCTCCAGTGAGCTACCCTAAATAAGTAATTCTAACTATGGCAGGCTCAGATGTCCCTTAATATATATAGGGTCAGGATCCCAAATTACAATGATAAAGTAAAAAAAAATTTCAAATTGACCATTGTAAATCAGGGACTGTTTAGTTCTTGTTGCTGTGAGAAATTTTTATTGAACCATTTCACCTCACATTAAGTCTGTTCTCTTTTCTTTTAGAGTAATTTATATAATTTTTCATTTTGTGCTTACAATTGTAACTCAAGAGTCAGAAACTTGGAGGATTATGGTCCAAAACCAGCCGAAGCAGTAAAGTCTCTAAAATAACAAAAGAGAATAAAGAAAAGGAACCATTTTATTTCTGAAAAAATGTTTATGATAAAAAGTTGTCTACATTTATTAAATGTGGATACTGAGTCCTATACTATATAATTCACATCAGAAATAATTTTAAAGATAATTTATAATTGAATTTGCCTAATGCATTCATATGTCTCTCTTAGATTAGCAGACACATTTGTGTATACATACACATATAAATACACAAAAATTTTGAACAAGTAAGCATTTACTGATATGATGGTCATCAATTGCAGCCAGAAATCTACTGGCATCAATGCATCTTGCTAGAACGAAATCTACATCAATGGGTCAAAGGCCATGTGAATACAGCACAATAATATAGAAAAATCATTTCCCAATTTTGCATAGGTTTCATTCCCTGCTCATTCCAGTGCAAAATAGTTCCACTTGATTTACATAATGCCCAACATTTTGAATTATCTATGGGAGGTTTTAACTAATGCAGTAATAATTCCTGCTATCTCATAAAATGTCTTCTTAGCCATTTAAACATAATCTGTCATTCCCCTTAATGAAATCTTTTCCCTTGCATGAATGAAGTTTCCTGGAGCACAACAATGTTCATCGCAGCACAATTTGTCATAGCTAGAATCTGGAACCAACCCAGATGCCCCTCAGTAGACGAATGGATAAGGAAAATGTGGTACATATAAACAATGGAATTTTATGCCTCTATCAGAAAGAATGACATAGCCCCATTTGTAAGGAAATGGAAGGACTTGGAAAAAATTATACTAAGTGAAGTGAGCCAGACCCAAAGAAACATGGACTCTATGGTCTCCCTTATTGGGAATAATTAGTACAGGTTTAGGTAAGTCATAGCAGAGGATTACAAGAGCCCCATAGCTATACACTTATGAACACATAAGATGATGCTAAGTGAAATGAACTCCATGTTATGGAAACGATTGTTATATCACAGTTGTAACTACTTTCAACATCCCATGTGTATCTGTAGCTTCTATTATTGATGATGTTCTTGTATCACCTTCCTGTGGTTGTACCTACACTATCTCTGTAATCTTATCTGAGTATATCGGAAACCATGTATACTGGTATTAGAACTAGGAAATTGAAAGGGAATACCAAATTTGAGAGACACAGGGTAAAAAAAGACAAACAACTACAAAAGCAATACTTGCAAAACTGTTTGGTGTAAGTGAACTGAACACCTCATGGGGGGAAAGGGAAAGGGGGAGGAGGGAAGGGGGTATGAGAGACAAGGTAACAGTACAAGAAATGTATCCAGTGCCTAACTTATGAAACTGTAACCTCTCTGTAAATCAGTTTGATAATAAAAATTTGAAAAAAAATAAATATATATAATAAAATTAAAAAATTAAAAAAAGAAGTTTCCTGGAAGCTGTGGCTGTGCTCTGTTACATTCCTATATTAGTTCTCTATGCCTATGACAAAACTGTGGTGTCTTCATGGTTGCAGTTTTATAATAAGTCTGAATATCTAACAGGGGAAAAAAATCTGCTTTGGTTTTCTACATCAGAAATATGTGCTCCAAATATGTACTCTCCATTTCCATATTAGAAACAATTCTGCTATCTATAAATACACATTGAAAAGCACAAAGTAAAGAGAAATATGCTCAGTTTTTAAAGACATTCATATCAGTGATTTTCACATTTTACATTTCACCAAAGTTACTACAGGTATTTCAAGTGCTTGCAAATGAAATCATGCAATTAACTACTCATTAATTTGGCCTGTATTAGAAGCCACCAATAATATGTTACCTTTGCATGTGTCACTCCATTTGACAATAAAGAATAAGAAAACATAGTTAAAATGCTTAATTAGAAATAGCTAATATTTACATTATTTCTATTTACTTTTTTAAAAATGATGCAGTAGCAGTATATAGCAACATATATATATAGCAACATAGAGATGTAAACTAGATTTTTATTATGTCAAACACAATTTTTCTAGATATAATTAACATCCTTTTTATTTCACTGATGAGGAAATTGAAAATAAAATTTGTGATTGAGCTGGTTACACAGGATAACTTTCCAAAAGTTAGTATTTGGTTTTCATTGCTTTGTCTCCTATTTTTTAAAGCTTTCAGAACATAGAAATAAAAGCATATCTATTCTGAGTTGCAAGAGAGTGTAAGACTTTGTTACAAATTAAACAGACACACAAATGATACAGATTACTTTCTTTAATGGCTGATATACATATTTGATTCAATAACTTCATAGATAAAATGGAAAAATAAAATATAAAAATAGGCACATAAAAGCTTCATCTTATAGAAATGAGAAGGGAAAATGTAGATTTTCAAAAGTCCAGATTTTCAGAATTATTTGAAAATATACAAAATATTGGGAAAAACAAGTAAAAAGAGATATTTGGGAAAAGCATAGTCACATCAAAGTAGTAGCAAAAATAAAGAAAAGTAATCTAGATTATAAATAAATATTTCCTCTAGTATAATAAATCTTATAGATTTGGAAATAAATTGTATAGTTTAGTATTATCTCATTAATCTAGCTCCATTTACTTGATTATAAAGTAGTAGTCTTGTTTTTCTTTTTAAGTTAGCTAAAATATAAATATCTAAATATGCAGCATCTCATTGTGTAAAAGGAGTATTTTAATATTTTTGTTTAAATTTGCAAATGTATTTCATATAATAGTCTGTATTTATAAGCAATGTCAAGTGAATATAAAATCAGTCTTTCTCTGTTACTTGGGCTTTATGTATTTTTACACTCTTACATTTTAAAGTATGCAGTAATTGATAGTGGGTTAGATGAACAACTAGATGGATTGGAGTGAGAAGTATAAATATAAATATACCACTAACCTTCCACCCCACCATGAAGGCTTTCAGTCAAGAAAAAAGAGACTCATAAATAAGACATTTTTATGAGCTGTATATGAGGGTTTGGGAATATATTGAGGTATTTAATGGCTATCTTCACATTTTACAGAATATTCTTAAGCAGGGGCTGGGAATATGGCCTAGTGGCAAGAGTGCTTGCCTCTTATACATGAAGCCCTGGGTTTGATTCCCCAGTACCACATATATAGAAAATGGCCAGAAGTGGTGCTGTGGCTCAAGTGGTAGAGTGCTAGCCTTGAGCAAAAAGAAGCCACGGACAATGCTCAGGCCCTGAGTCCAAGCCCTAGGACTGGCCAAAAAAAAAAGAATATTCTTAAGCATTAGGTGTTACTAATAATCCCTATTATAGAGACTCACAATGGTCCAGTAGATGCATGAGACTCGATTCTGACTCTCAGGCCCTACTCACAGTTTTCCTTGTCACATGGTTATTAAAGCAAATGATTTTTTCTCCTCTTGGGAGGTTCATCTTCTGTTGTCCTTGACATCTTGCATGTGTTGAGGATTTTATACTAGTAACCCAGGGTAGAACAGTAGGTTCTAGTAACCCAGTAGGTAGAACAGTAGGAATTGGTGACCCAATTCCTTTACATACAAATGAGAGTTGAAATTGAAATATTTGAGAATAATATATTAAACATCAACTTCTAGTATGTTATTTGTGTTTCAAATCAATTGTATCTACTGGTCGGTAAATCTTTGTAAGTTCTGGATAAATAAGAGCTTATTGTTCGTTAAGAATCAGAATAAGGAGAAATTTTTTTTTATGAAATCAAAGCAAAGCAAACCAAAAACAAAACAAAAGACGTATAACAGTGTGATAGTAGCTAATGTTTTTTTTGTTGTCTGTTTGTTTGTTTTTTGCTTGTTTTGTTTTTTGGACAGTCCTGGAGCTTGAACTCAGGGTCCAAGCACTGTCCCCAGCTTCTTTTTGCTCAAGGCTGACAGTCAACCACTTGAGCCACAGTGCCACTGCTGGCTTTTTCTATGTATGTGGTTCTGAGAAATCCAACCCAGGGCCTGAGGTACACAAGGCAAACAAACACTCTACCATTTGACCATATTCCCAGTCAGTAGCTAATATTTTAAAACCCAGTTTTAACCCTTCAAACATCTCAAATTTCAAATTTTTTACCCCTAGTCAACAAGTAGGGATTTTGATAATTGAATTGTTTGGCAGAATCTATAAATATTTTTTCTCTTTGCAAAAAATCATTATAAAGAAGAATTCTATAGTCACTGGCTAAATATTAATTTTAGTTTATGGATTTGATTGTTTGCTTTTTACTGAGAATTGAATCCAGAACCTTGTACATGCTAAGCACAATCTCTACCATTTGAACCACATTCTAGTGAATTTTATCTCTTTATTTAATTCAGTAATTCACATTGCAATTTTGTATATGTATGCTCAAAAAACCTTTTGTCTTCGAGTTTGCATTATAATACAGGAGAACAAAAATTAAATGTAAATTTTGATTGTCATACAATTTCCTAAGTTACTCGGCATCATGTAAGTTGCAATAAATTTCAGTCTGTAATAATGCAATAACCCATATTTATATAATACTATAAATGTCTATCTTTCGAAGAAACAAATGAATATAAGCCCAAACATCTGGAAGAAAACTAAAAACTTTAGTTACATATCCAGATGTCTCCAAACATCTGGAATTTGTAGGCTTAATATTCCAAATGTTTCCATTTTTATCTGAGTATGTGAAATGCTGTAGTCACTGTCTGGGAAATATTTATTCACATCTCTGAGATGTGACAATGCCCAAAGAATAGTTGTGCAAATATAATTTTAATATTTAAACATTGCCCCTGCAGTGATGTTTGCCCATATCAGGTGATCTAGTAAACCCAGCATGATAGACCCAGGCCACATAATAAACCAACCGTCCAACTGAAGAATTAGAACCAGGTATGTTTGAATGTAAAAAGTGAAGCATGAAGACAGCAATGCCACTGAATTTGTACTATCTGAATAGATATATTTGTGTCTGGTTAAAAGAAGAAATCCTTTTACTACTTAGAAGAAGCAGTTTCTAGTCACAAATTGGCTGTAGTTTCTACAGCAGCATGTTAGGGTTGGAATGTGTTTGTGTGAATGTGACAGTGTGTGGGCATGTGGATGTGGGTCATGTGAAATGTCCAATGTGTATATACAAGGCTGACTCTCACCTTTGCTCTTTATTTTAGCACAATAATTCTGACCTTGCAAACCTATCTCTGCCTCTGTGATTTTCAGTTCTGAATCCTCTTTCCACTCTCTATTTTTGTCTCACAAATCATGCTAATTAAAGTAGCCACAAAAATTTACTACTTCTCATATATTTGAAGAAACAGAATAATCAGCTACTGTCAGCCACTGGCAAATAACATACAGAATAAGATGTAAGTCTTTGACAGGCAACAAATAAGTTATCCACAAATAATTTTATCTTTATGTACTCTATCTCATGATACTGTTACATTGCTTCTTCTTTCCAAAAATGAAGTCAAAGTAATCCTTCACATCATTATCAACATTTTTAGAAGATCCAGTTTTACTTTGTTTTGAGAAATGTAGCAATACTATATTATTATATATATTTGATATGCTATATATACTACAAAATATATTGCATATTTATATATGCTAGATACTTATCTATCATATACTATGCTACATGTATAGTATATGTTATGTATTGTATATATATCATATAGTTTATGAATTATATTATATATATTTATATGTAATGTCCCATATTCTGACATTTCTGATAAAATGTAATACTGTCTACTTTACTAATATGAATGTACAGTAAACTTTCTATAGTCCTACTCTTACTTTTTACATAAGTATAAAATATAGACATTTGCTTAAGTGTGTTATACATAAATGACTTTTGTAAATTGAGTGCAAAGATAAAACCTAAATTAAGTGCTTTTTTTTGGTATTGTATTATATAAATCAATACTTGAACACATAAATATTTTGCATTTGGAGCCACAACTTTGAACCTACATTATCCAAACTTCTGAGGCCAACTAGAATAGCAACTTTGTTTAAACAGCATGCAGACCCCACAGAACAATGCTTACCAGCAATTTGAAACATATCATAATCAATATATATTGTTTTCATTAACAGCTTCTCATCAACTTATAAGTAAAGTGTGAACATAAATATTTCCTGCCTTAAAATTAAGGAAGTCACCATTCTTATAAATAAAGAGCCATAGACTATTGGCAATTTTCTATGATATTGTTGTTTTTTTCTGTTTGGAGTACATGTGAGCCTTTACTACCTTAGTCATTCTGCTTATTAGATTTAGAGAGTATACCTGAGACCCAAGATTATGATGACAGCATTAAAAAATTATTATTATTAAATAAATACACATTGATTCTTCAGTCAATTTTAATGATTAGACAAAGTTGAAAAATTAGAAATATATACAGATGTATGTCTATGTCTATTATATAAACAACTGGTAAAGAGATTCCAATTTCCAGTCCATTCTAAATTGGATAATTTAGTGTTTCATGAAGAAACGTGAATACAGGAATCACTGACATAAAGTCTTTTGCAGTCGTGTCTCCAGAAACAACTAATTCTTTTAGTCTGGGCTTTATTACTTTATAGATGTGACAGAATATTTGCATATATGTATCTGAAATTCTATCTATCTATCTATGTTAAAAATCCTGTGAGGATTATACCAACAATAAACTTGTATGGGCTTCTCAAAACATCTAGAAGTTTCTCGGTTTAGGGATCGTTTAAAGAACGTCGCAAAAATCACATGTGGGAACTTGAGGACTGCTTGGGGTCACAGCGTTAGCTCCCGAGGAGTCTGCACTGTGTCCCTGGCCAGGCAGCCTGCTTTTGTACTATCGCAGTTTCAGCTCCTGTGCCCCTGGCTAGTCAGTTCGCTTTTTGCTTTCCCTAAAAATCCATCTTTTTGCTTGAAAAATTCACGTGTGTGTGTGGGGAGGGGGGTAATGTAATAAAAAAGTTGAGTACCAAATTGTCTTTCACTGAGACAGCATTAGAGTTGTGCACTTCTTAGCAAAGCACTTTAAGTGAAAATTCTGTGCTGAAAGGCATGGGGTGTTTCATAATGTCATCATTAACTTTAAGTACTGTATATGCTAGTATACTGAGGAAATAGAGAAGCGAAATATAGCAATTGCTTAGACTGATAGGAAGAATTATCAATATTCTTCTTCAAAATTAGTTTGTTTTTTTTTTTAAAAAAAACTTGCTTACAGTAAGAATAATGGAGAAAATGCTCCCATCAACAGTGTAGTAGGGTTCTCTTTTGATACTATTTGATTTAGTGGACTTTGGCGTCTAATTCACTCCTGTGGTATGAAAAAATAAGTAATGCTATACTTTTGCCGGGACCAATTAATATAGTAGATTTGTTGACATCTAACATGGATGATGCTAAATGCTTAAGCTCATGTCTTGGTAATTTTTTGGTTGTCAAGTTCATATTTAAATTAGCTTCAAATTAGCTGAATACTTTGAACTAAGCAAACATTTTCATGTCACTCCAAGTGACTTAAATACTACTGTAATAAAATAATGAATGTTTTAAAATCAGAGGTTAGACTGATAGTCTTTATCAATTTGGATAGACAATATGCTAAATAGCTAAATGGATTCCTATAAATCTATAGAAATAATCCAGCAATGAGGAAAAGTTGTACTAAAATGCAGAGTAAATGATGAAGCACTATATATTTGGTTAAAAAAAAATCTCATTTATAGGCATCCAAAAATGGATGACTAATTTGAAAACACTTGGCTTTGCACCATGTCGTGATTTATGAGTAACAAACAAAGCCTAATGTGTCTCATTTCCCCTGGTGGGGATGACCCAACTAGCTGGGATTTCCCATTTATCTTGGCAGAGAGGTACATGAATCTGTTTATTCCGGTAACTTTAGTTAGTTTATAAATCTACAACATTAATGCCTTTGATAATCTTTGTGGGGGAAAAATATTGTAAAGTAGAAGAGTCTATTATTTCTTCTTTATTTGGCAGCTTTCACTCTATAAAAAAAATCTCCATTTTTTTTCAGGCATTTTGTATGCTCATATGGCTGTGAGGGCACTTCTTGCCACTGTAAAATATAAATCTAGTGGAAGCGTCATTCTCTACATTCATCAGGATGGAGAAAACAATAAAAGCAAGTCTGTCCAACGTAAAAATACCTTCAGATAGAAAATTATTTAGACTGGAAGGCTTTTCAATGTATTCTGAGTGACTGCCAATTAAAGAATATTAGCTGTTGACCTTCATTACATGAGAATGCATTTGTAAACTGTAAATTATAAGTTGGAAGATTACTACGCTAACAACACCCACAGAACAGTAGTCTACAGTTCAAAGTTCAACTTTGTTTTGGAGTGGCCCTTTGTACTTAACATAAAATAATTTTCTTAAATGTCCATTTGTTAACATGGAATTATTTTGCAGGACTCTTCTCTCGCTCGCTCACTCTTGCTCTCACTCTCTCTATCTTTCTCTCATTTTTGGCCAGATGAAGTTGAAATAGAATTGTAAAGGGAATTATAGACTCACCCAACATTCATTATGTAAGATAGAAACATTATGTAACTTCTTTGTAAACTTTTGTGACTGTTCTTCAAGTAGCAATAGGAAATTTCAAGTCCTGAATAAGGCTTAAAGGTACAATATGTCTTCTTTTTCTCAAAGATATACCTATTAATTATGGAAAAAATTTCCTAACAACATGTTTGTAGCCCAGCCTAAAATGTATACTGCATATACTCCTCAGTGATAGAAAGTGTAGGAGTAGGTAGAATTGGTATCATTTATGAATAAATAATTTATATGTAAATACATAAAATTTCTAGAGGGATGTTAAGGACTAGTTCTTATTTTAAAGTGAAATTGTTTGTATATGACATTTTTCTTTGAAACAATTTTTTGTACATCAAGAATATTGGATATTCATCATTCTTCCATATGTAATATAGGTATACACGATGCCTGTGCATTTGGGTCTTGACAAGTTCAGTTAAAGCCAAGAAAAGATATTCTAGACTCAGTGAATGTTTTCACCCCAAGGGAAATATGGAATAATATGAATTTAGAGATACTTTTGATGCATGTGTTTTTGTTACTTTATTAAATATTTCAGATTTTTAAATGTAGAAAAATAAGTATTGTATAATTTCATATCCATATCTATAATTAGGACATTTTACATGTTGAAATAATATGAACATTTTTAAAGGATAAATGGGGTCAAGATTGCACAGATGAACATTTATCTTATTAGAGTAAAGTGAACGTAATATGATGATCATGTATTAGTTTGAGTAATTATTGTCCTCCAAATTTCTATGTTGGAAACATAGCTCCCAAGGTATTATATTAGGACTGATGTCTTTGGAAGATGATTAGACTGTGAGGGCAATTACCTCATTAATTACTCTTATGAAGAGACTTGGGAGAGGTAGGTAGCTCCTCTGGTCCTATAAGGTTATAATAAAACACTGATCGTCTGTGAGGAAACAGCACCTAACCACCTACCAAATCTCTACTGCCTTGAACTTGGACTTTCCATCACCTGGACTATGAGAAATAAACTTCTCTTGTGTATTAGCCACTTAGTCTAAAGCAATTTGCCGTAGCAGTTCCAACATAACCAGATAAGCTGTATCCCATTTTACAAAGATGGATTTCAAGAATCAATTCACCTTTTATCTGAAGCCTAAACCTTTAGAAAATAAACTAAAATGATTTCACCGAATGAAGGACTTCATATTTTTGGAGGACTATGCTAATGGATGTTCAAGAACAGCAAAACTGATTATTGATGCATAAAATATTTTTTCCTATAAATTCAGTACACTACAATCCCACCAGAAAAAAACCCTAAAAATAAAGACTTGAGATCCTTAATCTACTGGATGAGCACATATATTTAGGAATAAAATTATCACTTAGCATAGTCTGAACATTCTCAAGTGAACCCTGTCTTTTATTATCCAATTCTTGTCATGTTTATTAATTCTTGTTCAGCTTTTTAGAATTCTGAAACTTCTAACATTTATTTTTTAGGTTACTTTGAGAATATTTTATTTCCAAAGCCTAACACAGTAGCATATGTGTGTGTGTGTATACATATATGTGTGTATATTAGCATATATATGCACATATATAGTGAATAAATTTAACATGCTTTCCATAGTATAGTAAATATGTATACATGGGAGGATAGCTGTGTTTTGCAGTTCATGCTAAAACTCTTTCAAATCCATTATGCCATATAAATCTGAATAGAACAAAGAGCAAATTCTATTAGTTTCAATTTCATGTTAAAAAAGTTTGGCACTTCTCTATGAATACACAAATCCTAGTGACTAATTTTAGATTTTTATTCAGATACCTTTTAACAAAAATTTAATTCTATCTGATTAATTTGTGGAAGTCCTCTGAAGATATAGTTCTGACTAGGAACCGAGATTCCATATGCATACATTTTATTTCTATATGAACTTATAAAACTTTAGTAAAAAAATTACAGCATAAAAAGCAATCTATACAATATCAAATTTTTAAGTTTCAGAAAACTCAATTATTTCCTCAAGTCTTTCTTTCATTTTTCCTAAGGAGAGTGCTTTCGTATTATTTCAGAAATGATTATCAATGGCTTCCTGTAGTGACTCCAAACTTGATCAGGTAAATTGAAACATGATAATACATTAGTAGATACATGTAAGCAGAAGCTTGAAAAGCACTTTGATTACTGGAATGTTCTTTCTCAATTTTCCTAGGTAAACATCTAGTAACCATTGCAACATGTAAGCAATGAAGACTAAAGCTCAGTGTTTGAGTTCAGGCTCAGGCAGCTTAGTCAATGACCATCTGAGTACAGGTCTACATGAATGTAGGTAAAAGGCTGACAAGTCCAATTCAAAACTCGCCCACAAGATTGCAAGCAACAATGATATTTTGTGAGGCCACCAGTATTTGGGGTAGTGTGTTAGACAGCAAAGACTGACATAAAATTGAAGCAAAACCTGCTAAAAGATCAGTTTCAAATATTGGCTATGAATGTATGCATGCATATGTATTATAAAATGTTTTTGCTCATAATTCTTTTCTAAGCAGTTCAAGTTATCTAAGAAGAATACCCAAAATACTTTCAAGCTTCTCAAAACATATGTACAGAATAGTTTCTAAAAAGAAATTATTTTCAAAAATAAGTGTTGGTGGTTCACATTTGTAATCCTAGCTACTCAGGAGGCTAAGATCTGAGGATAATGGTTCAAGGCTGGCTAAATCAGTAAAGTCCAAGAGATTCACATTTCCAATTAACCACCAGAAAATCTGTAGTGGTGTTGTGGCTAAAAGCATTAGAGATTTCACCTTGAGTGAAAAAGCCCAAGGCCCTAACTTCAAGCCCCATGAACAACAAGGAAGAAAGGAAGAAGGAAGAAAGGAAGGAAGGAAGAAGGGAGGGAGGAAGGGAAGGAGGGAGGAATAAAGGAAGGAAGGAAGGAAGGAAGGAAGGAAGGAAGGAAGGAAGGAAGGAAGGAAGGAAGGAAGGAAGGAAGGAAGGAAAAAAGAAAGACAAAAAGAAAGAAAAGAGGGAGGGAGGAAAGGAAGAAAGAAAAGAAATTATTTTTCACAAAAATGATGTGAAATGTTATGCATAACTAAATAACAGAAAGTCTATAAACTCCCTACATTAATAAACACAAAATCTCAGCTCCAAGTATAGTACTATAGAGATGGAAAGTAGACTGCAGTTACTTACTTCCTTTATGTGTTACACAGAACATGGCTGCATTTCCTGAAATTGGCTCTCTGTAAGGTGAATATATGGAATGCTTCCCCATTCTTATTTTCCAGGTTCCAAATGAAATACTTTAAAATATAAATAAAACAGTTTTCTAATTTTGAATCCTATTTTCCAGTTGGGTAAATGCTGAGAACTTATAGGAAGAACATTGTGTCTCAAGATGAGGGGAGGGGAATTTTGTGCTCCATAACTTAGGGATCAGTCATAATATTTAATAAAATGTAAACTGCCAATAAATAAAATCACATAAAAGTGTTCCTATGTGTGTTTCCATTACTCAGAATAGCCTGCCAAACCTGAAATCTGAACATTAGCAGAAAATGATGATTTAAGTAATTGGAGAAAGTCATTTGTTCTCATATGATATGTACTCATTTGTCCACACCCTACTGATACTTTCCTGGTCCCAGTTGGGATTTCTGGAAGAAGTATGTACAGTCAAAGAGGAAATGAAATTCCAGTGCCAAGAGTGACAGTCATATTTGTACTGTCCATAAAATGTTTTACATGTTCCTTTCCGCAATGTTTTACTAAATATTAGCAGCTATTAAACATTGGTAGACTAGCGTCTCCTAGGGCAAAGTGGAAATTCTGGAGTAGGCTATGTGTTCTGATGGGATACATCGTTTATCATTCAAATAAAGTCTAAGAAATGGACATACAAAGTAACTAATTAAAAATATTATTTTTCTCTCATTCACTGGAGTCTACAAATCAGTAACAGTTGTAAAGTTTTGTTTGAGTAAGTACAAGAATTTTAAATTATTGAGATAAACCCATTTCTAAAATTATTCTGGTAATAAGACAGCAATATTTACAAATGACCTATGACCCATGGGCCTCTTGTCATTACCTTGTGCCTAAGCTGTACCATTTGGCCATTTCTGAAGCTTAGAGTGTGAATGGAAATAACATGGGTCATTTTCAGGTGAAAAATTTAGAGGTCAACATGAACTTGCAACCCTATTTTACCTCCTGTGTTTACCAAAGACACCACATCAGTTGAGATGGAAGATGGTCAGATGGAGTCTGTGAGGGAGGATTTGAATTCTGGAGTTTTGGAGATTTTGTGGAAAGTAAGCAAATAATGATATTGGAAGTGTTCTGCCACTGCAGTTTGAGGAGATTTGTGTTATTCCAGCATAACATATACAGTCCTGAGCAGTACTTGTGGATACATTTGAGATTTTGAAATATAAGTACAATAAATCCCTTACCATATGACATCACTATATTAAAAAAGACATTTCAACCCAAAATACAGAAGGCCATCATTATAAAGTGTTTCTTCTTAAACTCAATAAATCTAAATGCATTACTATCTTTGGCATTCTTAATGATTTTTCTGACCAGACTCTTCTTCATATAATAGTACACCCAGCTTCCAGTTGTTACAAATAAGAATCTAAATATTTCAAAAATGATAAAAGATGGTTGATCCAAAACAAGTAAAAGATCATACAATTACAAAGTCTAACTTTACCTGTCTTTCAGTGAGATCTAGATTCACTGCTATCTCATATCGTCTCAGTCGGGTCAAATAATTATGGTGGGCAAATTCTGCTTCCAGTTCTCTTATTTGCTCTTTGGTAAAAGCTGTCCTTTCTTTCCTTGGTTTGCTGTTGACTTCTGACTTGTAATTTCCTTCCTGTGAGTCTGAAAATAAAAGAATAAAAGATTGATTTTAATGCACTAATTCAAATATATGCAGTCACATCTTTCATAGAGTATCCTGTGCCTTACATTTCTGTTTACTTTGCTAGAACAGAAAAGTAGCAAGCTTGCTTCAGTTGATAAGTGAAAAAGTACAGTTTTATTTTATTAATTGTCCTCCAGTAACTCACAGCGTGATTACAGAACCATTTAATTTGCTTCATACAAAATATAAACAAAATTTTGGAAGTTTATTATATATTATTGTAGTTGTCAAACCAAAGCCTCAGGAGGAAATGATTAAAGATAAGAAATTTTGCCTTAATACTTATATTTCAGATATTAGTATGATAAAATTCTTTAAAAAAGAAGCAAGTCAACACACGGATCTGTTACAAGTCAAATGTTTAATAACTAATTATAAGAGTTCAAGCTTGAGGGGCTGGGGATATGGCCTAGTGGCGAGAGAGCTTGCCTTGTATATATGAGGCCCTGGGTTCAATTCCCCAGCACCACATATACAGAAAACAGCCAGAAGTGGCGCTGTGGCTCAAGTGGCAGAGTGCTAGCCTTGAGCGAAAAGGAAGCCAGGGACAGTGCTCAGGCCCTGAGTCCAAGGGCCAGGACTGGCCAAAAAAAAAAGAGTTCAAGCTTGAAATGAACACATGTAAATGTGTCTGAATACTTATGTCTTCTTACTTCAATTTAAGTATGATCATAGTTCTGATTTAGTATGAAAAATGTTCACTGTAAACTTACAGAGAAAACCATAGAGAATATTTTGTACATTAATAAAATATTAAAATTTCAAATGTTGCTCTGTATAGATCAGTATATATAATCTTATATAGATGTAATATTAAAAGAGTTGTACAACACCTATCACAATGTATTTATATTGACTAATTTTATAATGACACTTTAAAAAATTCCAATGACATAGAGCATAAAAATCTAACTTTTCTCTTTCAGAATCAATACAAAATTGATATATAGATTTTTTTTGTTCTTATGATACATCTCCAGGAAGATGTGTGTTTATCATTCTGATGCCCTTGGGATGAAAGCTAAACAATTATTCTTACGAGAGTAAACAGAACATGTATATATAAGGAAAGATATCTGTATACGTCCAGTATCCCTAGTTCCAGTAAGTCATGTTACATTCATTCTTAATGAAATACCAACCCAATCAAGAATTTTTTTAATTCCAGTGTTCCCCAAATTATTTATGAGTGTGCTTTCTTAGCATGAAATGAGCTGTGATACCATCATCAATGGAAAAACACACAAGTCTTCCATGAGCCCAATGATAGAGTCATACAGGCAAATTAGCAAAGACACTGTTATATTTTAATTGTACTTCTGAATTTTTTTCTTAGTATCAATTAGTTGTACAAGGAAGTGCCATTTTGTGAATGCAATACTCATATGTAAAAAGCATATTATTTTCAGCAAACACACACACACACACACACACACACACATACACACACCCTTCCTCACTTCTCTTCCTCCTCATTTTCCAAAGCAAACTAAACAAGCTTCACTGTACCGTTTACATTCATGTATTCGGACCACATTAACCTCTTTTTGCTCTGTCCCTGTTTCCTCACCCCTTCCCACTAATTCCCAAACACAAGACAGACAAGTTTCACCTTCCTAAACATTTATGTTGGATAAAGTTCGTGTTACTTGAAGAAGGGATTTCACTGTAGTATTTCACACATATGTATACCATATTTTAATTGTATTTATTCGTTTACTTTCACGTGTTTGTTCTTATGCCAGTCTCACAGACTTTATTATTCAACAACTTCTGTGAGTTTGGTTGTTCCATCTCTATTCACAGATGAAATGTATTTTGGCATTGTTCATCCCCTAGCATTACCTTTCCTTCCCCCCGCCCCTGCCACTTCTAATCCCCTCATGCATTCCCACAGATATATAATTGATACATATAACAAAGGATGGATCAAAAATTCTTTTATATATGTTATTGTGTGCTTAATTACACCAAGAAGCACAAAAATTGGTGTGTATGTTTGTGTGTGTTCTTCTCCTTTTCATTTTATTTTATTTGTTTATTTATTTGCCAGTCTGGGGCCTTAAACTCAGGGCCTGAGCACTGTCCCTGGCTTCTTTTTGCTCAAGGCTAGCTAGAACTCTGCTACTTGAGCCACAGCGCCACTTCTAGCCATGCTTTACATATGTGGTGCTGGGGAATCGAACCGGGGGCTTCATGTATGTATGCAAGGTGAGTACTCTTGCCATTAGGTCATATTCCCAGACCTCTTGTCCTTTTCATGTAGCTGAAGAAAGTCTAACTAAAGAGAGCTCTGCCTGTTAGAAATCCATTAGACAGGGCACTTGAATGTAAACACGCTTATTTTGATTCTTACTAGTATCTATGTTGACCACCTATAAAGTTTTCTAGGACTATCATCAGCACAGCAATAGCTTACGTCAGCATCTGGCCATGTTTACAATTCTTTTACCTCTCATGGATCAAGTAGGTTTCATTGGCTTGCACACTGGCACTGTCTAACACTCCTTATCATTCACATTCTGGGCTTGTCAGTTTTTAATGCTGACTGGACTTCTACGTCGGCAGGTGTATTGTGATCTGGCACACGCAGGTTTGTTTCACTTCACCGGGAACGAATGGGAACACTGAAGTGTTGAGTTATTCTGGCATTGTGTGAACAACACTTCAAAATAAATGCTTTAAAATGAATTTCCAAGCTAGGCTTTGTTTTAATTTTAATATTAGATATCAAGCCTATTCCTTTCTTCTTTATCTGTCTCTACACTGAAGGCATATTTAAGATTCATAGTGGGTGTCAGACACTGGTACCTCATGACTCAAATCTTAGCTACTCTGGATAACAGCTCAAAGCCAGAACAGTCCTTGAGACTCATTTCCAATTAACCACCACAAAGCCAGAAGTAGAGGTGTGGGTAAAGTGGAAGAGCCAGTCTTGATTGAAAAAGCTAAAAGACAGTGACCAGGCCTCCAGGTTCAACCCTCAGTACTGGGCACACACACACACACACATGCATGGGAGCGCGCACGCACACACACACACACACACACACACACACACACACATACACACACACCCCTTCCCATGCGTTGTTCTAGAAAATCATGAACTATATCATGGCGCAGAGTATCTCATAACAAGTCCTTCTCAGAAGTACTTATGTTTCCATGTGAATCAAGAGAATTATTTGCCAGTTTGGGGATGCTCTGCCTAAAATCAGTGGCTGACTGGTCTTTATATGTAGACAAGTCTTTTCCCTTCAGTTAAGCAATTCTGGAAACCGATGACATTGCCAGCACATTTTTCTCATGAGCAATTCAATTTGAATGATTCCCTTATGAATGAACAAATTCACATTGAGAAAAGTCTATTAACTTTATTTTTGTTTCTTTGAAACCAATCTCTTCTCACTTTTACAGTATTCAAAAATATTTCATAAGTACACACACATAAAACCTACATGCACAATGATTCCAACCAGAAGTGTACAACAGCAGGTTTATATATTCACTGACTGGATTTACACAGTCTGGCCATAACTCAATGTGTATATCCAAAAGTCATTTACTGAGTGCCTGAATCCCACACCAAAACAGCTGACAGAGTGAAATCCAGTGAACAAAATGAAGAGAGCTATGCAATACTTCCACTTACAATTTCCGAAGGAATTACTAAGTTGCAGTGAATAGAAAGAAGAATATGCATGTCATTTTTGGCATCAGCATGGAAGAGGAATGTCAGTGGAGTTGAGACAGCATCAATGTCCCTTATTTCAATAGAACTTTATTGTGATATATGCAACTCATAGTTTCAACACTGTACCCATTCCATTGGAATGCAGTCTTGGACTCTTTACATATATATAATCATATATACATATATCATATATACATATATATCCATAATAGTTCTTTTTTAGCTTATCACTTGTGAACCCAGGAGTCTCCATCCATTGGAATGCATTTTTTTTTTTACTGTTTTCTGTTGTTTTTTCAATAGCATTGCTTTTTATACAGTATTCTCCTTAAAGTTTATCACTTCTGGACCAAAAACTCTGCTCTTTTCACCTGGTTAGCTATTCCTTGGTGGAAAATAGGTAGGAGATTGGGAAAAGGCTTTTGGCAAATTTCATATCTACTTTCATCTGTTTCCCAGCTGTTTCAGCCATGGCAAAGCTCCCTCTGTCTTCTCCAACTTCCCATATCCTCTGGCAAATGGTAGGTATTGAGGAGGATTATGGGAACCTGCCTTTCTTTCTTCCTTCTTTTCTTTCTTTCTTTCCTCCTTTCTTTCTCTCCTTTCTCTCTTTCTTTCTCTCTTTCTTTCTCTCTTTCTTTCTTTCTTTCTTTTCTGCAACCACAAACAAAATGTCACTGTCACCATCTGCACAGAATATTCCCATGTAACATATTACAGTTGTTGGGGTTGTTTGTTTTTTCATCTCAGATGATTTAATGCACCTGTGGTGTATCCTCCCACTCTCTACACATTGAGGAAATGGGGACAAAGGTGTTCAGGTATCCTTGGCAGTCCCAGAGCCCTAACCATTTGCTCTCTGGAAGAAGTCTGCAATACTTACTGCAGAGGATAAAAACTGCCTTGTGAGAATCATTTCTGTCATGTTTAGAACTTCTCCACATGTGACTTTTTATTTCCCCCAGTGTGCACGAGGATGCCAAAAGATAATAATATTTTCTTGAAAGAGAGTGAGTTTAGGGCTTGGTCTGTTCACTTGTGCCATGGAATGTCTTCTAACAAAAGTGAAATAAAGCACAATGGAGCATATTTTTAGCTACTCTGGATAAATTAGCTTTTTAAAATGAGGACCATAGCTTACTGTGTCTACAAAACATGAAAGATAAAATGAAATATCTTTATAACTTGGTCTAAAAATGAATTCTTGATCTGTATTCTGAAGGAAAAGTCAAATACTGAGGCTTTGCATATTTCAATCCTTAACAATTTCTTATGTCAGCAAGCTTGTATCATAAGCTATTTACATTGAGAGATTTGTGCTCTTTGGCCACAAAGCTGCACAAGGCTGTAAGTGCAGGCAGCTAAAATAATCTGAATATAGGCATTGTGGGTAAAAGAAGAAAATTTATAAGACAAACCTACTGATGCTAGTAATTTTTACATTTAAAAAGGAAATTGCTTTTCTTATAGGCATTTATCCAAACTGATACTTCAGCTTCTTAATGAGTAGGCATTTCTGCCACTCCATTAAAAAATAAATAAAAACAATTTTCCTTGAGGCTTTCTAAGTTCTCTTGCCAGTCCACTGACAGTTTGGAAACCACAGCCCTAATGGTTACTATTACTGATGAATGTGAGTACTATTATATCCTGTGGAGTGTTAGAAAAACTAAGATTGAGAACAGTTAGGCTAGTTGTAGTATAAAATTGCATAATATTATTTGTCTTCAAAAGGGGAAAAATACTTCTATATGTAGCCCAGTGATTACTTGTTAGTAGAAGCTCCTTAATTACTTGTGTAACGGTCTAGTATATTCTTCAGAGTAAAGGAGTCCAGCTGGATACTGGTGCCTCACAACTGTAATCCTAGCTACGCAGGAGGTTGAGATCTGAGGATAATGATTCAAAGCTAGTCTGAGCAGGAAAGTCCTGTGGAACTCTTATGTCCAATTAAATCATCAAAAAACTAGAAGTGGCGCTGGATCTGAGAGTGGTAGAGCGCTAGTCTTGAGCGAAATAATTCAGGAACAGCGCCCATGTTCAAAAAAAGAGTAGTATATGGCATATTTTCTTGCCATTACTAGAATTTGAATATCCATCATATTATTCAGACTTTGAAAGTGAATATAGGTAATGCTGCCATGTACACTTTGATGTTCACATAATCATAAGTATTATGCAATGTCATGAAGGGGATTCACATCTCTCCACATACATCTTCATTCACCCATAGCCAGTTCTTATGTCAGCAAATGACTTGGGGCTCTGTGGGATTGTTGAATCATTGGGAAGATGCAGACGGGGAGAATTTATATTTTTGCCAGTTAGGAGCAGCAAGAAAATTAGCACAGAAAAACTTCCATAGAGATTTCCTTCCGATTATGGACAGAGTTATGTGTTTTTTTCAGATTAGGAGGGATTATAATTATGCTATAATTCTGAGTTCCGTTTTCTAGCAAGACACCACAATGACTACTATATCTTTGTACTTGTAGCTTCTAAATGACTGAGGGTTTTTTTTCCATTTATTTTTATGTATATTTTGCTTTTCCAGACTAGGAAATTTAAGACTATAAACTCTTCTCTGCCTTATCCATTTTTGTCACTATTGCTACATACCAAATGAAAGTCTTCTGTTCTTTTCAAGAAGTGGATTTTGATTGAAAAGACTACTTTTAGAGACCATTTTATTAAAATTTAAGTCAACTTCAAATTAAGGAAAATTACTCAGTATTTCTTTATATTAATACATGTCTTATATTTATATTTCATCAACTCTAATGTTATCAAGAGTAGATAGGGAAAAAGAATATTACTTCTATTTTATATCCATAATGATAATACTAAGCATTTTTATATAGAAAAATACCAGTGGTTCCCACCAGTACAAAATGTGAATACTAATAGATTCAATGTTATACCAAGTAAAGAAGGAGTTTACATATAGATCACAGAGTCCTAAACTTCAGTATCTTTGAAATTTTGGATTAGATAATTTCTGTCACATTATGTACAATGACACATAAACACATTCAAGTGAAAGGTGACAATGGGCAACATCTTTAGTTTCTTCTCACCAGATTTTTGTATCATTCCCTAAACCTACTGAAAAATTGCAGGATTTTCAGTTCAATAGAAATCTCCAACCATACCCAGAAAAAAATAAAAAACTTTCAGTTCTACACCAATAAATTTTCCATATTATACAATAAATTATTTTTCTATGCTAAAGAAAACATAGCTACATATTCAAACAGAAACCTGAAAATTTAAAATACCAAATTCATAAAAGATAAGAGCATTATCTCTACTTCATATCTGTTATCCAGCTGCTACCACTTTCATCTTTGTCTTTCACATCAGGACAAAAGGACAGTGTCCCAAGCTTGTGAATATTAACCCAGCTGTTAACCAAAGCTTAGTTGTGGTCTAAAGCCTTAGTAGGTAAGTATTCTAGATTTGATGAACTCAGGAGTTAGAAAGTTTTTTTAATATAAGAAACTTTTGTTCTTAAGGTGAAAGTCAACTTGGAAATTTTAACTGAGTACAATTTACAGAATAACTGTATTCTGCTTTACACTGGCAAATATATAATCCCCTCAAAGCATCTGGGTACTTTTGACAAGTCTACAGAAATAGGAAGGTAAATTTTAGTATGACACTGAACCTGAGGAGGTAACATTTTACAAGACCCATTGGGATTGATGTATGAATTATTATTTTCTCTAAAATTTTTATCAGAAACATTGAAGAAACTTATCCACACACAGTTAATATACACAGTAAACGGAGAAATGTGTACATCTGAGTGTGTTCTGTGTCTGTATTTCTTCTTTAAACAGTTGGCACATGATTGTATACATTTAGGAAAACAAAACTTATCATCTACCTAGATGTTAGAGTATGCAAAATGCTTAAAAACTCTAATTTTTAATGCCTAAAAATAAATCAAACATAATAACCACTCTAAAATATTATGTTCTTACTTATTTCACTAGACATACTATTTATTTATAACTTTCCTCATAAGAGTGATTTATAAATCTGTCACTTAGACTTTTTAATCACTAATATAACCATATTGAAAATTTAATTGCTAATGATTTATAAATTTGTTTTGCTTCAATGTCAGAGCAAAAAAGACATTATTTAAAGCAGAAAATAATATGTAAAGTAATAAGCTAGAACTAATTTTTATATACCACACTGCCTAAAGTTTTACCTATGAAATAAGGGCAATTTGTTTGCTGCTGCTAGAGTTCCATTCTCAGTAGAAGAGCTAGTCCTTTACTGCCCCTAGATGTCATGCTGGGGAATACATTGTCAAGGTGACACCGCTGCATAGTAGTCCATCTGTGATTTGGTCTGTGAAAAGATTTTTCCCCAATTATGAGAAGTAAAAATATTTACAGAATATTTTAAATATTCTCCACAAATAAACTTTTGTTCACACTGACTAAATACACTGACTTCTAAAAATAATCAATGTCTGAGGGTGCTTTGGGAGAAACTTTTCCTAGCATGAGCAAGGTCAATGTTTTGATTCTCAGCACTGCAAATGAAGTGGAGTTGTCTACTTAAGCCTAAGAATTTTGAATTTTTAAAAATATATAGATATTAAAATACAAAAAAATACTACTCTAAACTTAAATTAAGCTGACTGATTTATAATATTACAATAATCTGTTATGAATACATTTTGTTAAATTCATGTGAAGACTTCTAAAAGTACTAATCTTTCCCAAAATATAATTTTCCTTATTGTTACTAACTCCTAACACATCTATTGAATTGGAAAGAATTCCAAAGACATTTATTTCAACAAGCTTTAAAATTAAGATTCAGTGGGGGGGGAGGGGGAAGGGAAAGACGGAGGGGGAGGAGGAATGAGGGACAAGGTAACAAACAGTACAAGAAATGTGACCCAGCAGCCCCACTTTTGGGTATCTATCCAAAAAACCACAAACATAATCACACTAAAGCCACCAGCACAACAATGTTCATCGCAGCACAATTTGGCATAGCTAGAATCTGGAACCAACCCAGATGCCCCTCAGTAGACGAATGGATCAGGAAAATGTATACATATACACAATGGATTTTTATGCCTTGATCAGAAAGAATGACATTGCCCCATTTGTAAGGAAATGGAAGGGCCTGGAAAAGGTTATACTAAGTGAAGTGAGCCAGACCCAAAGAAACATGGACTCTATGGTCTCCCTTATAGGGAATAATTAGCACAGGTTTAGGCAAGTCACAGCAGAGGATCACAGGAACCCAATAGCTATCATCTTACAAACACATAATACTAAGTGAAATGAACTCCATGTTATGGAAACGATTGTTGTAACTACTTTCAACGTGCCATATGTAATTGTAGCCTCTATTATTGATCTTCTTGTATCACCTTCCTGTGGTTGTACCTACACTTTCTCTGTATCTTATCTGAGTATATTGGAAGCTGGTTATACTGGTATTAGAACTAGGAAATTGGAAGGGAATACCAAAATCGAGAGACACAGGGTAAAAAAAGACAAACAACTACAAAAGCAATACTTGCAAAACTGTTTGTTGTAACTGAACTGAACAACTCATGGGGGGGAAGGGAAAAAGAGAGGGGGAAGGGGAGAATGAGGGATGAGGTTACAAACAATACAAGAAATGTATCCAATGCCTAATGTATGAAATTGTAACCTCTCTGTAATTTAGTTTGATAATAAATATATATATATGAAATGTATCCAATGCCTAATGTATGAAACTGTAACCTCTCTATAATTCAGTTTGATAATAAAAATATATAAAAAATTAAGATTCAAGTAGAGTGATGAAGTTATACTCAAAGCTGATTTATAACTATTTAAAGCACCTCATAAAGAATGTACAGAATTTAGTAAAGGCTGAATTGTAGTAATGATGCAGAAGATAAGAAACATAGACAAATTCATACAGTACCTTATACAAGTGTTATTCTGGAAGATAAGGAAGTTGGAGTCTGAAATAGGCTGTTGGATAAAAGGTAGGGATGAAGGCTGTGAATGTGGCTTAGTGGTAGAGTGCTTGCCAAGCATGCGTGAATCCCTGAGGTCAATTCCTCAGCACCACATAAACAAAAAAGCTGAAAGTGGTGCTGTTGCTCAAGAGGTAGAGTGCTAGCCTTGAGCAAAAAGAAGCCAGGAATGGTGCTCAGACCCTGAGTTCAAGCCTCAAAACTAGCAAAATAATAATAATAAAAATATTAATAATAATAATGGTATGAAAGATGGTAGGCTTTAGGAATAACTGGTCTATGGAGCAAGAGTTATTGAAAGAGCATAATTCTGTACAACTCTGAATCTCCTAAATAAAGTCTCATTTAAAAATTTATTATGGTACATCTTACAACCATATACCCATAGCTAAATGGTGAAAATTTAGTGTCTGATATATGTATATATATATATATATATGTGTGTGTGTGTGTGTGTGTGTGTTTGTGTATTTGCCTAATGCAAATAGCATATTAATAGCGTATAGCACCTATTCTCAATTAGCTTATGAGGAAGTTCAGAATAAAAATCTATTCAAGAATAATGAACAGGGGCTGGGGATATGGCCTAGTGGCAAGAGTGCCTGCCTCATATACATGAGGCCCTGGGTTCGATTCCCCAGCACCACATATACGGAAAATGGCCAGAAGTGGCGCTGTGGCTCAAGTGGCAGAGTGCTAGCCTTGAGCAAAAAGAAGCCAGGGACAGTGCTCAGGCCCTGAGTCCAAGCCCCAGGACTGGCAAAAACATAAATAAATAAATAAAAAGAATAATGAACAATAATCGTGAATGTTTTACTGAGGGTGTTACAAAGCAGGTTGTTGTTGTTGTTGTTGTCGTCGTTGTTGTTGTTTAAGTTGATATATTTGAAGCCAAGTACCATCACAGTGAGAAGACTGTAATCCTAGCATATCGGGAGACACAGATCAGGGAATTGCAGTTCTAGGCCATCTCAGATATTAATAAAATAAGTTACTGAGAATCCATCTCAAACAAGTACTAGTTACAGTGCATGTGCTCTTATCCCAGTTATGGGGGAAGCATAGTGACAAGGTCATTGGTGCATGCCTCAGCTCCCCGGAGACAAAGAAAAGCATAATTAGGAGAATCATACCTCTGGAGAAAAGTGAGAGCACACCTGAAAAATAACCATCATAAAATGTGGCCAGAGGCATGGCCTAGCAAGTGTGAGGCCCTGATTGGTATTCTTTCTTTTTAAATATTTATTTACTGTCAAAGTGATGTACACAGGGTTTAGAGTTTAATATATAAGGCAGTGAGTACATTTCTTACCAAACTTGTTACCTCCTCCCTCATTTTTCTTCCACCTTCTACCCTCCCCATTTTCTTCCTCCCTCCCTATGAGTTGTGCAGTTAGTTTACAGCATATAGTTTTGTAAGTATTGCTGTTGCTGATTGGCATTCTTAACCTAATTATTTGCTAGAGCACCTTTTGGGAAATGTCTGAAATTGTAACACTCTATTTCATGTGTAACAATTATAAAAGGATATATAATTACATATGCAATAGACTGACCATCTATTCATAAAACCATCTATTAATACTGATATTTTATGGATTCTATCATGCTTTAAAATTCATAATTATATTAGTAGTGATTCCTAACACATTTTCAAAAGCCTCAAATCAATAATAAAATTCAAATACAAATGTAGGAATTTGAATGCAGTTTTCAATGCAGTCATAATATTTTAGAAACTAACTTCAATCTTATATTCAATGAATTTTATCAATATGGAATTTTATTTAAAGTACAAAATATTAAGAAAAATATCACCGCTAAATTTATGTCACATTAAATATGAAAAAATCTATACTTAATTTTACTTTCCACTAAGATAGAAAGAGGGAAACTGAGGCAATCCATCAAAACATTCTCTTCTTGGGGCTGGGGATATGGCCTAGTGGCAAGAGTGCTTGCCTCGTATACTTGAAGCCCTGGGTTCGATTCCCCAGCACCACATATACAGAAAATGGCCAGAAGTGGCGCTGTGACTCAAGTGGCAGAGTGCTAGCCTTGAGCAAAAAGAAGCCAGGGACAGTGCTCAGGCCCTGAGTCCAAGGCCCAGGACTGGCAAAAAAAAAAAAAAAAACATTCTCTTCTTTCTTTCTCTCTCTGTCTCTCTCTCTCTCTTTACTATTTTTTTTTTTGCTCTAACTATGATTTAAACATGGAGGATCACACTTGTTTGGCTGGTCCTCAACTACCTGAACATATCTCCCACCCCTTTTTATGGCTGGCATCAAACCTCAATCCTCAGGATCTCAGCCTCTAGAGTGGATAGGATTACAGCATGAGCCACCAATATCTGGCTATGACATATAAAATATGTCATAGGTCATAGCCTATAATGTTTGAACTGTTTTAAAAGAGTATTTAGGTTAGATATTAGCTATACATCACATTTGTACTGTCATCCACAAAGGAATATGTCAATCAGTCAGAATACAATTTCCTAACACACGGGTTCTCGTATGTCAATATTACAAGAATTTTCAATTATTAGAAAAATTTTCTTGACAGTAATGGAATTTTATGTATTTTCTTACACCATTTACATGTTTAAAAAGAAAGAATAGATTGTGGATAACAGCACTGAAATGAAGTTTCATTGAATATTTGGGTGGTTGTAGAATCCTGTGACTCCTTGCTAACTGTGAGCTCTTCGGTGCTTATTTACTCTAGTGAAATCATAAATCTCATCTGCAGAATCCACACACTGGGTTGTGAAAAAAATAAGGAAATTCAAAGTAAGTATGAATGAGAGATAGTATTCAGCACTATATATATATATATGTGTGTATACCTATATGTATACTTATATTTGTACATATACTAAGTGTGAACACTATGAAACTAAAATGGCCAGGAGTAAAATTTAGTTAACTGAAATTTTACTAGCATATTTATTATTAGAGTCTTAAATACATTTCAATCACCTAAATTACATTTCAATCACCTATCATTTAATATCTAATATTTAGCAGAATACCTGTTTTTTGAAAAATGACATTGATTTTAGAAAAGAAGAGATTGTTATATTCTAGTTCTTTCAACCAATATAGATTTTATAAGACTCCACTGTTCTCTGGAGTTACTTTGCAATCAAGAATGATTAAGTAACTTTGCTCTTTTAAAAAAAGTAAATGTGTTTTACAAGCATATACACTCTTATTTCTTCCATGTTTTCATTTTACAGCTTTGCAACTGAAGTAAAGTTAAAATTAAAGCAGCAACTGAGTACTGGTGGCTGAGGCCTATAATCCTAGCTACTCAAACTTGAGATCCAAAAGATCAATGCAGAACCCCCAATTCAATATATGTTACTAACACACACACACATACACACACACACACACACACAACATAAATTAAATTTTGATACATTGTTTTCTACATATAAATGCTTATATAGATGGATAGGTGGAAATACATATAGAGAAACATATTTGTTGTTTTAAACTATAACTGAAGGTTAAATTTGTGTTGTGTACACAGAATTCAACTGTTAGAAAATGTTCTTCGTTTAGGTATTTCAATAGTTCTATAGAAAAATAATGCTATTAGCTTAAGGATTTTCATGATAGATAGCATGCTCTAAAAATGTTTAGCTTCTGTTCTGTAAAAGGAAACATCTTAGAATTGGTCACAAATCTACCACCCAAGCATACATAAAAATCTGTGTTGAAAGAACATTCACAGTGTTTTGCAGATTACGTAGCTCTATCTTATGAATCCACCATTTCAGTATCACAGGGAGGTCCCTATATTTTCCACATTAAGTTGTAAGTCATTTCCAAACATACGATTCATAAATACATTTTAGTAAAGTCTGCCACAAAGCTCAACAAGCATTAATACTCTACTTATTTCACAAAAGTTTACTCAGATACTTCAATTTCTTGGTCTTCTCTATTACTAAGCTCAATAAGGGTTAATATACTTCTTAGTACAGAAGAATTTACCTTGATGCTTTTAACTTTTGTCTTCTCATTTTATAATATTTCTACTCCGGAGCAATCTTATGCATTATTACAGATATTATCAATTATCATAATCTAGGGTTCTGAAATGAAAAGACAGGAAACCCAATTTTATGGAACATGAAAATAAAGCTGTTGTGAAAGTCCACACACACCAACCTGAATGTCAGCCAGCTAGAACACTAAAGTTATCCACATATTCAACAACATTAACAAATTAGGGAAGGCTTTATTACTATAATTGTACCGAAATGCTGAGAATATAACTTACATGATAACCACTGAATGAAATAATAGGCCTCTTAAGTTTTAATAAACTTCCAAACCTGATTACTTTCCCTAGGATTATCATGTATGCATTAGTTCATCTGTTTATAAAGAAATGACTTCAGAACCATTTTATACTATTAAACCTATCAATTTATAAGCCAGGTTTTGGAGCACTCAAAGTAAATGAAATCAAATAGAGGAAACATAACAAAGCCAGAAGAATTTTCTTTAGCAAGTCATTGAAACAGGGAATTTTTTTTACCTCAAAATGCTGATTATTAATTTGTTGATTAGATCAGGAGAAACATAATTCCTTTGGCATTCAAGCTCATCCTTAAGCACATGCTTCTTTTAAATTAATATACTATGTACAGAAAAAAGTCATAATTTTTCAGACTTTAGTAATTTTTGTTTCTCTGAATTAGTACAGTATTGGTAATCTACAGCATGACACCTGTTTTAAAATCAAAGCACTGCTACTTAAAACTTTCCTACCATAATTTACCTGAATAAAAATACAATTTTGAACCAATATAATTACAAGATAAAACCTTGCCTTTTTGTTGAAAATATATGACCAGTTGTGCACAAACCACTTTTGAGATGTGTGCGTGAGTTCAAACACATGAATATGAGAATTACCTCACATGGATATAAATGAGGGACTGTGTTTGGAAGGTTTAAGATGGCTCTTTTTGGAGGTGGTGTAATCTCCGCTGGATGCAGCGGAAAGGATAGCAGGCCAGAGAAAAAGATCTGGGTCCTTTATTGTTGCCCTTAAAGTCTCACATAAAACTGTCTCCACATTCCATAAAAATGCCATGGTGCTTCAGGAAAAATACAGACCTGAGACAATAGTTTATTTTGGCTAGAACTAAAGTTCCAGAACTGAAGAGTTACTGCCAGAAATAGGAACCAACTTTGAGAAAAATTTCACTGAAAGAGGATTCAGTGAAAGTGCTACAGCGTTCATACCCTCCAGTTGCAGGATGGGAATCAAGGGTTCTTTGTTAAGATCCTTGTGACACAATTAATCACCCAGAGGAAGTAAAGAGGCTTGAGGTTGGAGTCTAGTTACCCAGGGAATTCCCTCTTCCTCTGGCACCCACTTACCAGCAAGCTATTAAAAGAGAGAGAGAGAGAGAGAGAGAGAGAGAGACAGAGAGAGAGAGAGAGAAAACATATTTCTCTCTAAAAAATAATTTATAGTAGCTTACTTGCATGAAATTGAGTTGTTCACCAGTCCAGACACAATTGACCAGTTTTTAGAATGACCTTCCCACAACTATGAAAAACCTAAAAAAGTCCTCACTATTTTTAGGCCTCTTCATCTCCGATTCCCTTTCTTTTCTCTTTAAAAGAGAAATTCTCCTTTCACTGTGGTTATCTTAATCTTTCCCATAATTCCCACATGTTAAACTGGTCACTATTTTTGAAGTGTTAATTACACAGAATTCCACTCAAGAAATATTTATCTAATTCACAGTACAAAGTACTTTTAATCTCCAGGAAAGGAACTGGTTAGTAATATACCATGTAACTTCATAAGTTATGAAGGTGGTGAGCATGGGGAAATACATCAGATACAGTAATAGCAGTAAGTTCCAAAATAGCTAAATAATCAAAGAACATACTCCCAGACAGAAGAAACATATGGAAAATCACATAAATTTGAGGAACCATGAAAAGTTCCATGAACACATTTATCGTGATTTGGAGGAATAAAAGGTGAAGGAATTCAAACACTATCTATGAAAATGGTGTTAGAAAGTCTTGCATGCATGCTCTTTCCTTTTATCTTTATATTAATTGTACATGGAGATTTTATTGCAGTATTTCCAAATATGCATATTAAAATACTTCAGTTGCATTCACAGCCTCTAATAGGTGTTAATGGGTTCATTATTCTATTTTCCTACATGGACATGAGTTATTTTGACTATAATTGTTATCTGTCCTCTTGCCCTCTCTCCTCTTATTGGGTCTCCTCAAACAAAAGTTCACCCCAAAATAGCTAATATTATTTTTTGTTTGTTTTGTTTTAGTCTGCACTCCGCATAAGTTGGAGAATGGGCAATGTTTGTCTTTCTTAGTCTGTTTTATCTCATTGAACATAGCAATCTCCAATTCTGTTTCATAAACAACGTAATAAAATTCTTCTTTACAAAAGAATAATATTCTAATGTGTAGATATAGAAATCATTTTCTATCCATTTGTTAATTAAGCACCTAGGCTAACTCTATAGTTCACCTATTGTTAGTAGTACTGCTGTGAATGTTTTTTGAGATAAGGGTGTAATTCAGTTGAGAGCTTGCCTAGCACGCACAGTGCCCTGATTTCAATCCTTGGCACAACAAAACTGAATGAATGGAAAGAAAGAAAGAAAGAAAGAAGGAAAGAAAGAAAGAAAGAAAGAAAGAAAGAAAGAAAGAAAGAAAGAAAGAAAGAAAGAAAGAAAGAAAGAAAGAAAGAAAGAGAGAGGGGGAGGGAGGGATGGAGGGAGGGAAGGGGGAAAACAAAGAAATTGTGTTTTAATAGTAGAGCCACTGAATTTATTTTTAGCACATAAAAGTATCCTTGATTTTTGTATGTTGTTTTGGGTGATAACTGAGTTTACTTACTAATTAGTTGTAGCTTTATAGTAATTTTACAGTTCTCTTCTGCAGATAAAGACAAGATTTTTAAAATTTCCTTTCTGATTGGTGAGCATTTTAGTTCCTTTCTTGTACGAGTTTTAACTTTCAGTATAAGAATAGAAAGAATATACAGATTTCACCCCTGCTCTCTTTTTTTTCAGTTGTATTGAATTTTATGTCTTAATTTTTTATATTTGTCAAGGAGATGTACTGAGAGGTTACAATTACATATGTGAGGTAGTGAGTATATTTCTTGTCAAATTTACCTCCTCTCTCATTTTTCTTCTACCTTTCCTCCTCCCCAATTCATTCATCCCCTCCACCCCCAGCCCTGAGTTATACACTTGCTTTACAGCATATTGTTTTGTAAATACTGCTGTTGCATTGGTTCCCCTTTTATCCTTTGTCTCACCGTTTTGATCTTTCCCTTCCCTTCCCTAGTTGAGATAAATGTATAAACAATACCCAGAGTACCAAAATCAAATATGGTTACAACAGGGGCTAAACCATAGGGAAGAAAAAAAAAGAAAAAGACATTATTTCACATAGTATATTGATAATAACAACAACCATGATGAACCACTTATTTCCATAACTTGGAATTCATTTCATTTAGCATCATCTTTTGTGATCATATATATGTACATTGCTATTGAGCTATTGTGATATTTTCTAGGACTATCCTAGACATCTACTAATTATTACCAGTGAGGGAAACCATAGAGTCTATGTTTCTTTGGGTCTGGCTCACTTCACTTAATGTGATTTTTTTCCAAGGCTTTCCAAGTCCTTGCGAATGGTCACCTCTGATCTTAAGGAAAAAGCATTCAGTTTTCATCATTAAACATATTAACTCAAAACAATTACTAAGTATTATGTACCAAATTGAGGATGTTCTACACCATTTCTAGTTTTCTGAGAAATTTTATCGTGCATGTGTCTCAAAGGAGTCAAATAATTTTTCTACACTTATAATTTATAATCATTAATAAGTTATGCATAACTTACATTTATAGTACGTAATAATTTTTCTATACTGGATAATTATTTTAGTAGAGTAGGTAAATATTTTAAAATATCCAATGATCCTCCTAGCACTAAATCAATACAACTATTCATGGTATTATCATACTAATTTTCTATATGACTGAATTTTGTTTTCATTTATTTATTGCCTATACCAGGATTTGAGTAATAAATCGTGTTTCAAGTAAATTTTGTTTATGGAAGCATGATTCATAGTATTCCTTTTGTCATTTTGTTTTCAGTAGTCTTATCTGTTCAATAACAGATGCTGGTATTTTTCACTTTTTGTTTTTCATTATTTATCATGCTATTATATAATGGATTTTTGTTAGTTATCTTAAAGAATAGCTTTTGACTTCAATTAATTTCTCTATTGTTTTTTAAAAATGTATCCTTCACTGATTTCTGCTTACCCTTAACTTTTCTTTCTGCTTATGTTGCATTTTTTTACCCATCTTATTTGAGGTATCAATGTAAGAGGTTATTGTTTAAAACCTTTTGTCTTTTCCAACATGCACTTAGTGAAAAAAGTTTTCTTCATAGCACTATTTTAATTGAATACTGAAAAACTATTATTTATATTTTCACTTTTATTCAGGTTGATCTATTTTCTATTTCCATCAAGACTTCTTTCTGGAACAATAATAGTTAGGGACATGTTACTTAATTTCTAAAAATGTGGAGACTTTTCTAACATTATTTTGATTTTAATTCCATCAAGTTTGTTTGTTTTAGTGGGGTATCAGGTTATCACACACACGTATTGGGAGTGTAACAAAGAATGTGCTTTCTAGATGCAGGATAGAATATTCTAAAAATACGAATTGGACTCTATTCATTAATGCCATTAAATTTTTTCTAAATCCTTGATGGTTTTCCAAGTATTCTATCCATTCTAGAGAATTGTATACTAAAAAGTTATCACATGCAATTATAAATTTGAATATTTCCCATCCCAGCTCTGTGTTGTTGTTTTTTTCCTGTTTGAAAGTTCTGTTTGGGCATAAATATAAATTTGTAAGCATGACATCTTCTTAGTAGATTGATTTTTCATCACTATGTAATTCTGTCTCTTATAATACATTTGTTCTAAAATCTCTTTCGAATCATACTAGTATAAGTACTCTTATAATAAAACTTCTCTTAATATGTGTTTTTACCCTTTTTTGCTGTCAACCTACTTATCATTATAATGTAAGTAGATTTTTTTCTCAACAAAAAATGGTTGGATCGCATTCTTAATCCATTTGGCAAATCTCTGATTTTAAAAGAGGGGCTGCTTAGATTATTAATATAATATAATTTGGGGTACATTAGAGCAAAGTATGACCTTTTAATTTTCTATCATTTTGCATTGTTTTAATCTTTTATAGTTTCCTCTGTTATTTGTTTTGTAACGTGAACATTAATATAGAATTCAATTTTACTGTTTGTTGCACTTACAGGGAATCATTACATGTAGCTTTACTGAAATTGCTATGATGCTACTTGAGATAATGGCTACTCTCAAAGGTTTTATCAATTGAGTGAAAAAAAAACACCTTACCTCAATTTTTATGTCTTCCTCTCTACAACTTACCCTCAGTGGTTCATTTGTACTCACTTAGAAACTCATCAAAAAATGTTATGTTAAATATATCTAATAATTTAGGAAACTCAAATACAAATAAAATGTATTTGATTTTCCCATACTCTGGCTTGGGTTCTACCTCTTCATTATCTGAGACTGCTTTAAGAAAATCAATTCTTTCTGTTTATTGAGTTTCCTTTGTTTATGCTTTCTGAATAACTCTAGAAAATCAAAACTTTCCTTTCATTTGAAAACATTTAAATTTCCCTTTAATTTTAGAAAGAAAGTTATTCTAGATTACAAACATTGGCTTCTTATATTTTCTGCATTTGAAAAATATTGTACTCGTGGTTTTTGACATCTACAGTTTTCAGTGGAAAACCTACTGTCACTCAAAACTTTTGCCTTTATGGGTAGCATTTGTTTTTCACTATTTTGTAAGACTTGCTTGTCTTTGTCTTTGACTTTTAGAGTTTGCTAATGTGAATTTTTCTGTTATCTTATCTGAGTTTCTGTCAGCTTTTTTTAATCTACAACTTTGTGTGCTTGTTATTTATGAAATATTTTGCCACTTTTCGTCCATTATTTCTTTATCCCACAATACTCCATCCTAGAATTTCAATTATGTTTATACATATTTTTCATAGTTTAACAGATCCCCTGAATCATGGTTCATTTTTCTGTAGCTCTGATTGACAGGTTATTATCTATCATCATACTTATAAGTTCTCTCTGTCCTTTCCATTCTGCTTTTGTGCTCATCCATGAAGAATTTTATTTTGAATCAGTTGGGAAAACCATGCATACCTGTAATCACTGGGAGATATAGGCAGGAAGAATATTATTTGAAGCATGTACAAAGTTGGGTTTAGACACTAACTGAAAGCAAACAAAAACAAACAAACAAAAATGGAAAATGACTGGATATGTGGCTCAACTGATAGAGCTTTTGCCTAGTATGAGTCTGAGTTCATACCCTAAAACTATAAAAAAAAAAAAAGCCACTTTATTTTGACGTACAGTTCTTATATTCTAGTGGGTTCTGCTTTATACCATCTACAATTGCTTCACGTTTTCTATGAACATGATGAAATATATTGTTTGTTTACTAAAATATACTCTTTCCTTGGCTTCAAAAATGGCCAAATTTAATCATCAAATAACTTCTTGGGATCAATAGTGAGGTTAAAAGTCGGGGTTTCATACTTGTATGGCAAGCATTCTACAACTTGAGTCATGTGGCCAGCCATTTTTTGTGGGGTTTTCATTTTATCTTTAATAGAATATGCTGTTTTTTTCATATTTACACTTTCCACATAGGTGACATGATAGGCACATGCAACTGTGTCTAACTTTCTTGTGCTTGAGATGTGGCCATATTAAGTTTTTTGCTTAGCTCCCCTTAAACCACAGCCCTCCAAATAACTTCCTCCAAAGTAGCTATGATTACAGAAATGACTACTTTTCTTTTTTTAATATACTTATAGACTATTAAAATTACAATAAGTATGCAATTTATATGACTTTTTTATGACACAATAAAGTTAATGAATAGTCATAATATGAGAGGTGTACTTTGGACAAAGTGTTCCCATTTTTCCCTGTCTCCTCTTCCCTCTTATCAAAACAGCATTTGGTAAAAATATGTGTATGTACACAATTATATTATATATTATACTAATAAATAGGCAAATATATTAAAAAACAAATTTTTTCATAAAAGAAACACATACACCTAATTATAAATATTCAACATCCTTAGCCACAAAGGAAATGAAAATAAAATAGTGCACTAAAGTTCTAACTTCTCCCAGTCAAAATGGAAATTATTTAGAAAACAAGCAGCAAATGCTGTCAAGGATGAGGGAACAAGAAACTCTCATGTACTGTTGAGGGAAATTACATTTAGTTCACTTACTAGGTACACAGACATCACGAAAAAACTGAAACTCAACCCTACTTATGAAACCACGATACTACTCTTGGAATTACAAAAGAAAATAAATTAATATTCAGTGAAGAATTTTTATGATGACTGTTAAAACTTTGCCACATTGCATCCCTTTACTAAATGAGAAGTATTTCAGACAAAAAAAAATCTGATCTGTTTTTTAGATACTTTCCATTGTTGGCTCCACCAGATTTTCTCAATTTATTTCATACAGTACAATTGAGGCTTAAATATATTCATTCTGTAGGTGTTCATCATGGTAAACCAAATAAGCCAAACCCCATCAGGAAAATGTGGGGTGGAAGCTTAATGGGAGGAGGAAAGGGAAAAGAGTGTCATGGGGATAGAAATGATCCAAGCAACATCACAGGGATATATATGTGAAAACAGCATAATGAAAACCATTAGTATTATCTTTTAAAGGAGGCAGGGGAAATCGGAACAATGATAAGATAGTAACAGAGGGATGAATATGATCAAAATGCATTATATGCATGTATGAAATATGGCAACAAAACATATTTAGGCAATTAATATTGGCTAATAAAAAAGAAAAGATGTTATCAGTGAACAGTTGCTTTAGTTAAGAAACCAAGGTAAAATAAATATTAAATGGTTGCTCATAATGTAAAACTAGATTGCTAATGAAATGGTACCAGGTTTCCTTTCAAATTTGCTTTTACCTGCCAGGAAGCTGAGGTCCTTTAATTGTACACTAAGAAGTTTGTTTTTTAAGATCTAAGCTAATCATAGTTTGGTAGAAAAATTTCAAATTTCTCAAAGTCATTAGAATCAATTAATATATTAATATCTTCATTAAATTGACTTCTCCAAATAGGCACCTATGCAATATTTGAGGCTTGAATAAATTGATTTTTCCCACTTTAAAAAAATCAATAATATTTTCTTCAAAAATGGGTATCAATTTACCAATGGCAGCCATTCAATCTGCACTTTATAAATAGCAAACTGACTGAAGGAGTGGGAGATTAATCAGTCATCCTAAAACTATGAACAAGTATTTCAAACCGGTGTTCTTTAATGAGTTTTCCACTTAAGGCTAGGTGTGCACCTGTAAGTCTCTGAGTGACACAGAGTACATTTATTGCATTTCTGGTAATGATTTGGGTGGTGCTCTGTAAAAACAGTCATTCCCTGAGAGGAGCTAATGTCACAAATCCTATGATTTGGGCATTATTGGTGCCATTGTAGCCACTTTAGCTAGTTGACAAATTTTCAAGTGACAGGCAATGGGTATGTGCCTCCATTGTCATGTAGTGTAAGGTTGCACTTTACAGGAGAGTCAAGTTAAATAAAATAAGATACTTTTGTGCTAGATAGAATTTTGAGTAGTTAATTGTTTTGTTTTCAGCAAGAACATCCTTAACACCCTTGCAAAGTAAAGGTTACCCCTGTTTTTCCTCTCACACCCACATCCTCCTGTTTAGTCTCTTTTCTGGTGTTACCTAAGAATATTTAGAAGCAAAAAATATATATATATCAGCATCACTGATGCTCTTTTCATTCTGGATAATTGTTTTGAGAAATGAAAGGTAAAAACCAGTCAAATTTTACTATTTAGAGACTCACCTGGGTTAGGCAAATGGATAGAGAAAGGGTAGGTAAATCTAGTTGTATATTTGGAAATGGACAGGATTGGAAGAGAGGGGGAAAGATGATAGGGGTGACATTGATTAAAATCCACTGTACTCACAAACTGACATGTGGTATTGAAACTCCCTTGTGCAACTACTCAAGGATAATAATAATTAGAATCCTCAATTTACGAACTTTGAGGCCTACCAAGAAGCATGCCTTATTGATATAATACAAAAATATTCTTCAGAGATGTGTATGAGTTTTAGTGGTTTTAGGTTCTCTGTTTTTCTAAGCCAAAAGTAATGGAGCAAATAGAGACAGTAATCAATAATAGTGTATAAATCAAACTACTTCAATGACAAGAAAATGAATATAAATATCAGCTGTGGTATACAGTCCAGTGAGACTTGAGCTGTCAAGATACAAATCCTTTGAATGATACTAGGTTCAAAATAAAGGAAGAGAGAGAGAGAGAGGGAGAGAGAGAGAGACTGAGAAAATTAAACATATTTCGTAGTTGCCAGGCAATACAATTTTTCAAGGTTGAGTAATGCAATAATCCCCTATAGGAATAAGCAGACTTTTAGTTTCCATAGTGTTCGAAGCCAGATTTTGATATTTTTGGCTTAGGACAATGAAGCAGGCCCCCATTCCTTCAAGATTTTCCACATCCTCCTTAATATCTACATCGTGCAGTAACTGAGAGAACTTTTGGTAATTTATTTGTATTTCATTCTGAGATTTATAAAGAATGAAATCATCCCAAAAGATTTATGATTGAACACAGCACATATAAAATTTAAAAGCACAGTTCCTTTTAAACAAATCAATTTGCTGTTCTGGTAGCCAAGTGTATGGCATTATCAATATGATAAGAATGAAAACCCTAGAATTAAAAGGCTCTAAAACATTTTATCAAATATTATAAAATTATTAATGGTTCAAGTACCATGCATTCTGACATAGTGACCCTTCTTACACATGCAAATATCTCATCTGTGAAGCATTATGGATACAATGTCAAATTTTCTACTTTTGGTCCCACAGACATGAACTCTCATATTCCTAGACTCTTGTTTGTGGGGAAAATAGTTGGAATCTGGGCAAATAAATATACTTATAAATTTATTGAAAAAAATGAAGGGTAGGAAAAGATAAAGCTAAAAAATTATATCTTGATTTATCTTGTGGCCAAGTCTGTTCATGTCAAGAAAAATCATCTTGGTATACAATGTAACACTAAACTATTTATTTTCATGATGATGATGAGGAACCCCTAGGCTTTGTGCATGTAAGGTAACTACTTTAACATATCTCAAGCCATAAAATATATTCTTGAACAAAAAAAATGCATAAGATTTTTGTGGGCTGGAACTATTTTATATATACCAAAAGAAGGACTAGCATAAGGTGGGTAGTAAGAACCAAATAAACCAGGGCTTATAACATCAGCATCTTTCTAGTCCTGGAAATACAGAAAGAAACATAAATGAAACAGCTCACTGATTTGGTCTCTGCACTTGACAACTTGGTCCTTGCAATATTTCTGAAACTATGTTATTTCCAATAATTATGCTCTTATTTAATTTTGTTTTGGTATTTGGATAAAACAAACATAAATCATGGTTCATTGTACTCAAAGAGCTTTCATATTTGCCTGAGAAAGGAAGCAGATTTGTTCTGTAAAAAATAGTATTTCTTAATAAAATCTAAGGGCTTAATATAAAACTTAGGGGAAATAGCAATATGTTATGCTTTTACATTCAATGTGTGATACACTTTAATTTTCCTCTTATGCCTCTTGTGTCCTTTTGTATCACACTTGCTTTTTGAGCATTGTTGGCATTTGCCTTGTCTCTGATTATCTCTTACCTGGTCTTAGACTTCTTTGGTGAATTGCCAGTTTGGATGTATGCACATTCATTGTAAAGGAACTCTTTGTTTTGACTGAGATCAAGTACAGTAAAATATACATGATTTTTTTTAAAATAAAACTTACTAACAAATTAAAAAAAAACTCTCATGGATAGATCTTTGTTGTTTATTCCTAGTGAATGTTCTTATCTGAGAATCAATTAGTATTTGACTTAAAAGTGGCATCTGATATAATTTAATGATAAAAAGTACTTCCAGCTTAATTCACTTGAGGACCACAAGTCTCCATATAAGATTCCTAACCTTTGCTCTACAGAGTTTGGATGTTCACACATATCAAGTTTTCTACTTAAGAGATTTCCAAGGCTTTTTCCTACAACTTTCATTCTTGGATTGGACTCATCCTTACACTGAGAGTGAAGGTTTGTGGTTTGTTTGAATTCCTGTTCTGTGGCTCTCTGCTGGTCTTTCTCACAGGTGTGAAGACCCCAATGCCCTTCTCCTACATCCTATTTCCACTTATGAAATATTTATTTCTTGGAAGATGAAGCAAAAGTTACTTTTGTCTTCCTAGAAATCTCCTGTTCCGAAGGATTCAACAGTGATTTGTTTATTTCGGAGGAAATGGAGACCAGTCTGTGATGACAGATTTATTAGTTAAGTGGACATCACACACACAAAAATGCTTTCCTTACAGTTTGGGCTTCTTTCTAACCACACTCTAAATGTTCAAGACAATGTTTTACATTTTGGCAAATCAAATCCATGTGAGTCAGTATGGTCAAATTTTTGAATTGGTGTGACTTCGGTCGTATATACTTGCAGAACAACCTAGAGCAAAGAAAACTAATGGACTTAAAAAAAAACAAAAAACACTAACGTTATCTTAAATTAGGAGAGAAAAGTGACACCCAATGAGTTAGTAACACTAAAGACTTTCAGAACTAAGAGAAGAAATTATGTAAACAAAAAAGGACATATGGCAAGTATTCACGAAAAGATTTCCAGTGTTTGCAAAGAGAATACAGGAGATCAAGTATTTTAATCAAGAAGTGCCTTCAATTATAACAGTAATATACATTAACTTGTCATATTTGTCACTGATGAACGGTTTGTTAACAATCATTTATATTTTAGAGTAATGTTGAAGAATAGATGCTAACTTAATGATGGAAGAAATTATTCTTCCCAAACTAACAATTTTATTAGCAAGGAAATGTCATAAAGGGAAGACATCAGTGAGAATTCTATCCTCTCAAGATTTAATTTCTAAAATATACTGGCTAATTGATGTTTAGCATTTATTCAAATTATTGCTAGTAATGATAACGTTTTTGGACTGTCCCAAGATTCATATGTTATTTGTGCCATAATGCTATTGGTGGCAAGTCTTTCTATGGAAAGAAATTTGAGGATGAGAATTTCATCCTGGAATTTCATCCTGATGCATACAGGTCCTGGCATCTTGCCCATGGCCAAGGCTGGACCAAACACAAACAGTCCCCAGTTTTTCATCTGCACTTTGAAGACTGATTGGTTGGATGGCAAGCATGTGGGAACGTGAAAGAAGGTATGGAAGTCATGGCAGCCATGGAGGGCAGTGGGTCCAGGAATGGCAAGACCAGCAAAAAGGTCACCATTACTGGCTGAGGGCAACTCTAATACATCTAATTTGGTTTATGGTAACCTCTGGACCATTCCTCTGTAACTCAGGGGAACACCCTTCCACCCCATCTGCTTGCAATATCCTGTCATCTTTATGCTCTCACTGCAGCTCTTTGGATTCCATGTTATCCTTGCTGTCCTCCAAGTCTAGCTGAATTTCAGAGTTAAGTTTATGATTATGAATAAAAACTAAACAACAAAAAATCACACACACACAGGTTAATGTCACCATTATTTTTGAAAGTAATTAGTTCAGCCATATTTAAAAGTGAAAGTTCGGATATTTAGCATCTTAAATAATAAGGTAAAATGTTCCCACTATGAACAACAGTAGAAAGATAAAATAGGGCATCATTAGTTTTAGTTTTACACCCTGCTCTTAAATATGCCCCTTCCAGCATTCCTTTTTTAATACCAAGGACATCAGTTTGATGAGTTTCAGAATCCCTCCCATTTGTTTTGTTCAGTGGTTAGTTTTAAATCTTATTTGTACACACCAGGTAAATGTTCTACCAATGAGTGATATCATTAACTCTAGAATCCTATCCAGTTCTACCATTCTGAGTCCCCTTGAATATATCTTGCAGGTAGGTCTTTCAGTTTCCAAAATAGAGGTGGAGAAAAAAGAAAAAATTATTTAAAAACTAAAGAAATACTTAGGAATAATTGAAGGTCACCTAAGTCACAACTTTCATCAAAGTCAGCCTTTCAAACAGTCATAGCTGTAAATTGATTTTTTTCATGTCTCTCCTTGGACAAGTTCCCCCTTGCCTTATCAAGATGGTATTAATTGCATGCCAAAATTAATATGACCCACACATGTAATCACTGAATCACAGAGCAGAAACCCTGACCTTTCACTGAGTTTATATCCAATAGTGTCCTGGAATTGTACTCAGCATGTATGCGTAGTGCTGGGGGAATTCTGGGCTCTGTGCAAGCTAGGTATATATGCTCTATCACTGTCTTGACCCCCTATTGCTAAAAAAATATTTTAGAATTACAAGTTTACTCATCTTGGATCAGTTTCTTCACCACTGACCTTGTATTTGTGCCATAGAAAATGGTGAGATGATAAATAAAGGATATGAAAAAAAGTACCCTAGGAACAAATTTTGTTTACACTTTGAGGAGTCAAAAAAATCCTACCCTGGATTTGATACTGTCATTTTTTACATGGTTTCTCATGCTTTTTCTCCAAAGGCAAACTGTCTATGGATTTTCATTCACCCATGATAGGACTAAAGTAAGAGATGGAAGACAGGGAGACAAATTCCATCCTCTTTCTGAAACCTCTCTGCAGCTCTCTGGATATTTTTAACCCTTCAATTAATCATTGTACCTTCACCACATTGCTGCAACTGTTTCCATTCTCATCCTCTTCATGATACTGTAGATCCTTCCTTGAAAATCAATTTATTTATGATCTTAGTGGACCCTCAATACATTGCATTTAGAGAATTATATGTGATTTTGTGAATTATAGTACTAATGGAAACAGCCATTGCCTTGGTGGGAGTGGATGACAGGATTGGAGTGAGGTAGGTCCCGATTTCACACTGATGAACATTTATTAAAGAATTCTTTTCTGAGTTACCACCGTAAAGTAATGCAAATTGATCTAACATAATAATGCTCCTTCTCAAGTGATTCAAAATTTCCCATTAAAAAGCAAAATGAGAAACTTGAAAAAACAAAAACGTATTTGGATTCATGTAGAGAAAATGTGACAAAGTATTTATGTCCGACCTGAGAGTAACACAACTACTTCATGAGGAAATCCCTTAATAACATCCTACTTGTGACTTGTGTTAAGCAGCCCCTCCCTAGTTCAGCACCTCCTTAGGACACAGTTAAATTATGAGTCCACTTTATTCCATCTGCTTTGAATAACATATTTAAATTTCCTATTGGCTTAGTTTGGCTTTCTCACATCCTGAGTTTTCAAGGCAAACAGTGTAATGTGGAAATCACCTATTTCTACTGTTTTAGCATGCATTCCACTGCATTACGACATTTAACTAACCTACTTAGTGTCTTGGGATTTTTTTTAAAGCATATTGTATCAAAGGATTTCTGATACAAAAATTACAACACACATGTAATTTTACCTATGAACAACACATAATTTTTTTCAAAGTGAGGGGATATTTTATATTAATCTTTAGTAGAAGACAACTTACATTAGTAATATAGATGGCTACATCCACACATTTATGTACCGATGGCCACTAATAACATGAGTAAAGTTTTAACATAAAAGTAAACTCATAAATTTCACCCATTGAAAACTAGTAAAATGTTTTCCTTAAGCTTGCACGTTGCCAGTAAAACTTTATTACAAATTATATTTGGTCTGGACTTACTCTGTTCCACAAAAACCCTAAAACAATGATAAACTGGGAGTTGAGCACTTATTTTGGCTTAATTTAGTGTAATTGTATAAGTTACCTATAAATACATGTATACATTCATGCTTTTTCTTTTTTGTCTTCCTAAGTAATCCAACTGCAATTACTCACATTTTTCTGGGTTTCCATATTTCAATGTACATTCTCAAGTCATAAATTCTAAGATGAATGAATTATAAGATGAACCATTGCCAATGTGTAGTATTAATATTGCTTTTTTAATACCACAAATATCTAGCAATTCAATCCTCAATTAATCTCTATTAAACGATGAATTCACTGGTGATTAGTCTCCTGCTTCCTCTAGACACAAAACTTTGTGGTTGTGGTGTTTAATTGCATACTACACAGAACAGCCAAACCAGTCCAGATGTCCCACAGTATAGATGTGAAGCTATGTCACTCCTCCATTAGCTTTCCTGGATGCCTTGTATTCTTTCTAAAACAATTTAAAGTCTCCTCTAATAACTTTGACTGTTTGTTAGCTACCTCACTTAAAATTCTGGAATTCAGATCAAAGATTACAAGAAATCAAATCTTTTGAGAGACTTTAAATGTCAATAATTCTATGTCATTACTTGCTACTGTCTGATTCTATTAAGGTTTTAGACTTTCACCCTGGAAAATCTAGACTAGTTCCTGGCATGTTCCCCACCCTTTCCCAGAAAAATGTTTTCCTCCCTATCCCTCAAGAGGCCTGGAAGAATCTCCCTAGCTGACCTTATATTTAAAAAAAAAATGTTTTTATTGTTTGCTTTCTTACTTCCAAACTCAGCTATTGCTTTGTTGCATATTACTTCATTTTAATAGTGTGCTTAGCATTTAATGATTTAATGTCTTTGTTTTTAGTTTTGTAACTACCCAAATACTAGGTTCCATAATAATAATAAATACCATAATCATTATTATTATTATTGCTTGTGTGCTGGTCGTGGAGCTTCAACTCTGGACCTGAATACTCTCCCTGAGCTTTTTTTGCTTAAGGGACAATGCTCTACCACTTGAGCCACAGTTCCACTTGTGGCTTTTTAGTAGTTAATCGAATGTAAGACACTGATGGACTTTCCTGCCCAGAGTTGCTTTAAACCTTGATCCTCAGATCTCAACCTCCTGACTAGTTAGGATTGCAGTCATGAGCCACTGTCATTCATCTAAATTGATAATTATTTTAGAATATCAGGAATATTTTGGTAAATATTTGGGTGATAAAAGCAAAACATCCTCGAGGACATTATATTTTATATTTAAATTACATATTTTACATTTTATATTTTACATTTTACATTTATATTTTATATTTTACATTTGGATGCACTGCAATGTTTAATTATATTTGGCTTTAGTGGCATTTGAATTCACACAATTCCTTTTTCTTTGGGGTCAGTTCCCATCCTCAGTGAGACTTTTGGCAAATAGTAATAACATAGTCTTTTTGTTTAAAAACAGTATCCAACTAAATTCATGCTAGATGCATTAATGTATCCTATATCTATACTGAACATTTCATCAGCCTGTAGCTATACCTAGTTATTGACAATTTAGAATTAAACAATGTAACCAATGAGCCAATTTTTCCATTTATTTTACTTAATTTAAATATAAATGTGTGGCTAGTGGCTACTGCTTTACAACACCAGCAAACATTACTTCTATTGAGTATAACCACAGGTACAGTTTTTACTAAATAAGCATTATACCTTATTGCACTCCTTATGTTGAAAGTAAAATATGTAGAATTCCAGTTCTCTGGTTTTCTAACATTTTCAACAATGGAGCAAGATTATTCTACACTTTCAGTACTCAATCATGACCATACATAGAAATCACCTGGGAAATTTAAAAGAAAATACCCATGTCAAGAAGTGATAATCTAAGATTTCTTTAAAAAAAAAAAGTCAACAATCAAGTGAAAGAGAAGATGATCCAAATAGTACAAATAAAAAAATGCACTGATTAATATTGAATATAATAGGAACTTGAAAGTCCATAATACATGTTTCTCTCCACATTTTTTATATATTTTTATTATCAAACTGAATTACAGAGAGGTTACAGTTTCATACATTAGGCATTGGATACCTTTCTTGTACTGTTACCTTGTCCCTCATTCCCCCCTCCCTCTCCCTCCTTTCCTTCCCTCTCCACCCCATGAGTTGTTCAGTTGTTCAGTTCATTTTCATCAAACAGTTTGTAAGTATTACTTTTGTAATTGTTTGTCTTTTTTCACCCTGTGTCTCTCGATTTTGGTATTCCCTTCCAATTTCCTAGTTCTAATACCACTATACACGGTTTCCAATTTACTCAGATAAGATACAGAGAAAGTGTAGGTACAACCACAGGAAGGTGATATAAGAAGATCATCAATAATAGAGGCTACAATTACATATGGCACATTGAAAGTAGTTACAACAATTGTTTCCATAACATGGAGTTCATTACACTTAGCATTATCTTATGTGTTCATAAGGGTATAGCTATTGGGCTCCTGTGATCCTCTGCTGTGACTTGCCTAAACCTGTGCTAATTATTCCCTATAAGGGAGACCATAGAGTCCATGTTTCTTTGGGTCTGGCTCACTTCACTTAGGATAACTTTTTCCAAGTCCTCCCATTTCCTTACAAACGGGGCAATGTCATTCTTTCTGATAGAGGCATAAAATTCCATTGTGTATATGTACCACATTTTCCTGATCCACTCATCTACTGAGGGGCATCTGGGTTGGTTCCAGATTCTAGCTATGAAAATTGTGCTGCGATGATCATTGTTGTGCTGGTGGCTTTAGTGTGATTGTGTTTGTGGTCTTTTGGTAGATAGCCAAAAGTGGGGCTGCTGGGTCATAGGGGAGTTCTATGTTTAGCCTTCTGAGGAATCTCCATACCACTTGCAAGAGTGGCTGAACCAGTTTACATTCCCACCAACAATGAAGTAGGGTTCCCTTTTGGCCACATCCCCTCCAACAGTTGTTATTGTTAGTTTTCTTGATATAAGACATTCTTACTGGGGTGAGATGGAATCTCAATGTTGTTTTGATTTGCATTTCTTTTATGGCCAGTGATGTAGAGCACTTTTTCATATGCCTCTTGGCCATTCTCATTTCCTCATCAGAGAATTCTCTTTTTAAGTCTCTAGCCCACTTGATGAGGGGGCTATTGGTTCTTTGCGGTTTTGTTTTGGATGAAGGTAATTGTTTTAGTTCTGTATCTATTTTAGATATGAGGCATTTGTCTGTTGAATGACTGGTAAAGATCTTCTCCCAATCTGTGGGCTTTCTGTTTATCTTGCGAGCTATGTCCTTTGCCCTGCAGAAGCTCTGTAGTTTGATGTAGTCCCATTTGTCCAGTTCTTTGGTTTTCTAACCTTTTCAACAATGGAGCAAGATTATTCTACACTTTCAGTACTCAATCATGACCATACATAGAAATCACCTGGGAAATTTAAAAGAAAATACCCATGTCAAGAAGTAATAATCTGAGATTTCTTTAAAAAAAAAAAAGTCAACAATCAAGTGAAACAGAAGATGATCCAAATAGTACAAATAAGAAATGCACTGGTTAATATTGAATATAGTAGGAACTTGAAAGCCCATAATACATGTTTCTCTCCACTTTTTTTTTTTTTTTTTTTTTTTTTTTGCCAGTCTTGGGCCTTGGACTCAGTGCCTCAGTGCTGCTGTCCCTGGCTTCTTTTTGCTCAAGGCTTGCACTCTAACACTTGAGCCACAGTGCCACTTCTGGCCATTTTCTATATATGTGGTGCTGAGGAAGAGAACCCAGGGTTTCATGTATATGATAAGACAAGCACTCTTGCCACTAGGCCATATTCCCAGCCCTCTCTCCACTTTTAATATTGTAATTTTCTAATATCAAATTTTAGAAATGCCAAATCTACTTTAGGTTATCAGTACTAATCTATGGCCATCAGAATTTCTAAAGAAGTGCCTGTACTCCCATATAGCATCAGTGCTGCTGAGAACAACTGGTCTGAATAATCTTAGGATATGTTGGAAGAAAAGACAAGTGATATTTGGTTTTCCTTAAGAATAAAGGTATTTAGTAAAATTGAGTCTATATTAGAGTTATGTATAACAGATTTTTATTGCCTAAGTAATTATCAACAATGCCTATGTAATTATCAACTGATTTTTCAAATTTATAAAAAGAAATGCTGACTTCTTGCACAATAAAATACATTTCTCTTTCATCCTAACACAGCTAAGAGGCACAGGGAAGGTGAGTTTTGTTTTTACCTTATCCTACCTCATCAGAATTGCTCATTGCTTTATACTGAGTCTACAGCATGGACACATGTGTCTCAATTCTCTATAAAAGTAGTATTGTTTCCTGCTTAAATAATCACATCACTGCACCACAAGTCACATAAGAAAGTTTTAATTTTTTTCTTTCTTAAAATTCATCCAATTCAAAACTTGTTATAGTAATTTTACTTTTCAAAATACCAACTGTTTCATTGATTATTCTAAAGTGGATTATTTACTGTTCCCTACTTTTCTCAATTATCTAAAAATATCACATTTCAAGTTTAAATACTATCATTCCTTGACTATTTGGATTGTTAAAAATATCTGAATAGTCTAAGCACCACAAAAAAATGACCTCAATAATGCATAACAGAATTCCATGCACAGTATTTCTAAAAATGTCATGTCACTGCTGAAAATAATACAGGAAGGCATTTGTTGATATTAGTTACCAGGAATTTGTACCTAAACAATACTAAATTGTTGAAAATACAGACAACTTGACTTTTGAAAATATAGACAATTTTTCTGACTTAAACTATGAAATGAGGTTTTGTCCTGCTTAAATCACAAATACTAAGTAATTCACATGAAAACAATGGTACTTCACTTTAGAAGACATTTAATAAGTCTCTACACTCCCCAGTTAACTTTCATATATGTCCTGGTAATAAGAGACCAAAATCCAAGTACATGGAAAACCTATCACATAGATGGTTCTCCTATCATGTCATATAGTCCTTGCTACAACTAAGTGCATTTCTCTGCACTTAACAACTATCATTAAAAAGAAATTAAATTATTTTTCCTTAAAGAGGAAATATAACTCAAACAAGAGACTAAAGACATATGAATTAAGGTAAGCAAACGAAAATATAAGTGAATTGCTACAATGTGGTTTATTGATGGCATTTGTAGAAAAGAAAATATAATTAATGGTGTAGGTGATATTGACATATACCTGAGAGTTTTAATCTTTCTAACATAATGAAAATGACACACGCAAATTATAGAAAGATAACACGTGATGAAAACTAAAAATAAAAAAGAATGGCAGAGTCTGATTAATGCACATATACATATATAAATGTATGTAAAACTAGTGAAATATAAATGAGTTCAGTAGTTTGTAGTGGTATCATTTGTGATTATTTATGTACTGTGTTAGGTACTATGTTATGTACTATGATTGTGATGTATTGTGATTATTTAATTAATTCCCACTTGAAGAAACTAAGTAAAAGATGTAAGAATTTCTCTGCTATTTGTTAAACCTGCATGTAATTCTTCTGATGATCTCAAAATAAATTTTTAGAAAGGGTATTTCCCAAGTGGTCAATCATAGATTTAGTTGAGAGATTTTACTTGGAAATCCATTGATTTATAGACTAATGTCTTATAAAATGAAATGAGATCATAATATGCAACATATACGAGGGCTCTAGACTAAATAGAAGATGGAAAAAATCCTGTGGGAAATTTTTGCAGTGCAACTATGACTATAGCTAGGTACACATACCAAGAAATACCAGAGCATTGTCTTAATCACCTACCACTTAGAATTCTGTTCCAAAACCTAATAGAAGAGATCACTTTTCTAGAAAAGCACAATGCTAAATCTGAAGCAAAATAATATGATTGTGCATAAAAACCAATATAAGCTATTTAGTATATCATGAGGGGTGAGATACTAGTTGTTCTATGTGTCACATATATTAAAGTTTGTAATTGAATAATAGTAAAAATAATTTCAAATTAGCTTAGAAACTAAAGAATAAAAGCAATAATGTTAAAATGTTGCTATGATGTGCTCTGGTAATGGATTCAATCAAGTCCCATTGAGGAAGAATGTAAACAGTTAAATATGTTCCAAAAACAGAGTCCTAAAGAAAAAGAATAAAATTAAGTCTAAACATGGCATAAATAAGAGCAGAAAAATATTTATAAAATGATTTTTAAAAGAATGGATTGAGAGGGGAGTGTTGCTATGTAAAGCATAGAACAGTGACCCATCCTTGAACATAAATCTACCTGAGAGATTATAATTAGATCATTAACCTGGAGGAATTTTTAACATAAATCAATAAGGAGGAAGGAGAATTTGAGTGTGTTTGAGGATGTAGTTGTGTTTAGAAGACAAAAAGAAAAAATCCATTTAATAATTTGTTATATTTACTATATATATATATCATCTAAGAATGAAGAATGAATTACTATTTCTCTACTTGTAGTAGAAATTTTCTCTATTACTTGATCTGAAGACAAAAAAGGCAAACATACTCTAAGTAAACCAGAATACAACAAAATGTATTTAAGCTTTAAAAACAAGGACTGGATTCCTCACTTTACAAATGGTTACCTAAAACATGTTATTATTTACCTAAATATATATTACTTACAGCAAAACCTATCTGTACATGTTCTTCAAAATACTAAATCTTATCTTAATATGGACTATTGCATAAAGTGTTAAAAGTTACAAGCACTTTGGTCATTGCTACCAGACCTATTTCATTAGAAAAATACTAAATTGAAACTAAGAAAGATTACCTGTGTTAACATTCATAAAACAAGTGTGAAAAGTGACTGAGGTCATCATAAATGCAAATCCAGATAGAAGTAGTCTACACCCAAGTGTTTTCTCAAAATACATTTTGTTTACTTAACATTAGTACTCAATGTTTTATAAATATTGCTTAAATTCATGAGGGGAGACAAAAATCTTAATGTTTCAAAATATCTTGTGAGATTTTCCCTGTATGGATACTAGACAGAAGAATGGGGGAGCAAGATGCCACTCCTAGGCTAAATGAACAGACATAGCTTCTCTGGACACATGCTGTCATGGCAGAAATAGTTTCCCTGCACTAAGTCATGTCTCAATCCCTTCCAGCTTTCTTATAGTTATAAATTTGGTTGTCTGTTTAAATATTAAAGTACTGAGAAAGCTACACATCAAACTACACTGAAATCGATTAATTAATGAACTAGTATATACGATCAGGATCCTATTTTATGTTTTTGTCATTGCTGTGTGTCACTAAACATCTAATTCTTGTCCTTATCCTGTGACTTTCTCTGTCCTTTTACCAGGTCTTCTATTATCAAGCAGTGGGACAATCACACCTTTCTTGTTGCTTTTTTGCCAGTCCTGGGGCTTGAACTCTGTCCCTGATGTCCTTTTGCTCAAGGCTAGCGCTCTATCACTTGAAGAGTGAAAGAAAGAAGAGTCTCACAGAAGTGCCTGCCCCTTCTGACTTCTAAACATGATCCAGAGATCTCAGCCTCCTAATTAGCTAAGATTGTAGCAATGAGCCACCAGCACCGGGCAGTCACTACACTTTTTAAGGGATGAAATGTAAATTCAACAGCTTTGAAAAAGGTTAACTCTGCACATGGGACTTTAGCCACCTGTTTTATAATTTCATTGCTTACACAAAAATAACTGCTAAATACCAACAGATTTAATAGTGTTAATTTTCTGTTTTAGTTTTCTGTACTCTTTGTCTTGCATATAAGCTTATATGATCCCTGGAAGGGAACAGGAATCCAAGAAATAGCAGGACAAAGGATGAATTAATGCGACAATGATGCTCACTAGAAACTATGTTGGAAATGAGCTTTACAACTTGGGGGTGCAGGGGAGTAGGGAGGGGTAAGTGGGAGGAAGTGAGGGAAGGGGTAAAGATGTTTAAAAAGAAATCTACTCACTACCTTACTTTTTGAACTGTAACCCCCCTGTTCATCACCTTTACAATATCTTTTTTTTTTTTTTTTTGCCAGTCCTGGGCCTTGGACTCAGGGCCTGAGCACTGTCCCTGGCTTCTTTTTGCTCAAGGCTAGCACTCTGCCACTTGAGCCACATCGCCACTTCTGGACTTTTCTATATATGTGGTGCTGAGGAATTGAACCCAGGACTTCATGTGTACAAGGCAACCGCTCTTGCCACTAGGCCATATTCCCAGCCTCACCTTTACAATAAATAGAAAAAAAATCTCTAAAACATATTTCTCAGTTCTCCAGATTGCACTGGATTGTAGGAGAGGACACTGCAACAAATAATTGCATAAATCCGATCTCCCAGGACTTCAAGTCAAGAGAATTCTGTTCTGTGTTTCCTCAAACTGAGCAATATTTTTTCAAGAGTTATAACTATACACAAATAAACAAATGAACTCTATTCTTTCTAAAATGTATTACCACCAAATAAAATCTATCTCATGCATTCTATGTGGGACACAATGTTTTTACTTTTTCTATGCTTTGTCTATTTGCCATTTGTAAAGGTCTCCAAATAAAACTACTAAAAATAATGAAGAGCTACCACACATGAATTCTCACTGCAATAAGTGTTATACATAGTAAGGAAATACCTCTGAACCATCCTCTCGCTTAATAGCTTTAACAGAGAAATGATATTTTTATTATTAGATCTGAATCTATTTATTTTGAGTTCTCCCTCTCATACTCTCCTTTAAAGACAGAAATGCTTCTTTTGTTTGGTTCAGTATATTCTGTCGATTAAAAAAATTAATAGAGATGAGATAAGAGACACTGAAGAATCAGAAGTAATAAGATCATCAAGTAAAGGATCTCCGGAATTTTAAGAGTTATAAAGGCAATTACAGCCTACCACAAAATCTAACTAGAAGTCGCTCAACATTCAGGGAAAAAAAGCATATAGAATATCTTAAATTTATACCAATCACTTAAGCAAGCAGCCCTTCTGATAGCAATATATGTAATAAAAAGAGATACCATAGAACTATATACAATCACAGAACATACTCGCTTTCATAGACGGAATAATTCTTACACAAGCAGACATTGTTCTAAGTGTATGGTGCATGTAAATTCAGCTTAATTGGGGGAAACTAAGTAAAAAGAAGTTTTATTGTTGGCCTATGAGTGGTAGCTAGTTAGAGAAGCCAAGCAACAGTTGAGTCCTCCACTGTGAATCCCAGATCTATTTCCCATGTTTTTTCTCCACGTTCTGCATTCATTTAGATTGACGTGGATGCCTTTCATCCACAAGGCTTCTGTGCTCTGGGTCCTGGTGACATTTGGCCAGTGGAGGCAATAGGAGAAGACTGGATACCTGGAGGCAGGACTGGACAATACCAGGTATCTACTGTAATCTTGCACCTGAGGCCCAACCTTTGCCAGAAGGCCTCTGTCCCGATGTTCTTACCAAATGGATTCTAGTGAGAGCTCCTTCTGTTTGCCAACTGAGGTTTGGGGAGCTATTATTTTCCAATTGTGGACAGATCCTGGGTGATTCATCATTTCCTGTTGCTTCCCTAAAACTGCCCAGGATCTAATTATCATTATTTAATTCTTCTCAATTCTGCCCTACAGGGTCATCCACTGTCTTGTCTGATATGCTAAGAAAGAAGACAAGGCTTTTATGATGCATCAATCAGCATGATTAAATGTGCAAATTAGAAACAACTTGCCACATCGTTTTATTTTCCAAACTTCGGGGCATCTGAGAATAAATAAGATATAGATAGCCACCAGTTCAGGAAGCAAAATGAGATTGGAAGAAAAAGTACCTATGGTTGCCTGGATTTGAGCATGGATGTTCATAGAAAAAGAATTCTGGAAATGTGGGAGGGAGCAGGCCCCCATTTGGATGTCTGAACTCTGGCTTTCCTGTCATTTCAATCTGTCTCAAAAGTTTACTTCAACATTCAGTCTCGTTTAATTCATCCAGACTCGTTTATATTTCAAATGAGGAGAAAAAAAAAGAGTTTCCATGTAAACATTACATATGGTTGGAGAGATTTTAATTGTTAAAGGCAGTAAAAGGAAAGCTGGCTTTCCTTTTGAAAAATATCAAATGAGGAGATACCAATTGATTTCAATATACACAGTGTGAAAGGACCATTTTGATGCTCTTTAGAATGTAAACACCATTATGAAACTACTGAGGACCTGTAAAATAAGTTTTTACCTTTTTAGTCCTAAGTCTCTGCTAGACTAGTGCAAATAAAACAGTAATTTGAGTTTTATTTTCATTGTTCATTTGTTAAGAGTCATTTCTTGTCTAATTATCGAGGTAACATGTACACATCAGTTTAGTTTGCATTTTATTATCAAACAATTAAGAATATTCATCTAAACATTTACAGAGTGGTCCAGACAGAGCAAGAAGATACCTCTACAAATATTGAATATATCTTATTTACTGCATTGCAAGTAACTATCACTTTGCAAAAATAAGTTTAACTGGATTTCAGTTCTGGCAAAACTTTAAGTATATATATTCAAAGAGTAAAATTTCAGGCTTTTAAACTCTGTTGGCATATACTAGCCTAAGTTGGACACCGCTGGTACCTTTCCTCAGAGCCTGTGGGATGATTTCATCTTAATGACATTCTTGCTCACTCTCATGTAAGATAACAAGGGATTTCTTTTTCCTTGTAGAATCATTGGAATCCCTTGAAGTGAATGAAGAATAGTGAGCTTACAGGAAGAGAAAAACAAAAGAAAACACAAACTGCAGGGGACTTGGCAAGTTTGACTTTTATGACTACCATTGATTACTAGTTCTAGCCTGCCGGAGTCTCTACACAGCTTTACATGCTAGAGGCTTAATATCTTAGTTTGTAATTGAAACATTTAACATCACATTACAGTAGCAGAATGTAGGATGTTGAATCTCTAGTCAAGATTTACCATTTGTCAGAAATTTAATTTTGAATATTATCTATTAGTGCACACACCTACGTAGGAAATCTAACTGCTATATTTTCCTAACACAGCAACTTCACAATTATCCTAGCTTTACAAGCAAACTTTCTAATAAACCATAACACAAGCTAATAACTATAGAAATTGAACATCATCAATTCCCAGCACTGTAAAACTTGAATACCTCATATCCATAATTTTAACCAAGGGAGCCCACATAAGCTGCAATGAACACATTTCAATCTTCTTACACAGAGTTAGGAAAAAGAAGACAGTTTTTAGAGATGCATTTAAAGCAAGTTTAGTTTTTAAAGTTTTGAAAATCAACTATCTTTCAGTTTAAAACTTTTATCAATAATAAACCTAAAGTCTTTATTACTGTAAGTTAGATATAGTAAGAATGTTATATTTGAAATAATTGTAAAAATTCCAAAAATTGAAGATTTAAAGTGCTAATGTAATCAAGTACATTAGATTCATTAAACTTAGATGTAAGTGCAAAATTTTGAAAATTCCATAATAGCAATATATAACGTAGTTATATAAATGATTTTTTCTATCTAGAATAGAAAATTAAAAGTGATTGTATGATAAATTTTCCCTCATACAAATCCATCCCCAAAATGCTTTGATACAAAAGTTTTACCTGACCATTTCTGTTCACATGCAGAAAAGACCAAAACCAAAATACCTTCGGGCCCCTAAACAAGCCAAAATGCCAATACCTGGTACATAATTTACAGACTAGTATCATGCAAATTCAAAAATTAAATTGTGTGTAAAATGCCGAGAACATGGGATTTTTATTGTATATTCCAATTTTCAAAGGTAAAGAAAGCCTCCTGATAAATCCATTTTATTACACACAAATGAATATGTTTAGCAAGTAACAGTTAATTTAGTAATATGTTTGTTAAAATGTTAAGATACTTCCTCTGAAATAAAAAAGCAGTATTTGAGATTTGTTATTCATAGATAAGTAGAAAAGTCATTCATTATTTTGCATGATAAAATGTTATGAAGTGCAGCTTTTTGAAAAGGAAAACAATTTCTCTATACCTTTAGAATGTAAGAAAGAGATTACAAAAAAGAAAACTAAAAATAATCCTCCTAGAAGGGGGTATCAGAGGCAGGTGCTGGTGGCTTGTGCCTATTATAGCTGCTGAGATCTGAGGATTGTGCTTCAAAGCTAGCCTAGGCAGAAAAGTCCCTGAGATACTTATCTTGTATTACACACACACACACACACACACACACACACACACCACAGAGAGAGAGAGAGAGAGAGAGAGAGAGAGAGAGAGAGAGCAAGAAGTCGAGCTGTGGCACAAGTGATAAAGCACTAACCTGAGCAAAAGAGGCTCAAGGACAGTGCCCAGACTGGGTTCAAGCCTCAGTACTAACACACAATAAGAAGAAAGAAAGAAAAAGAAAGAAAGAAAGAAAGAAAGAAAGAAAGAAAGATGGAGGAGGAGGAGGAGGAGGAGGAGGAGGAGGAGGAGGAGGAGGAGGAGGAGGAGGAGGAGAAGGAAGGAAGGAAGGAAGGAAGGAAGGAAGGAAGGAAGGAAGCAGAGAAGAGAGGCGAAGAGAAGAGAAAAGAAAAGAAAAAGAAGAAAAAAGGGAGGGAGGGAAGGAAGGAAGGAAAAAGAAAAGGAGCACAAGGAGTTGACATTCAGTCTTAAAATTGGTAATAGAGATTAAAGCCTGAGAACTCAATGACCAGTATGGTAATGTATTTTACTATATAATTGTAAGATAATACACAAGCTGTTTTGTATTTGCATTGATGACTGATTTCAGTTTTTTGCCTACACTTTTCTATATGCAGTTATTTCCTATGGCTTTAGTTCAGAACAGCTATTCAGAAGAGTCATAAGAAATATAGGGACCATATTAGTTTGTTATCTTTACATCCTTTTCAAAAATTATATTAATAAGTAGACCATGTTACCAAGTAAAATTCATAAAATATGAAAATAAAATAGGACAGTAAGATTATCACTGAATAAATTTGTCAAATAGAAAATTCATTCTACCAACTCAAATTATTATTTGTGAAATTCTGACTTGGTTTGTGTTTCTTTCTCTTCTCTTTTTATATAATTTTTAATTATTGATATTAGCCAATACCTTCCTCCTGTAAGTGTAATTAAGTTTGCCTATTATGAATTGGTCCTTCGCTTTTTATGATGATAATTAGAGGACAAGGATTTCATGAAGAATTAATTTCCCTCACAAAATATGCTATTATTACTAAAAATATGGTGTTTTGGAAATTTTGAGGAAAATTGAAAATCAGAGACATACCAATTTGAGAGATAAGTAATCAACAACAATTAACTGAGCAATTGTAGAGGAACTCTTACATGAATTTTATTTTACGATATATTTCTTTCTATACTATTGGCCAATTACAGATACTTAAAACTATCATAGCACTGTTTAAAAACAGAGGGCCTCTGAAATTTTAGATATAAATCAACGAGGTGAGCATTATTTGAAACTGAAGTGTTATTGTATTACGCTCCTTTTTTTAAACTAAAAATCAAATATGCTCACAAGTATTTGTTTTGTGTTTTGAGCTGCTGACATTTACAATATACTAAATGAATAAAATTATCCAAACAAAGTAGTAAATAAAGGAATTATAAAGAGGCACTTTCAAACTAGTTTATTAAATCACTAGCAAGCTAACACTTTAATTTTCTATTGTATATACTACTCTTCCAAATTTTCCCTCAAACTAAGAGAAGAACTAATACTTTTTGAGATTCATTTTTATTTATAATTGATTTCTTAAAATGATAAAGTCCTGCATAAATAGTGCAAATTATACATTTTGACAATTGGATGAAAGGTATTTAAAGGTATTTAAACACAAAGAGAAAATAATTACTATAATGTGTTTTCCCCAGTGGGCTAGTAGAAACTAGCTTACAAGGCACCAATTTAAATTTTATTGACGATTTTGTTGATGATTTTTGGAAAACAAGGGTGAATATTTTAAGGACGTTGTGTTGGGATTTTAATCTGAGTGAAAGCTTAGATGTCGCTAGGCCTTCCATTGTAGCCTTTCTTTCACCAATAGTAAACTACAGATGAGGACATTTATATTGAACTAGAAATATCCTATATTAATTTTCACTTTCCTTTCATTCATTTCTGGACTGTTAATTCTAAAGGAAGTCCAGATCTTGACTTATGAATGTAATCAATATGGAATGCTCATATAGGTCATTCATACCTACAATTATTATCTTATGTCAAGTCACCACCTAAAACAGCTTAAACCTATAATTAAGCTAACACTTGAAGAAAAATAAAAACTATATTTTAGCTTCCATGGCTTTGAGATATTTAAATTTTCAATAGCTTATAATATTTGGGATCCAGCTGTTTTTTTTTAATTCTGAAGAAAATAGTGGAAAATTATACCTAAACAATGCTGAAGTAATAAAGTAATAAAGTCATCTTTTTTTTCTTTTCAGAAAACATGATGATTGAAATATCTAGGAAAAAATACTAGAGTTAAATTGTACTAAGACATTAACTCTGGATTAAAGGTTATACCTATTAAACATAATACTTCCTTGACAATCGTATAGACAAATAGTTTGAAAATAAATGCTTTATGGTCTAGTAGCTATAAACAAAACATTTGTCATTTGTAATCTAACTGAGAATCCAGTAAAACACACCTTCTCAAATAAATCTCTACCCTCTCTTTCTCCTTTTTTGAATATATTTGCTTTTCAAAATAAAATAAGTAATTATTTTCACTAGACTCATCTGAATAAAATTATCTACAGGTTTATGTTGTAGAATGCTTGCATAAAAGCAAGAATGCATTTTATCCCTTCCTTTACATTGTTTGGAGAACAATCTCATATAACTCAAGCCAAAAAATTTGCACTATTTAAAGACATTTTCTAGATCACTTGCTTTGTGTGATTGTTTTAAGTAGAGTTGTAAAGTTTTGACTATTAAGAGTTCCTTTGAAGGTGTGGCAGATGTTGGCATGGCAAAGAGGGCTGGAAAACATAGGAGGTTCAATTTTACAAAAATGGTTAGCCTATGAAATATGTTTAGTACATAAAAATATGGCATACTTTTCTATCAGCCTAAGTAATTTGTAAATGTCAATCAACTACGATTGCAGCCTAAAGTCCACAAATATCTGCTTTTACATCACTAAGCTTTCTAAGTTCGTATACATGTGGATTTATGTATGCCTATGAAGGTGAAATTCATATTATGATCCATTACTATGAACAAAGTGTAAGATTTATAAATATTTTGGCCGTTTTCAGCATACTCCAGCATGTCTATTTCTACGATAACTGAATTCGGCCATAGACCCATGTGCAAACAGTCCCAGTATAAGATGCAATCATACAGAATTTTTATTCCAATTTTCCAGAAGAGTTACATGTTGCATTTATGCTCAAAAATTCATACGTCAGAACTGCAGCCTTCCTTACAAAACAGAAATGATTTCTACTTTGCATGATTTTTTTCTCATACAATTTCACTTGCAAGGGTTTAGAAATCAATTGATTTCATTTTAGAAGAAATATTGAATGTTTGAGAGTGTGCTATTAATTACCAGGAATTGTGTTCATAATATAACACATGAGGAGAAATATAATTCAAATATTTAGTATGTGTAAGAAAATGGAACAGTGGAATCTGTTGAACTGTTTTATGTATAGAAGGAAGGGTATGAGGAGGAATGATGAAGGAGGTGAGTTTGATCAGGATACATTGTGCAATTCTATATATGCAAAGAAAAAGTCTTTCAAGAACAATTGAAATTATTTTCCAAGTTGCTTTATTTTCTGCTAGAATATGAAATGAAATAACTTTAAACACTTCTTATAGAAGATAAAATGTATTATCATTACAGAAGGGTATTCTGAATTTAAACCTATGTAAAGATATAATAAATATTTTCTCAGACTCAGCAATTGGCAAATTGAATTCTATTTTCAACAAATGTACAGAAATTACTGTGATGCTTCCTTTTACTTAATCAAACATTCCTTCAACATATTCTGATCAAAGGAAAATTTCATTCAAAGTCCACAGTGATTTTTATCTTTTGCAAGGACTAATTGTTTTACCCATTAAAGTTGAAATCAATCCATACTTTATGAAGCTGACACAACTTTTTGCCTCTTTGTTTCTTAGTACCCTAGTAATCAACTTTAAATGTAAAAATAAGCTTTGTTTTGTTATATGATTATTTTGTTACTTATGAAGGAGATAGTATTTGATTAGCTGGATTCTGTGATAGATTTTATGAAAATAGGGTCAGTGAAAGGGTCAGTTTTTGAATCCTGCTTTCTCTGATTGTCCCTACCAAAAATAATACATGTCTTTTAAGGCTTCCAGGAGTTGTGAGGGACACTTCGGTTTTCACATCGGTTTTTCATTGTAGAAAGTAAAATGAACCATGAGGTCTGAAAATGCCAAAAGAATTCTGACCATCCTTCACTGCGATCTTCTGAATGCAACTACTATCAAAAGATCTGTCCATCAAACCATCATGAGATTTAAAAACTGTTTTTTATATCTAATGAAAACAGAAACTTTCTTTAGATTAACCTTCAAATAATTGTCTAAAGAAAACTTCATTGACAGCTAATAAAATCCATTAAAAATGATTGACAGTGCTGGTGATTTCCTTAGATATAAACTAATTTGTGATGGGGCATTAAAAGTTTATCCTTGACCTTGAAAAGTAAAAGTAAGATTTCATGACTGCCAGGCAACATGTCCATGGTAATACTGGAGGAGAAGTGATACCTCTTCATAAGCTACTATGAAGTGCACAGCTCCATTATCGTCGTTTTCATACCATCTTGTCTAAAGTTTCACAGAGGCTAAACGTTTTCTTCATTCTTCGAACTTAGTACCTGCGAGGAACTTTTAGGACTTTCATGGCAAAATTACACCAGAGAAGAAAACGAATGCAAGCATTACATGAAACAAATGATAGCTTTCAAAACCTTAGAACCCAAGTGGCTCTCTCTCTCTCTCTCTCACTGTGGAGGAAAATCCACAATTTCTTTTAGCATCTTTATAAGGGCTTTGAAGAGTTGTAAAGAAAGTATTCAGTTCCTCTGGATTACTAGAAAAGCACTTAGCCCCCTTAGACTTCCAATTCAAAAAACTCTTCTGTTGCTTGAGGGGCCACTCCCCAAACAAACCTGCAACTCCTGTGTCCTGTGCTGCTAGCCTATCATCTCATCCTCAGGCATGAAGCAAGCTATGAGTCCCAAGTCTGCTTCTCATTACTTGCCCAGGTATACCACCCAAATGGGAGAGAACTTGCGTTGTTACTTTTGAATCTCAGACTGTCTTTAGTCCTGCACGAGTTACTAACTTTTATAAAGAATCATCCTCCTTCAAAAATCTCACCATCTACATATTTACAATTCTCTACTACATTGCTTTAAACCCTCTAAACTTCAGATAATACCTTCTTACTCCAGAGAGGAGGAAGTGTTTATCATTTAAAATAGGGTCCTATTATAGGAGATCTCTGAAATCAGATTTTAAAAAAAATTTTCTCATGTGCTCTGCCAGGTTCTACTGGAAGTTCCAAATATTGTGCAACAATTTGGAAATCCAGTTAATGATGGGAAAAATCCAGCCACTCTAGAGTTGGGAATTTGCAAGAGAAAAGTTAAGGAAGGGCACCGCACGCAAGCGCGGCTGGCGCGCTACATCCAGGGAGCCACCCCTCCCCTCAGCCTGGACCATGGTCACGCTACACATCGATTTTACATAGTCATTTGCCTTTTATTTATTTATTTTTTTTTTGCACGACCTCTGGTAAACTAGTTTGGGATCTTGAAGAATTTAGTGCTGCTGGCTATATCCCTGTTATCCTCGGGGCAACACGTGTCCCCAAATAACAGGATCAAAGTTGTAGGTCTTAATTTGGTCAGTGAGAACCAGACAGGGCAGGGTATTTCTCATCTTCCCCGAGGCCTTTTCCCCGGCATCTCCCCTCCCCCTGTCCGAACACCTCGCCTGCCCAGAGGTGGCCAGCGTCGCCTTACCGGAGCTGTCGCTTTTCCTCTTGCTGCCACTTCTCTTCTCCACCTCCGCGGGTGACAGCGCTTGGCGGCCGTAGTCCCCCGGTGCGCATGCCGCGCCGGTCGGAGTGCTGGAGCCCAGGCTGGATGAGTTGGAACACAAGACCGGCGGGCTGCTCCCCAATTCCGGGGGCCCTCCCGAATCGGGCTGGAGACAGAGACTGTGACGAGCCGCACTCGGTGGGGAGGACATCTGCGGGAGGTGCCAGTTGGTTTGCAGCGCCTGGTGCTGCTGCTGCTGGTGATGGTGGTGGTGGTGGTGGTGATGGTGGTGGTGGCCCCTGTGATGCTGGCTGGCAAACATGCCCTCCTCGTTGGGGTATCCAGCGATTATGCAAGACGAGGAAGAAGTAGAGAGTTCGGGGTAGGACATATGGTCAGACCTTCCATGGAGGGCGAGGGAGGACTGGGAGAACGGGTGCAAGCCTTGTGCTGTGGCGTGGGGGCTGCGCAGGCAGCCAAAAAGCGGGTGTTCCATAGCATGCACGTCTCGGGGTCCAAGCAGATGAGGTCTCGATGGCTCCAAACGCCTCCACCACCCTCTGTCACTTTTTACTGGAAATCGTGTGACTTGTTTCCACACTTCCCAAAGTAATAGCTGCGCGCGTTTCTGCAGAGCTCGGATAATCCCGGTCGTGAGCCCTAGCGGCCAGTCTCCTTCACATATAAACACTGGGGCCTGGAGGAGCTTCCCTCTAAGCTACTCAGATGTCAAGGGTAGAAGAGACCTAAGCCAAAAGAAGGTGGTCCCAGAGAACTGCTTGGGGGGGGGGGGGTGAGGGAGGGGGGGGATGGCTCTGAGAGGTTATAAATAGAGTGTAATGTGAGCTGGGGGCTGGCTTAGGAGCCCAGAGCTGACCATGCAAACTTCCTCCAAATCTCCCGCTCAGTCTGCGCCACCGCGCGCGCTCCCTTCCACTTCCCGGAGCCGCTTGTGTCGCAGCGGCGCATCCACGCCCTCGGGGCCGGGTCAGCTTCCAGGATGGCAGCCTGGATACCCAGGGGCAGAGTCCCGCCGGGACGGACAATGGCTCCACCCCCGCAGGCTCAGGGAGGCTTAAGTCAGCCCTGTTCCAAGGGTTTCTTAGTTGCTCCCTAGTCTGGGGAAGTTTAATTTGCCACTAGCATTAGGGAACTGTCACCTGCAAGAATGCGGGAGAGCGCCTTGCTCTAGAAAAGCACCAAAGACTTGATGGGATGAAAGGGAAAGATGAGAGTTCAGAGCACTTAGGGAGAAGTGTCCTCTCCCCCTCTCCCCCCACCTCCACCTAGTGTTTTCCTGTTTCCCTAACGCAGCTGCGTGCCTAGCTTTTCAATAAAACACTCGGAGGCCTGGTCAGAGATTGCAGATAGGACCACAAGCCACAGAAGACAATTCTCCATAAGGAAAGCGCAAGGTCCTGAAGGGAGATGGTTGCAGATATCTGGCGCTCTGGCATCCCTCTCGCGCATTGCCAAGTGTCTCCTTTTCTTCTCTACCTTCGCAGCCGCTCCGTCTTTCCTGGTCCTACTCAAATTCCTAGCCATGTTTCCACCAATAAATTTCCCCGATTGGGGGGCGGGGGGGACTATTC